>NC_056750.1:737715983-737805983 GCF_019279795.1 Protopterus annectens | reverse complement strand
AATCCTGCCATCACATCAAATCTCCATTATAAACAAGAAAACATTAAATGACCCTCATAACATTAATAGACCAGCACCACCCTCAGAATGGCTTCAATAGCTCCGTAAAATAAATGCCATGTGAGCTGTGTCCTAATAAACCTCCAATTACCAACATCAACTCTGAAAACAGACATGCATCTGGAGCATTTCTCCCCGGGTGTCTGCTGAAAATTGGCTTTGTTCAAAGTCGGACTTTCCCAGTTAACAAATGTTAAATAAATAAAAATAAATAAAACCAATTTTGCCAATAGCTGATGTCAAACAATTTTTACACTGTTAAAGCTACCCTAGCCCTTCAACCAATGAGCCACCGACCAAAATTTTGTGAATGCATATAGCCTTGTGACCAGTGCATTTACACTACTCACAGCTAACTCATCCTTGACCAACTGAACTGCCTTACCTTGTTCCCAAGTTGAACAAATAACTAAATCTTCCCACTGAAATCCTTCCCACCAGTAGCTGCACCAAAATTTAACCAGCCTGGCAAACCCCTACCATAAACTTTCCTTATCAAAGGTACCCCAAACTCCTGCAACAAGCCTATGTCAACAAAACACCTCATTGGTCTTCTTCAAACACAATTTGAACAAATGAAAGAGTAACTGTAAATTCAACCCAGGGGGTTCCACCGCATCCTTCTTGGACACGGGCAGTATATACTGCATGTGGAAGTAAGGTTTGAACTTGGCTATCCCATAAAAGCCCTAGAACCCTAAGCCTAGTACCTCCCCACAATCCTACAAAATGTTGTGACTCCACTGCACCTACCCTGACCCCCCCCAACCTAACATGTAATGAGCAGTAACTAAAATAACATTACCTGTAACCACAAAGTGCACCCCTCCATCAACCAAAACTTCCATCCCAGCAAAATCCCTTACCTTTGGAATCCACTTATTTCTGGCCAGTAGCCATTGCTTCCTTTACGCTCCCCCATGTGTGACTTTGTTGTGCATCACTTTAGTGACTGGGACATCCACTGCAGCAACCTGCTTCCACCGTCTGCGATGTCTCTGCATAGCGCTGTAGCAAATGAAAAGCCTTTCACCATAACCATCATTTGCAAAGAGAAAAGGAATGTGAATCTTCTAAATTGCATTAGTAAAGGTTCCACCTTTTACCCATTTGTTCCACACTGCAGCAGCAGCAGCAGCATTCCTCAACTTAGTAACTGAAAGAAAAACAGTCAGTGCAATGAAAAATTTAATACCATTCCCTACCTCTGCCAGTAGAAAAGATTACGGAGCCTGCGACAGTTTTTGTGATAAAGGAGAGGCTTTTCCATAACATAACCCCCATGACATTACTAGACGTCAAAATTCATGTTCCTGCATTCTTAAGGCTTATAACACTCAGTATTAACAAAATAACTGCTATCAATGATAAATAGGCTAACTCATATTATTCCATTAAAAGTCCTATTTCTGTATATAAAATTATCACATTTACCATGCTGTGAATTTCCTAACTAAATTTGCTAGGGGACCATTAATAAGTGCTCCACCCTTTCCTCATCCTGGCGCTGGAAGGCGAACCATTCAGGTAAAGAAAATTAACCGTTCCCTCGCGTTCATTCACTCTTCTTAGAAAGATCCCACCAAAGCATGACTGAATACAGCTAAGATGCCTACCTCTCACCTGTCTGACATATCATTTCCCTCTTCAGTGAACTACTACACCTTCCCTGAAACCACACAGCTATGAAAATGCCCCCGATAAAGCCTAATTGTGACCGTACACAATACCTGTACCATTAAGGATTATGCCGCATGCTAACCTCTTAGCTAGCTCGAAAAAAAAAAAAAACTGCCTAAAATCCACCCACTGTAGACCACCAATAACCTGCATGAACACCCTGTACCACTAACCAGTACTTAGCCGAAGACAACCCTTCCCCAGGCTGTCAACCAAACAGGGACTAATCACAACAGAGTCAGGAACAAACCAAAACCATCATAGACAGATTTAAAATATTGCACTTCCAGTAGACAGTGGCTAGAATAACAATGATGGTGCCATCACGTCCCCCAGAATTACCCCAAATCTGGGCAAAACCATGGGAAAAAAATATAATTTAAATGTTGATTTTACCAACTTAAAAGGTTGATAGACTAACACATTTGCATTACTTTGAATCTTCATAGGAGCGTGAAGTCTGATGTCATTCTGCATTAAGTTCCTAATAATTTGCCAGAAACCACCATTTTATGTAAATCATACTTAAGCGCCTGAGGCAAAGCCTACGTTTCAAACCCTTAATGTAAGAATTCTGGACAGAGCCTGACAAAATGGGGGTAGAAAAAATGGGTTTGCGGTAACATTTTTTTTTTTTTTTGTCTTTGAAAGGCTTGAAGTCTGATACCCAAAGTCATTATATAGGGACATCAGCCATCAGATTACTCCAGTGATTCACCAAGAAATCACAAAGTTTATGAGGAATAAAGCAAAAACTTAAGATGAAATCCAAACATACTCTGAAAATCTGGGCCATTAAGAGGTACAGGCAAATGGTAGATCTTCAGCTGAAAGTTAGTGCAGTCAGGAATTGTCACAAACTCCCGTAACCATACCTCTCAACTGCCTACTTCCCGAATCAGGGACATATCCTGAAATAATCAGGGACAACCAGGGAAACATTTTAAAAGATCCATACTCTTAACTTGAGATGTATTCTTAATAAGAGAATATGAATTAACATGCATTATCTAAACTAAAAGAGAAGTCTGTAAGTGTAACTATTGTAATTATTTATTAAGTATAATCCACTATCCATCCTTTCTCCCTAAATCACCACATTTAGGAGAGATTAGGAGGGAAAAAGCTAAATTTTGAACCCAAATCAGGGATACTCCTGAAAAATGGGGGTAGTGAAGAGGAGTGCACGTAACAGGTTTACATTAATATGGATCGTCTGAGAGGTACAAGGTCTGAAACGAAATGTCAGCCATCATTCTGCAACATCAGGCTCAGTGACTCTGCAACCTTGAAATGAAGGCAACAACCCCACAGACAAGTTCACGCCAAAATGTGATGCCCTCCACAGCTACACTTGTCTAACCCCCTTAAGCCCCTCCCCCTACCTCATTTCCTCCAATCATCCCTCTTCTCATTTAACCCTTTCATCCCCCCACCCTCTTAACTCACACTATTATATTCATCTAACCTCCTTCTGAAGATGTCTTTGGATAAACTGGTTTGTTACCAAACCTCATTTATTTTTCAGCCTGGCATTACATAAGACGGTTCTAGTTATGCAATGACAAAATTACTATGCAAAAAATAAATAAATAAATAACTATAAGAAAAGCCAGAAAGCAATCCAAAGTCCAATTCCAAATTATGCACATATTTAAGAAATTGATATAGTGGCCTAAACTGTGGATTGATATCTGTGTTTTCTTTTTTTTTTCTTTTTAACTCCTAATTCCTGAGAAAGTGCTAGTCAAAAGTCAGGAGTAAATACACTTATGAAAGACTTTTAGTGGCACACCAGGCTATGATTTGTTTGATGTCTGTTGTCATGTAAAGTTGACTAAGTAGCTAAACCTTAGCAAGCTGGAAATGGGAGATTCTGGATCCATGAAGGAGGGGAGATGGGACAAGTAACTTAGGCATAAACTGCAACTTACAAAACTGATCGTTTTAAATTTTTTTTTATCTCTGAAATTTTTTGGCACTTTTGAAAGCTTTTTTTTCGGAGAACATGTAGAACACTAGTTGGAACAACATTTGTAAAACTCAGTGCAGACCAATCAGTGACACTTGATCTGTGGACTCTTAAACTTGCCAGTTATTTTGAAGTTTCCTGTTTTAAGTGAATAGAAGTTTAATCTGATGACAACTGGTAGGTCTGCTTTTTCTCACAGTCAAGGCTATCATACTGCATTTTGGGATAGATTTAGCTTTCAAAAGGAAAAAACTGTCATCAGGATGTCTGCCGCCATGAGGGCAGACAAGGATAAAATAAGAATAAATACTTATTTTGTGGCAAGCAGCTTTGAGAGGTGCAGAAATGTATTTATTTATTGAATTGAGATAAAAAAAAAGTTTTTTCATCATTTGTCTGTAGTAATCCTTTAAATGGGAACTGAATCTAATTAAAAATAGTCCTAAAGTAGTGGCAACAAGATAAAATATCTACAGTTATTTTATGTAATAAAAAGGTATTAAGAAGAAAAAGATACAGTCAGCATCCACATTCAGAAATAAACTGATACTTAATTTCTGTATACAGAGATGTCACTCTTCTTAAAAAGTCCATTGTGGAATGTAACCAACAAAGTGCATTGCCTCAAGTTGTAAAGGAATTTCTGTCATAGGCAATACCAAAAACAAAAAATCAAAGCCATCTTACTAATAGAGGTGAATCAATTACTCTCTTCAGGTTTTGACAGAACAGAATGACATGCTAGATCTATTAAATTAGCAAAGTAAATCATGTATGTCCTTCAGAACGGTATACACTATAAAAGCTTGTCAGCCTAATACCTCTTCAAGGCATGCTAGAAAATGTGTATGAATCAGTTCCAGCAGGGTCACTTCCATTAACATCTTAAATTAACGACATCCAGAGCCACAGTTTGAATCTGGCATGCAATTCCTAATTCATTCCAAGGTCTTAGGGCCATATTGAAGGCACATTCCAGGAAATGGCAAAGAGTTCAGGCATCTGAAGAAATGCAATAATTAGATGCTTTGGAAGTATTCAGAAAATACAACGGGTTTCTCATTAGTGTAAACTAAGACAGGTATAGCCTTATAGGGTTTGCAAACTTTACATAAAAATCACCAATCATAAACCTTTATAAAGAATGGTATTAAGCTATGTTTTATTTATTGAGTTGTTTCTTTTTTATTGGTACTTAGAATAATACTCCTGGGTAATCTCTCCCTTGAGATAGTATTATGCTTTAGTATTGCTCAGTGATGCTCAAATAAGTAATAAAATTGAGGAAATGCAACTTTTTGAGCAGTCATGTTCTCCTTATAGACTGAGTATGAAAAAAATCTGCCATTAGTTAAAATGTGAACTATACAACTCATCAGTAAAATCTAAATTAAATTTCAAAGTTAACCCAAGACGAGCAGTATTGACTGTTAGTAACTGTTAGCAACCACTGTTTGGACCCATAACTTCCAAGTATGATTTAGTTGTTATAAGAAAAATATAGTTCTTACTTTAGACAGCAGACAGACAGCTGCCATGTGTAAAACAGGTTTATTACATCTAATCCATTCTAGAAATTTGACTCATCATTTTAAGAAGCATTCGTTCATTTTCAGATGCTTACTTTATTTAAAACAGAGTCATAAAGTAGATGGAGCATATCCTAGGAGTCCAGAGGTATAAATCAGAGAACCAGTCCTGCATTATTTGGTAGTCCACTTCAAACTGGAAATGCATGCCAGCTGACCACATATCTGTGTGCAATTTACAATTTACCATTTTACCTTCAAGTGTATCTTTGGGGTGACTGAAAGGCACACAAATACTGTACAGAAATCCACACATAACCAAGGAGATAATTCAGTCCCAGCACCAAAGGGACTCCAATATGACACCGAACTGAGGAGTCAAGTACTGCAAATAATGCATAGTCCTTAAGTAATAGTTGCATCTGTGTAAAATGCAGTTCTTAGAAATGCAAACATTTTAAACAGTACTGATTATATAAAAGCCCATAGTGGAATTCATTTTACAATTGAATACTACTGATAAATGTCAGGCATGCTGCTTCTTACAGATTTATAGAAATCAATAGCACAACGTAAGAATGCAAAAATAATATGGACTTTTTATCACCAACCTTTGATGGTAAGGTTGTGGTTCTCCCTTAACTAAATATAGTAAGTTTGAGGCTGTATGACTGCATTCCTGTCAACGCTTACTCTTTTGAAAATCACTCAAGGTTGCAGTCAGTCAATAATGCCAGGCATTAGAGATTTGTAGTTTTTATTGTTCAGAAAATGCAAGCTAATGCAAAACTGTTGTTCTGTTTAGTGTTTAAGTGGAATAGAGAAATATTTAAAATAATTCCTGCTTTTTGCCCTTTGTTTCCCCAAATAATTTTTGGTTTTGTCCAGTATTCTTCAGCAAAGATGTTGGGAGGTGTGTTTAACTGCTTTGAAGGAAATGCAGTAAAAACAAGTTTATACTATGAACGAGCAGTTATTTTTTTTGTGATTTCAGAGTCATTGTATAAGTTATTATGGGTGTGTAGATTTAGCTATCCCATTGGATGGCCCTATGCTACAACTGCTCCTTGCTGAATAAAATAAAGACAATTAACGTCAGCAGTTCATACAACTGTTTATCTGAAAGGGTTGTATACTTGGAGTCATGTATATCTTGCTCTGCCATTTACATAGGCAAGACTAAAAATGCCTTAAAAGGATATACCAACATATGTATAACATTCAGCGTAAAGATAACAAAAGTGCATTAGCCGGGCATTCCAGTGTTTGTAAGGGGTCCAGTAAGTTCCTGTTTTTTTGTGGGAACAGGTACAAGTAAGTGCATTTGCGGATGACTGGCAAAATAAACTTTTACAAGGTAAAGTGTTTTGGCAATTTAAGCTGAATGCAGCATACTTTCTTGGTTTGAACTTTAAAGAAGGTCTAGCAAATTGTGACTTGTTGGTCCTATAAAGTACACACATGGTCTACATTTGTATTTTCCCTTTATGTTTTTAATCTGCATGGAAAGAATACACTCTGTATACTTTTTATGTTGTGTATGCTTTTTCAAGGGTTCTCCTTTAATTATTTTCCTGTTAGCAATCTTTACACTGATTAGTTGCTACCTGGGGGTGTGTCCTTTTCATTCATTTTAAAAGTTCAGGACTAGGTTTTACTCATGGTTCTGAAGATGTCTTAAATGTGAGACAAAAGTGCTTAACCATGTTGTTTGGTGTAATAAAGTGTTCTTTTGTTTTGAGATTAAGCTTCCTGACATACTAGTTATTTTTTATTTTGTAGTAACACAAAAGTGCATAGCCAGGTACTGTAAATCAAATTCTATTTCTAGTGTTGATTGCATTGCTCAGGGAAACTAGTATGATATAACGGACATCAATTAGAAGTGTACACATTTCAGATACTTGGCAAAATGAGTAGTATTACTGGAAAACCATTGATTAAGGTGAGACCATTCCCTTTTTCTAAAAGATTTGCTTTTTTTATTCCAGATTAGATCTTAATGGTGCAGTCCAATCCTCCCACAATAAAAATAGACATAGAGAGACACTACAGTTGTGTAAGTAAACTTACCATAACAGTAGATGTTTGAATAATCATGGCTGCAGTAGTCATAGCATTATGAATTGTATCTTCCATAGGATATAACAGTCAATCAGCTTCCAAAGCTTCAGAATGCCTTCCATTTTCCCAAACCATCAGTTTGTGCTGTGCTGAGTAAAAAGACACGTTTGGGTACAAAGCCTTTGTGGCAACAGAGAGAGGGAGACTGAGCCCTGAAAGGAAAATTCTAGGAAAAAAAGTAAATATCCATACCCTGGGATAAATACCCCACCAGAAAAGGAGATGGAAGGAGTGAGGGGCTGCTGCAGCAGTGATCATTTGAGCATCTACTGTTATGGTACATTTACTTACACAAATGTGCTATGTTCATCATATCGATCACTGCTGCAGTAACTTTAGCTATATGGGTAGATTACCCTAGCTTACTATATTTGACAGGTGGAAGGAGAAGAGCCCAGGAGCCTATGGAGAATTGTCCTAGCAAGTAATGATTAGACCTAGGAAAGGAATCAAGTTTATAGTGCTTTGTAAAAGTATGTACAAAGGACCACGTTGCACTTTATAGAATACTTATAAAATCAAATTCGTTCCAAAAAGCCATAGATGAAGCAGAGGTCCTGGTAGAGTGGCTCTTGACCCTGCCTGGAATAATTCTTTCATGGTGAGTATAACAAAAGATAATAGGCTTAGTCAAGCATTTGGAAATGGTGTCTTTTGACACAGGTCGACTCTTTTTCTTGATTTCACAAGAAATTAATGATCTGAAGACTGAGCTGGAAACGGATACTTTCTGAGCGCACCTGGTGCATTAAGTAGTTAAAAGGAAAGGGAACAGTGCTAACAGTGCGATCCAGACACACACAACCTTAAGAAGTGTCTGAAGTCTGGATGAACAGGGATCTGATGATAAGCATCTTTTAAATCTAGCGTTACTAGGAAACTTGATTGCGAAAGAAGAGGTAACAAGTTGCAAATTGACATCATTTAGAATTTGGTCACTGTAATGAACAGGTTTAGAAAGAGAGATCCAGAACTGATCTGTAATCATTTTCTTTGGCACTAAAAACATCCTTGAATAATGATCTCTACCCATATGGGAAGGAGCAACTGGTTTTATCACACCCTGGGACAGCATGCGATGGACAGGTAAGAGTGTGATCTTGTAGATGAGGGATTATTCCCAGGAAAGGAGGAGTTTCCTCCTACAGCCATCTGCAACCATGATAAATGATCTTCAGAGCCCATTTGACTGAAACTATATTTTGGCAAAGTAAAAAGTAGAGAATCAGAGTTTCTGAAAGTGAAATAAAGCTGCCAGTGTGCATGCATACGTGTGTGTTGGGGGAGGTGCTATCCCTTTAATAGTCATTTGGACTGCCCTTGGTTCTGGAGTTTGTTTATTTTCCCCAAAACTGAATGAGGAGATAGGAAATCCCTTGAAAAAAGGGTTTGATCACCTCTGCAGCGAAGAACCCAAATAATAAATATGTACCCAATGGAGATTTAAAAATCACATGTTTACAATCATCTGGGAAGTCCTCAGAATGCAGCCAGCAATACTCCTCAGAACAGTACAAAGTAGCCATGGCCCTTCAATAATTATCAACCGAGTAATGCGCACACACTGTGAACAATGAATAGTGACATATACAACAGAGAAAACTAAATTACTTAAAGCAGGTTTTTCCTCAGAAGAAGAAATTGCAGGCAAGACATTCCTCATACTTTAACAATTAATCAGAACAAACATTAACACATTACCCAGACAATTCAAATGTTTGAAAATCATGGTTGTAGAACCATGCACCTTTTCCCTGTATGTATCAGTAATCCTGCCATCCTTATCAGAAAGAGTAGGATTGGAATTAACTAAATGTTTAGCAGCAGTAGGATTAATTAAAGCTAATGCTGCTGGATCATGTTTGGAAGAGTGCATAAAAACTGAAACTTTACACATGTTCTGCATCTTTTTAGGGGCAGATGGCTGACTATCAGGAAAACTGAAGGTTGTCACACACACACATCCTCCAAAGCTGAAGTAACTAGAGGAATGAGTGAAGCTTTTGAAATTCCTTCTGCAACAGCTTATAGTATTTTCTTAGGGAATGAAAAACCTCAGTGTTCTTCCAATGAAAAGACTGGTACATTCTGCAAATTGTCAGGAAAATACTGCTGCCTTACCCAAACAAAACAGAAAAATATTACTTCTTCAAATGAGTGAACACCACTGCTAAACAACTATGATAAAGAAATCTAACTAAATAGAAATCTGCAGTTCTGACAACTCTAAGAATTACTCACCCACCTCCACACAAGAGAACTAAATCAAAAAGAACAATACATAATAAAAGAAGAATAAAATGACATAAAAAAATTTAAAAAGCAAGATCTAATATGTTAAAAAGATAAACTGCAGCAAAATGATGTAATCATAAAGAAACTTCATTAAATTAATAAAAAAGAACATACAGGCCAATGCAAAATCATAGCAGTACAAATTCTTAGATCAGTTTCTGGCAGTAAAATAGAGCATGTAACAAGTAAAGTAGGACACAAAAACTAAAGACTGTTAAAAAAGAAACCATAGTTTTTTTTTTTACATTTTCAATTACATATTCTAAATAAGGGAGGTAGTCTTACACATAAACAGATTTACAGTAAACCTTAGTTAATGAATCATTCCCAGTAAGAAAAAGTGATAGCTGTATGATGATTTCTGTTTCTTAAATGCTGTTAAATAAAACACACAAAAAGTTAACTGCTGCATTTAGACTGCTTGTCTTTTACACATATATAACCACAATATGAAGGTAACAGTATGCAGTTAAGGAAGATATCGGTATTGTGGCAGAATTCCAGTAGTCTTAAAAAATTAAGCATAACTCACAACTTGTCAGTATTGTATTACCATAATTAGTAAGGATTTGTCTACACTTTCTTACTTGCATATTTCTTGGTAAAGTAAATTAGATGATTACATTAGTAATGCTATCAATCAAATGACTTTGCAAAAGTAAAATGTAATGAACTTGTATAATGTTATATAAACGTGGGTGTGTAACTGTATGCAGAAATTTATTTTAGAAATCTAGATGTGAAGCAACAACAAACAATTGTTGATTTTTTTGAACTACGTTTCTTTCTCTATCCCATATATTAGTTTAAATGAAACTTTCAGACGTGTCAGAGATACAGTGTAATGTGCTGACTACAGCAGAATGACTCTTTATTTTTTTATAACACAAGAAACACGCAAGTGGGCTGTGAACATGAACGGATTTTTCACTATCTGCAAATTTGAGAAGCACCATCTGTTTATGACGGCCATATGACACATAAATCCCAGGATTTTCCAGTAGTTGATGCCTTACCAGTGTTTCTCTCTCACGGGTTTCAGAATTTTGATTTCTGCCAGTGCATGTGAGGAAGCATAAGGATTATCTCAGAAGTGCTTTTTCTTAGTTTTACCATATGTTACAGTGCTATTTGCAATAGTTCAAAATGCAAACATTATAAATTGTTCAAGATATGAACATGTTTAACTTGAAGTGAAAGCCTGCAGACCAATACATTATGTATTACTTTACTGCCGGTCTTCATGCAAATGTTAAACAAAAATGTCTTGATTTTTTTCTTCTTTTTCATGAAATTTAGATTTCTATATTTGTATTACACCTTAATTTACATAATCTGTATAGTCATAAGATGTTGCTAATAGCATAACTAGTCAGTGTTGTAAGTCACAGTAACCATAGGTGTAAAAATCATTATAGTGGTATTCTTTTTCTCTGTTTATATTCACATTACTATTTTACTGGTAGTATAAAAGGTATTATTACAGAGAACATGAAATATTTTGCTGTCATCTTGCTCAGAGTAAAACCGTCAGTCATTGTTAATGAAAACTCAGGGATGTTAATCGAAAATGACAAATGTGCATATGAACAAAACAAACATGGCAGACATTTTCCTATGCACTCCGTGTCTCACATTTTTCTAAATATAATGGTAAATATTTTGATACAAGAAAGCATCACACTCATTGATACATTTTTTCAGTTATTCTCCTGCGTCTGTCTATCAAACTTTTAATACACCCACGTAATGGACAGTAGAGATTGTTTTTAGTAGTATATTTGTCACATATTTAAAGCAGAGCTCTATTAATGAACTGTTTCCTGTTGTCCAGGGTTTGGTGCTCTCAGCCTTCATTTGCCGACTGAGTAATTCTGAGTAAGAAGTCTTTTAACCAGACAGTGCTCCTGATCCACCGTCAAAAATGAAATAAAAAAAAATCACTGCTCTTTATCTTAGATCATTTATAATTTACATAAATATATATATATATATATATATATATATATATATCACATTTTTAATTTTGAATTCCCATATAATCGAAATTCACAATACTGAGACCAAAAACCTGAAAGAACAAACTCTGAAACTGCTAAATATTGAATCTTAAAATATTGAAAAACAAAATATACCATCAAATACCCAAGACCCAAAAAATACTATTTTTATATTTTCTCAGGGGGGCTGTACCTCCACAACTGCCAGTACATTAAATATACCAACTCTGAGATCACACTACATTCAGAACAATAGAAAACTACTAATACACAATTAAAATGCACTCCAGTACCTCTATTAACAGTACTTTACTTTTACCGATTGTTGCAAGGTTGGCGAGATTTAACCAGAATGTATACTGTGCATCCAAACAGGTACTAAACTAAAGCAACGCCACATTGTCTCAAGTAAATGCTAAATAACATAAAAGTACAAGATTAACACTCCATGATTGATTTACAAGCAATTTCTCCCTACAGTTCAACTGTATGGAAAATAGCAGTGTACATACTTCACCTCACCACTTTAACACAAACTCCTAACTAACCAGAAAAAATAAATAATTTTAAATATTCAACACTACCTAAATGCAAACAAAATCTTTACCTCTAAAAATCATAATAATAAAGTAGTACCGTAACCTTTATAATTTACACATTAAAATTACAGAAACCCTTCACTGACACAAGTAACTGCAGATGTAAACTCTGCAACATTTTTTACGCACATACAAGCATACTTAAGAGACAGAACACTATTCCATTACTTACCAGTGCATTTTAATATAACAATTCAGTATTCTAATACTCGGTATTTAAATTTTCATTGAACTGATCTTTCGATATTGCCTCAATATTTTGACATTCGGTCTACTGATAATATGGTATTTAGAAGTGGCCCCATATATAGCTAGATATAGTGATATAACTATACATATATATATATATATATATATATATATATATATATATATATATATATAGGATCACTACTAAATCTCGAATTACGGATCTCGAGACTCTGAATACTTAAGACCAGAATCTCAAGATTCCGTAATCTTGAAAGTGAAAAAAAATAAATAAATAAATGTAAAAAAAAAAAAAAAAAAAAAAAAAGAATTAGGTGTATTCAGGGGGCAAGCCCCCCTGCACCCCCCCAGACATCCCCTGCTCTTAAATATACCAACTCCAAGATTGCACTACAGAGGAGTGAACTGCAAAATTTCCGTTCCGCTCGGCACTATTTTGCTGTTCACTCCACTGTGGTGCGATCTCAGAGTTGGTATACTTAAGTTGCAGAGGATGTGGGGGGTGCAGGGGGCTTGCTCCCCTGCATATGCTTTCAAAAATGTTTTTGTTTTCGATATTACAGAATCTCGAGATTCTGGTCTTTAGGATTCAGAGTCTCGAGATTCCATAATTTGAGATTTAGTAGTGAATATATATATATATATATATATATATATATATATATATATATATATATATATATAGGTTCATAGGTATGTACTAGGCTATCTGCCCGAAGGCATTTATAAGCCTAGCCAGAGTGTGTCAGCTTTTGCCGCCCCGTTGATTAATTAACTGAGTATCTGTCAAGAAAAGCCAATGAAGTGATCCCAGGAGTGTATTTTCAGTTACCCATCCACTCATCAAGGTTTCTCTTCAAGAGTGTTAGTGAGGGGCTCTGCCTAATGTAGCTAGGAATTTTGTTCCAAAGCATGGGGAGTCTCTGTAACAGGAATCTATCCTGTCCAGCATGTTCTATTTATCATTTTGGCGAGGTTTAACTCACTAGAGGGAGTGGCTCGTACTGACTTGGATTTCTTTATGTGGAGCATGACCATCAATTCTGAGTTGGACATGGCTTTGTAAGTCAGGCAGAGATCACCTCTGAGTAAGCGATATGCCACTGAGTACAGCTGGAGTTTTTCCAGTTGAGCTGCATAGGACATATGTTTGAGGCCAGTAATCCTCTTGGTGAGGTACTTTTGTGGTCTTACCAGCTGTTGGAAGTGTCTTGTGAGTTACATCCCAAATGGGGCATTGTACTCTATGATGGGTCTGATAAGTGACGAGTAGAGGGGCACTATATCCTCTTTATTTCTAGATGCAAACCCTTTAGTAATTAGATGGGCTACATAGAAGGATTTCATAACTACTTTGGCAATATGATTGTCAAAAGAGAGATTACTATCTGCCTGTATCTCCACATCTCTTATTACCTCTTCTGTATTAAGGGGGCTGCCACCTATGTGGTAATTCATGGGTGTTTTGTTTTTCCCAAATGGGATGACAATGCATTTTTTGGCATTTAGCTTGAGACTATGACTTTGACACCAGGTGTCCATCTCAGTAAGACCCTTTTGGAGAATGTCCGTGTCAGCCGAAGAGTCAGTTATGGCTCCCAATTTGCAGTCATTGGTGAACTTGGTTAGCCATAGTCCTCCTGTGTTTGCCTGTTCTTCTGAAAAGTATATGCTGAACAGTATGGTTCCCAGGACCGAGCCTCGTGGGACACCACTTGTGACTGGTTTAGAGTCGGACCTTGAGCCCGCTATTTTTACCATGTGAGTTTTGTCTGTAGCCAGTTGGCAACCCATCTCATGATGTAGGGGTTTATGTTCAGGCTGGTGAGTTTTTCTATAATTCCCGAGTGAGGAATGGTGTCAAAAGCCTTGGTGAGGTCATGGTAGGTTGTGTGAACCACCTCCCCCTCATCTATGGCCTTAGTGACTCTCTCTAAGAAGTCAACCAGTTTAGTAGGCATGATCTGCCCTTAACAAAGCCAAACTGGGTTGGTTCAAGTGTTTGGAGGTTCCCAATATCTTTGTTAATGAGTTCCATGATGATACGCTCCATAGCCTTGCAGACCAGACTAAGGCTTATGGGGTAATAGTTACCAGGGTCAGTAGTGGCCCCTCCTTTGTGGAACGGAATAACCGTTGCTGTGCGCCATTCTATGAGCACATAGACTGTGGAGAGGCTGAGGTTGAACAGTGTGTTAACAGGTGGGGAGGTTAGTTCATTCTGCAGTTCGTGCAAGACGCAGCCTGGGACACCATCTGGCCCCACTGACACTGTGCTTTTGGCTTTTGAAAGGGCTGTTTTCACCTGTGCTTCTGTGATTTCCGGGACACTACACTTTTCTGGTATTGTTGTGGGCCCTTTTGGGGGTGGGGGGTGAAGTTTGCACTGAATCGATCTGCCAGGCTATTGGCAATATCAGTAGGTTCAGTATATTTTGTGTTATTTTGCACTAGGTCAGAGCATATCTGTGAGTTGCCACTTAGATTCTTGACATAGCTAAAGAAGGCTTTGTGGTTATCTTTCGAATCTTTGGCTATTTTTCTTTCGAAGTTAGCCTTGGATGAGGGACCTTAGTTTCTTACTGATACTAATCAGGGGTGTCTTTCCTTCTTGGGATTTGCTTTTTTTCTGAACTAGTTTCCTTCTTCTATTTTATAGTCTTTTTTATGGCAGGGGTCCAGCAGACTGGTTTCCTTCTCTTAGGGAAGTGAGTCTTGGTTTGGCTAGGGATGGCACGATCCATGCAGCCTTGTAGGTGCTCATAGAGTGCATTTGTAAAGGTTCCTGCATCTTGGACACTATTATCCTTTAGCATGTGGGTGGTGAAACTTAACACCTCTGTCTTAAGTAAGGTGAAATTTGCTATAGAAAAGTTTTTCACTGTGGTTTCCTTGGTTGGAGGTGATGGTGTGGTGTGGACATCCAGGATGATTAGTTTATGGTCTGATCTAACCAGTGACGGGTTGACCTACAGTGTGGAACACCTGTCGCCCATGTTGGTGATGACCAGGTCCAATATTTTTTCACCTCTGGTAGGGGAGTTTACCAGCTGATCCAGGGCATTTGATTTGATTAATTCTAGGAAGAGCTGGACCTGGGAGTTTGTACTTGAGAAGTTTTTCCAGTTAATGGTAGGGTAATTGAAATCGCCCGATATCAGGGTGTTCGGTAGGAACTTATCATTTTCCAGTGTCTCCAGAAAGGCGGAGTGGTGGTCCTGGGTCATGGAGGGTGATCTATAGCAGGCTACAATTTGCACTGCAGATTTGCCTGATGTTAGTTGCACATGGATGATCTCAAAGATATCATGTTGTGTCACTAACCTGGAGGTGTAGGTATCCTTGATGAATATGTATACACCCACTCCTTTTGTTTTTCGGTCCATGTTCTGTGGCCAAAATGTGTGGTATGAGTTGTAGCCCGGTAGTGCTGGGGTGCTCTGTGGAGCCTTGAACCGGGTTTTAGTTACTGCACAGATGTCAACGGTCTCCATACTGAGTTGTGCTTTGAGCATGTGCATTTTGAGATTTAAACTCCTGGCGTTGAGTAGCAGAACCCTCAATTTTTATTTGTGCTGTTTATGGAGGTGGGTTTGACTTTTGAGCCTTGCCTAAAAAGGCACTATGGGGGCAGCAAGAGCCTTGGCCCTTATTCAAAAGCCTAGGGGTGGCAGGTGCAAGCTGTCTCTTGCGAAGCAACGAGGCTTGTCGAGCATGTCGTCCCAGGCTGACAGACACTGGATCTCCTTTGAATGACACCAGAAGCTTAGGCAATTGTTGAAATTGATCATTTTTTCTTTATACTGCGGTATCATTCTTGGTGAGGACAGGATGCTACTCAGGATCAGGGTCATACCCGCCTGGGCTACATGAACAGAGAGCTCTTCCATGTGTCTCTTCATGTAGTCCAGGGAGGTACGTCTCAGGTCATTCACACCAACATGAACAATGACAGAGTCATATTTGTACTTGTTCTGGAGTGACCTGAGTGCTTGTGTTATGTGGCGGATTCTGGCTCCTGACAGGCAGGTAACAGTAACCTTCTCCTTGTCCAGCCTACTGAGTGGGACATCAGTGTGCCTGACTATAGAGTCACCTATTACTAGTGTGTTAGGTATGTTATTTCACCTTAAGGGCTGTGATTGTGCAGGACACTGATTTTGTGTTTTATTTGTTGTCTGTTTTGTGACGGGACGTGCAGGTTTTTTGGCTGTCTGCTTTGGAGGTCTCTAATGCTTTTGCAGGTTTTTATTTAGAGCCTCCAAGTATAATTTCATGTATTTATGTGTATTTTTTGCCAGTGCTGGTTTAGTACGTCTATGTGAGGCTGGAGGTGTGGTGCAAGTGTTAACCTTATCCTCATGACTGCCTGTTCCAGTCTTGGGTGGAGAGAGCTTAGCCTCCAGTTTAGCTATATAATTGCATCTCTCGCATATGTTAATGTTTTGTCGTAGGAGGAGAGGGTTGTTTGTGTACATGAGGCAGTTGTAACATTGCCTCAGGATATCCAGTTTCACCAGCTGGACTGGAGAGTATACCTGAAATTGCCCTTTGGTCATGCCTGAATAGTAGGGTGAGCTGCTTAGTCATTTGGTTGGTGAGGTAAGAATAATGAGCCTTGCCCTGCTGGGAAATCAAGTGTCGGGGTATAATAGTGCTTGCTGTTAGGTCTGAGCAAGTGCTGGAGTGTAGGATGCTTTTTAAGTGCTTAGGTTGAGAGTTAGACTACTTTCAATGGAAAAGCTGAAGAGAATACTTGGTGGAGCCGGGAATAATTTAGCCCTAGCTAACCGGCGCTGCCTGCATGTGCAAAACTGTGTGAATGCGGTTTTTGGAGCAGGGAAATTAAAGAGATATAAATTAGTCCAAGATGTCCTATAAACTACTAACTTCTGGGCTGGAAACACTACTCCATGGACAGATGGCTGCTCAAAGTTCTCTCTCTCACAGGTGAACAGAGAAACCTCCTCCTATCCAAGTAATGTATGGGCAACTCAGAAACTTGTAACACAGCCCTGAAATCAGCACTAGCCTGAAAACTGGACTATACTTGCTTAGAAATGTAGGAAACAAGGAACATTTTTTTGAAAAGATAAGGCAAAAACAGTAACAAAATACACTTAAAACAGCTTTAAATGACTACAAACAGCAAAAAATACACTTAAAACAGCTTTAGATGACTACAAGCAATCATAAAAAGCTTTTAAACAAATTACCCAATTAACCAGTAAAAAAATTTCAAAACTGAGCCCTGTTCCTGTAGTCTTCAATCAGACAAGTTCTATCTGCACACTCCTGCCACTGGGGTGCAGGGGAACCTTCTCCAAAAAAGAAGGCCTGGATTAGTACTCAAGTTAGACAAACAAAGCTAGATTCAGCAGACCTAAATCTAGTGTATGCGACAGCAAACAATGCACACCAATTTCAGTAAGAAACAATTAAAATATGCAGGCACTATTATCCTCTAACCAGAAATTCCCAGCTCAGAAGGGCAGAGTCCAGCCTCTCCTCCCACAAGAGTGCAGACCACAAACCTTGTTAATGTAAAATGACTGGCCTGAAGTCCATGTACTTAAACCAGAACTAATACACTTTTAGAATAACAGACACTGAGCCTTCAATCAGCAGTTTCCAACTTAGAAGGATGTAAGCTACCTGTCCTGCCACAACAGTGCAAACCACAAACCTTCTTAATGTAAAACAACTGGTCTAAAGCCCATGTGCTTAAAACAAAAGGCTTAGAATGATAGCTACACTTTAATCAGGTTACTACCAAGTAGTAATAAATACAATTAAATACTTTTAGGATGGCCTGGATTAGTGCTCAGTTTATACAAACAAAGCTAGATTCAGCAGGCCTGGATCAGGTCTATGCTACAGCAAACAAGGCACACCAATTTCAGTCAGAAACAGTTCAAATATGCAGGCAATATAGCCTTTAACCAGAAATTCCCAGATCAGAAGGGCAGAGTTCAGCCCTTTCCTCACACAAGAGTGCAGACCACAAACCTTCTTAATGTAAAACAACTGGTCTGAAGCCCAAGTGCTTAAACCAAAAGGCATAGAATGATAGTTACACCAAGCAGTAATAAATATAATTGAGTACTTTTAAGATGACGCAAAAGAAAAATAAAGTAATAAAGTAGGAAGAAAACAGTAAAAGCAGATGAATAAAGTGCATTTTTTTTTTTGTGAGTGAGCAAATGAGATGTGCCCAGGAGGAGTATCCAAATGATCAATTACAGAGGGGGGGGGGGGCAGTTTCAAAGCCACCAAGATTAACACCAAAACAAAAGCAAGGTGGGTGGGTGGGGAACTAACTGAAAAAAACAACTTCCAGCTAGATAGTGTTCACTGCAACACAAATCAATTTAAATGCTGTATTATTTGAAGAAAGTGCAGATAAAGATTTACTTAAATTCACTTATACATCCAGTTGATTGCAGGTAGGCCTTAGCCAGCCAAAGCTCAGAGTTTAAGCAGAAAATAATCCAAAATGTACCACTTATATAAGGCAGAAACCGAATATCAGTGAAGTGAAACTACCCCCACTTATCACTGGCTATGCAGGAATTCTAACAAGCTCTAAATTCTAACAAGCATTAACTGAAAAAACAGAGCCACAACTTCCAGCTAGATAGTATTCAATGCAACACAAATCAATTTAAATGCTGTATTATTTGAAAATAGTGCAGATAAAGATTTACTTAAATTCACTTATACGTCCAGTTGATTGCAGGTAGGTCTTAGCCGGTCAAAGCTCAGAGGTTAAGCTATACCTATATATATATATATATATATATTTTTTTTTTAACCTACACACATGGCCTAAGTGGCAAATAGGCTGTGCTATTTAACCTTTCATTCCAAGTTATTTTGATATCCTCATCTCTTGTCAGATCCATAACCTTTTATAGACGGACATAAACTTGTTGTACTTCCTTTTGATTCCTCTGTGCTACTACTCCAACACTGTAAGTGGCAGATAAACTGTGAATCTAGGTGGCAGGTAGACTGTGCTGTTTATTACTAAATTCCCAGCTATATTCAACCTCTGTATTCATAGGTTCATAAGTAGGTACTAGGCTATTGGACCTGGGGCCTATACAAGCCCAGCCAAAAAGGTACCCTGGCTTTTGCCACCCAAGAAAATTATTTTCCTATGCCACTGTCGAGCAGTGCCACAGAGGTGATCCCCAGGGTGAATTTCCTATTTCACATCCAATCATCAAGATTTTTCTTGAAGAGTGCTAATGAGGAGCATTGTTTGATATAGATAGGTAGTTTATTCCAGTGTATGGGAAGTCTCTGGGACAGGAATCTATCCCTCTGGCATGTTCTGTTTATTGTGGTGACAAGGTTTAGGTCCCTAGAGTGTGTAGCTCGGAGGGATTGGGATTTCTTTAAGTGGAGCATGTCCAACAGCTCTGGGTTTGACATAGCTTTGTATGTTAGGCAGAGATCACCTCTGAGTAGGCAATATGCGATGGAGTAAAGCTGAAGTTTTTGAGACAGTCTGCATAGGGCATCTGTTTGAGGCTGGTAATCCTCTTTGTGAGGTATTTCTGCGGCCTTTCCAGTTGTTGTAGATGTCTTGTGAGGTACATACCAAAAGGGGCATTGTACTCTATAATGGGTCTAATGAATGATGAGTAAAGGAGAACAATGACCTCTTTTTTTCTGGATGAGAAACCTTTTGTGATGTGGTGTGGCACGTAGAAGGATTTCCTGACTACTGTGGCGATGTGATTATCAAAGAAGAGACTACTGTCCACCTGTGTCCCAAGGTCTCTTATCACACTTTCAGTGTTAAGTAGACTCCCGCCTATGTTGTAGTTCATGGGTACAGAGTTTTTACCAAAGGGGATGACAATGCACTTTTTGGCATTGAGCTTGAGGCCATGGCTTTGACACCAAGCATCTGTCTCAGTGAGGCCCTTTTGTAGGATGTCCACATCGTTAGGAGTTTCGATTATGGCTCCTAGTTTGCAGTCATCTGCAAACTTCATTAGCCAAAGACCTTCTGTGTTAGCCTGTACTTCAGAGAAGTAGATACCAAACAGGACAGGACCCAGGACTGAACCCTGTGGTACTCCACTTGTCACTGGTCTGAAGTCAGATTTGGAGTCTACTACTTTCACAGTGTGGGTTCTGTCAGTGAGCCATCTGACAACCCATCTTGTGACATAGGGATTTATACCTAGTTTAGTGAGTTTATCTATAATTCCATAGTGGAGGATGGTGTCGAAAGCCTTGGCAAGATCTCGATATGCTGTGTGAACCACTTTACCCTTGTCTACGGCTTTGGTGACTGCTTCAAAGAAGTTTATCAGGTTTAGGAGACATGATCTGCCTTTTACAAACCCGAACTGGGTGGGGTCCAGAGTATGGAGATTACCAATGTCTTTGTTTCTAAGTTCCGTGATGATACATTCCATGGCCTTGCAGACCAGGCTCATCAGGCTAATGGGGCGGTAGTTCCTGGGGTCCGTGGTGGCTAACCCTTGTGGAGTGGGATAACCATTGCTGTGCACCATTCAGAAGGCACAAAGCCTGAGGTGAGGCTTTGATTGAACATGGTACTTAGGTGGGGTGCCAGTTTGTTCTGTAGTTCATGTAGAACGCAGCCTGGGATGTTGTCTGGTTCCATGGATGCTGTGTTCTTGGCTTTGGAGGGTGTGGTTTTTACCTTTGCAGCCATGACTACAGGAACTTTGCATTCTTCCGGTACAGAGATGGGCTCTTTGGGGGGTGAGATCTGGGTAAAGTTAGCAATGAGCCTATCTGCCAGGATGTTGGCAATATCAGTTTGGTCTGTATATTTAATACCATTGTGCTGTAACTCAGAGCAGATCTGAGTGTTGCCATTGAGATTCTTGACATAGCTATAGAATGCTTTGTGGTTGTCTTTAGAATCGGTGGCGATTTTGTTTTCGTAACTAGCTTTGGAGGACTTTATCAGGGATCGCAGCTTCTTACTGAGGCTGACCAGGGAGCTCCTCCACTCGTGGGATTTTATGCTCTTTTGCAACAGTTTCTTCCTCCTGTTGTACCTTTCTTTTATGGCAGGGGACCACTAGATTGGCTTCCTTTTTTTCGAGGATAGCGTCTTGGTTCTGTTTGGGATAGCCTGATCCATGCACTCATGTAAGTGCTTATAAAGTGCAATTGTGTAGGATTCAGTAGTCGTAACTGTATTGTCCATCTGCTACTTCCAAGAGTCTAGGTGACAGTTAGGCTGAGTAACCTGTGTACGCGGCCTAGATGGTGTATTGTCCATCTGCTACTTCCAAGAGTCTAGGTGACAGTTAGGCTGAGTAACCTGTGTACACGGCCTAGATGGCAGGTTGGCTGTGCTCCTTCTTTGATCTGGCCATTTTATCTGTTAGACTAGATAGCATTCTGTAGTTACACTGCTTTTAACTCATAGTTTAGGTCACTGGAATAGGCTGCACCTTCATTTAATTTCCTGGTACAGCCTTCGTGGATAATAAAGTATACTATCTTCTTCTGTTTGGAACTTCTATTTTTTGAGTCAAAAGGATGATTATTTTACCCACCTTTCCACCACCTTTTATTAGAACACCAATTTGTTATTGTCATAGACTCGTACCATCCCATTCTCTGCATTTTATTACCTTTCTCACCCTCCAGGTAACTTGCTATATTATCTGATGCACCTCTGACATTTCCCCATCCACTCTCTACTGCTTTATTTTCAAGTTATAATCCCAACTGTTTTGCACACTTATAATGCCAATTGTTAAAATATTTACACTTTTCTTAGCTTGCTGGCTTACTATTATGCCTTTTACTTTAGTCTTCAGTGTGTGCATTATAGAGACTTTGCCTCTTTCTCATCATGAGCCCTACTCAAGCACACTAGTGGCAAATAAGAATACACACTCTACTGATTGACACCAGCAATAAACTCACTTAAGCTACTTGGAAACCATTTCTATTGCAGTACACATCTCCATCCAAAACATTAAGGATTTTCTCTCAAAATTTCACTCTCTCCTGCTCTAACTTATACATTCAAGAGATATTCAATCAAACCAAGGACCACCTCTACTCAGTCCTCAGTTTCTAAACCCAATTACATATTGTATCAAAAATTAAGTTAAAATTGCCTCCCTAAATGCATGTAGTCATAATTACAAAAGAACCAGACTTGAAGCATGGCCGGTAACAGAAGATTCCTATAGTCTTCTTATATCAAAGACCTGGTTGAAGAATGACGGCTACTGCTGTACTGTTGTATAGAACCACTACTACATATATAATAACAACAGTCCAGGCCCTAGATCTGGTGGAAGTGTTTCAGTTCAAATCAAAAGGAATACCTCAATTATAGTTTGGGATTTCAGTAATTCTCATGCTGTAGGTGACAAGTAGCCCTAATGGGTACTCTCTCATATCACATTAAGCAGGCAAAATCACATGTGGATTGCTGCGATTTACACCCCCTACCCTCCCTTGTTATTCTATCACATAAAGGTGTACAACATACGGTATCCTAAAGGTATACAGAACACAGTTTTTTCATGATGACTTTAATATCACTGCTACTGAAAAGAACTTTCTGCCTCTGGACAAATTTACATAACAAAACACTGATGCCTATAAGTGTTGATATCATATAAAATGTTCAACATTTTGGTACTGTAAGCAGAATGGTCCACAAATACTAATGAAACCCCTTTGTCAGGCTTTATCACCCTGACCAATTTGCCGTTTCTCAAATTTCCTGTGGGTCTTGTTGGAAATTTACTTTTACATCAAGGATTATTGGAAATGTTTGATAGAAATGGGATTGAAATTGTCAAGCTCATTCCTGGCACTTATTACAAATATTGAATGACATTCCATGTAAATAATAGGTTATCTTTGGTACTATTGATGTTATTATCTTGTTTTCAGTGATTTCCTCACAATCAGGGAATAGAATTTTTTTCTAACAGTTTACAGAAAACTAGACAGTTAAAAGATATTGAATGCATTCTTTTTAGGCAATATTTAGGATTGGTATTAAGGAACACCTTTGTTTATTTTGAGGAAGGAATTTTTTCAGGAGATTTCAGATGTGGCTATGGGGACAAAATGTGCCCCAATATATACAAATTTAGTACTAGCAGACAAAGCATTGTTTTATATTTAATTGCCCCTTTGTTAGTCAAATTTATAGATGTTTTAGGTTTTTGCAAACATTTTTATCTTGTGAAAAGGAGCTAAATTCTCAATTGAGCAATTTGTTAAATACTTGAATAGTACCACAGCATTTTTAAAATTTACTTCAGCTTATGCTTCTGAAATTATCAATTGTTTGGATGTGAATATTAATAAAGATTTGTATAACAGCAAGTTTACATCCAACAATTTTTGCAAAAAAAAAAAAAACATATTCAAACACATTTCTACATGTTTACAGTAACCTCCCCTTCTCTCAAAAGAAAAGTATTCTTAAAGGGCAGATGGTATATCTATCGAGACTAATTTCAAATGAAATAACCCTTCTGGTAGAACTTGACAATTTAACAGATATGATCAAGGAAAGACGTTATCTAGATGTTCTTTTAAATGATGAAAATTGAAATCATAAAAAAAAAAAAAAAAAAAAAAAAAAAAAGATAAATACACCCCTATTTTGGGTATGGTATATGCAATAACATAGTTCATTGGATGGCAATATGAATTTAGAGAGAGAAAGAGAGACAGTGTTTCAGTATATTGTAAAAATGGGGCTATGACAGTTCTGTAGCCCTGAATTTATTGACAATTATTCATATTTATTGGAAAATTTTATTTACAGATGAGTTTAAATGTGTATTAGGGAACAAACACCTTATAGTACATAGTAGCACTAAGAATATCAAGAACTATTTGAAAAGTATTAATTTGGGCATGAATAGTTACCTAGTTTAAAAATGATGTTCATTTATTGCAAATATTGTGAATTCATAAATTATGTCCCTTTTGTTATGGTTACAGGGGGTGAAAGGGCTGTAAAATGTCCACAGAAGTGTAAATGCAACACAAGCAAGGTAAGGTATTTAGCTACATGCACTTCTTTTTCAGCATTTTATGTGGGTAAGACCACAAGAAATTTGAGAGAGAGAATTTATGACATTAAAAAAGCAAGAGTAATAATGCTTTGTTTAAACATTCATTGGTTTGTGTTTCCTTTAAAAAGTTCATTTTTTTATAACTGACAGGGTAAACTCCAATAAGAGGGAAGGTGACTACGATAATTTGTTGGAATTAAGAGAATTAATGTGGCAAGTATGCCTAAATGCTACTATAAAGCCAGGTATAAATGGCAACGTTTCTATTTCTTGTGGCCTTAAAATTAAGGCTAAAGAAATATAACATGAACTGTAATAATAAATGTTAAGGGATTTTTAAGTATAATTGTTATTGTTATTTTTTAATTGATTAATTTTTTTAAGTTTCTATAGGAAGTGATGTCATACTATAGGACAACTCTGATGATGCCCCTCTGTGTATGCAGGATGAATGCATTCATTATTTTTATTTTATTTTATTAGTAAATAGTTGGTCTTTTTTATCAATGAATGGACAGTATGTTTCATTGCTCTAGTGGTCCATCATTTTGAGCTGTTTGGCAGGTTTCCACAGTACATTCTAGTGTTTATTCCCAGGGACCACCTCTGGGACTTTGAATAACCTGTTTCAGTACAAAAAGTATATTTTATTAGTATTACATACTAATTTGTGCCTGAAAAGGGCATTAGAAAATGTGCTTGCATTAATATCATAATAATGTTCATGTGTTCTTATTCTTAGTTTAGACTGTGCTTTCCTTATGTAGAAACACAAACATGAATCACAAAAAGCTAGATATACAACACCATTACTGTTAAAATCATATAGGGAAGTCAATTTAAACTTGTAACTAGTACTTTTCAGAAGGTATTCATTTCCTTCAAAGATGTATCTGAATTGTACACAGGCTCCACATTTTCTGATGCCTGTTTATTAAGAATTTATTTTTGTTTTGACTCCTATTGGTAATTGTACCTTTCTTGAGTCTCTCTCTCTCTAATATTTGCATGTCTGGGGAAGGTAAAACAGGGTCGAACACCCAACTTCCCACACAAAAATCTGTCATGAAGTATTACGTTGTGATGTTAGCATATAAGTGACAAAACGGCTTGACTGTCCCTACCATATTTAATGCATATATATATTTAATGTATATATATATATATATATATATATATATATATATATATATATATATATATATATACATATGTATGTATATATATGTATATATATATATATGTATCTACATATATATATATATATATATATATATATATATACATATATATACATATATATATATATTTATATATATCTATATATATATATATATATATATATATATATATATATATATATATATATATATATATATATATATATATATATATACCTAAAATAGATTTAAATTTTTATTGACTGTCATGTAAGATCTTGTCCTTAGTGTTAATGAGCATATCTTTTGGGTATGCTCTTGTTAAAATATATCAGAAAGGATTTCCAACTCCTTATTTAAGTCACTGTCATCAGAGATGACTCTGGCCAGTACAACCATTTGAGCCTTGACCACACTTGGATGACTACTGTGAAAATTAAGATAATAATTTGAAAAGGTGAGTTTTATATAAATAGTTAATTTAAATCAATTTAAATTAAAGTCCTTAGCTAACAGAATGTCCAAATAATTAATATTAATATTGGAATATTGATGGGTAAATTAAAAACCAATTGGTAGAATTTATATAAGTTATAAAATAAACCAACTGTTCATGACCACTTTTCAAATAATAAATGTCATCTGAAAAACATAACATCATAGCAAATTGATGTTAAGGGGAATTAAAAACAAAATCACCTTTCCAAATAATAAATATGTCATATAAAATGTAACATCATAACAACATATTGATGATAAAGGGAATTAAAAAAACAAAATCACCTTTCCAAATAATGAATATGTCATCTAAAATGTAACATTGCAACAACATAGTGATAATAAGGTGAATTGATAACAAACTTCTGCTCCCAATATTCAGCAAATAAAGGGGTACATGTAGCATCTATAGCAACCATACAGTTTTGCTTAAAATACTCTCAAAGTAAATGAAATGATTCATCAAAATTTCTTACATAAGAGATACAGCAGTATTAATCTCTCTATTGGACAGGAATTCACAACTGGAAAGGGAGTTGTTAACTCAAATCAAACCAGTGTCATGTGGTATATAAGTGAAACGATCAGCAACATCTATGCTAAGTATCAAATGGGATGAAAACCTGTCTTAAAAATACCATGAGTCCCTAAGGATATTTTAACCTAAATTGTTTAGCTGTTCTATGTACAATAAGACCTAATGGATGAGTTTTTGATCCATTAGCGACTGCAATAGGTCAAAAAAGAGGTACATTAATATTCTTGTGGACATTAGGGATACCAAGCAAACTAGGAAGAATAGGATGTAGTTATTTATTTTTCTGTAAGTGAGACTGTGAAATACTTAGCATGATATTTTTA
This sequence comes from Protopterus annectens, assembly GCF_019279795.1. Classification (NCBI taxonomy): domain Eukaryota; kingdom Metazoa; phylum Chordata; order Ceratodontiformes; family Protopteridae; genus Protopterus; species Protopterus annectens. The sequence goes on along the minus strand of NC_056750.1, from coordinate 737,778,930 downwards.
ACTGGCTTACTAGATTAATTATTATTTTTTAATTGTTGTGATATCATTGGATACAAATTGTCACATGAACAGTGTGTTTTTATTATAATGGCTCATTTGGTCTATGTGGTTTAATTTTGTCAGGCTTTGGTTTTAGTACATTTATCATCTGGCGAGTCCCTGTTTTGGTTTGATTTTCAAGTTACTATGGGAAGTCTGACTTGGGCACTGGGAATCTTTCAGTTTGTCATTTTGCTTCACAGTCCCAAGCCAGAACCAAAAAATTGCTGCTAAAGTGAATAGGAGAAATCCAAGATGGAGGATACCATTAAAGAAAGAGCTGTGTGTTACGAATAAGGAGGTTAAGAGTTTACTTAAATTACTGCCTGCGTGGATTGTCAACAAAGGAATGTCTGAATTTGAGGAAACAGAGTGAAATGAAGAATGGAGCAAATGAAAGCTGAAGAGAAGTAGTTTAAGTTATAGATGTGGAGGAAGGAGAAATGATAGTTTCTGAGGAAAAGAAATGTTTTTTTTTTCAGTAAGGTAGCAGAAAATACTCCTGTCTGTTGGGTTAGTGGCTTAACTAGTTCTAATGTCACATAATGACAACATAGTATAAAATGATCGTATCTACATGCTGTGAGAATGGGAAGGCAGAATACAGTAACAGACAGAACAAGGTAGTGAGTGATAAATTCAGAACTAAAAAGCCTGTGATATGAATTATATTAAAAACTACCATTCATTTAAAGAGATATGATTTTATGGATAATGAAAGTTTGCCTTTAGATATTAGTATAAGCAATAAAGAATAGAAAGAAGAGTATAGGGTATAATGAATATCAGAACAATAATACATCAGGGTATTATGAACTTTTGTGAGGTGGCTTTTGAAACATTAGGTTTGTTAGAAACATTTTTGTTTCTGATAATGAAAAAAAACAACAAAAACAAGGGATAACAGCATGGAATAACATTCCAGGGATTCATTACCAATCATAGTATTATGTCATCACCCCACAAGAAACACGTTATCAACTTTCATGGTAAAGATAAATGTCATCCCGTGGCATCATCATTATCAAAAAAGCACTTCTGTGTGAAAAAGGGGCAGAAATCATTGTAATGAGAATCTTCATCCATACATGTACATAGCAGACACCTGGCTGACAACATTGTTACCTCCCTTCATATTCACAGACATAGTGATGGAAGTGAGTTTAAGCAGTAATAGCTGTATATGAAGATACAGCCTAGGATTACAAGGTACAGAATACAGCCTGAATTGCACGGGCCACATAAGATGTTCTTTTAAAATTGTGACGGTGCACATTTGAATGGAAGACACAACCATTCTTTCATATGCTGATATTCTAAAAACATATGCAGGTGGTTAAAGTTCACATTAATGCTATACATATTATATGAATTACAAGCATTCTCTACATAGGATGACAGACAAACACCCATGTATAGTAGTCCATCACTTCTGGATTAAAACTTCCTCCCTCTATACCTACAATGTCTAGAGTCCATACTATCAACTGGCAGTACCACAAGGTAACTCATATGATCGCTTTGATGTGATTATTTTTTGATAGCATTATGTAAGCATTGTGGTTCCAAAGATGTTTATTGTCTGGGGGGGGGGGGGGGTAATACAAATCTATAGAGTAATCCTCTGTCAGGCAGAATGCATCATCCAAGTGGAATTTTATATCAGGGGCGTTCCCACAGACACATTTGTACATGACTGTACATATACTGACATTATTTACCCAATGTTAGATTCAAACCCACTAGTGATCTATTTACACAATCTGCAGAACACAGAATTAGTCACAAGCACCAAAGAAGATCTGTGAGTTGTAAGGGCACAATGTCCAATTTTGACATGCTGACCTTATCAGTGGGTTGGAGAGAAGATGTTTGTGGTAAAAGTAGGATAAGGGGATGGGTGCATCCTCTCCCATGTTAAAATCTTCCGTTGACTGGATGTTGATAAAGCATGACTGTTAAGGAGCTCAAGTAACTGATATTGAAGCCACACACACAAGATCCCCACTGGGAGATCTGAACCTCTTGCCTTTCTAGATATACAATCTAGAGAGTACAGTATTAGCTGCAACTACCCCAGGACAAGTCTGACTCTTATGAGGACAGAGTGCACCTTCAACGGGATGACATCATGGTATTGCAGAGAAGATATTTGTGCTAAACATGGAGTAAGGGATAGTAGAATTCTTGCTCAGGTTACATTTTTTTGCTGACTGGAAGATGATGCAGCATATCTGTTCAGGAAGCTGTATCTACCTGATACTGCAGCCACATATAGAATATCCGCATGTGAGTAATGATCCTTCTACCTATTTAATTACACAATCTAGTGATCACAGTATTAGTCACAAGAGCCATAGGAGAAGTCTGACACTTAAGAGGAGAGAGTGCACTTTTGACAGGGTAACCTCATCAGTGTGTGTTGCAGACAGGATGCTTGTGTTAAAAGTTGGATAAAGTGCAGAGGGAGCTGTGTGCACTGTTAAATTTATTCCATGCAGTGGAAGTGGGCACAGCACACTTGACACTGAATCATTATTTACCTGTGACTAGCCCCCCCCAACACACACACACACGTATTTCCCACTGTAAGAAATGAACCTCCTACTTATCTAGTTACAAAGTCTAGAGAAAATGGTTTTAGTTGCCAGTGCCAGAGGAGAATTTTGAATTTCACATTGTGAAAAAGGACATTTGTAATTAATAAAACTTCACTGTTTAGAACAGCTGGTACTGTGCATTAAAGTTTTGGGGACAAATGCCCCTGTGTGGACAGGCCAAGATATTGTAATTGTCTCATGCAATGTCATACTTCTGTACTAAGATTTATATACTGGCCTTCATATACATTGCATTACTATGAGAAACATGTAATGACAATTACAGTTTTAAACCAGTGGATTATCAATCAAGCATTCCTGGCAGTTCATTTGAGGATGATTGCACATATATCTTGCCTAATGCTTGCACAATGTGTATTGACAATACAGACAGACATTTCCTCAGTAGGACAGTATACAACAGAACAACAGTGATGGATTATGTATGAATACGTTACCCAACATTAACAGAGTAGAAACAGAAAGAAAGCGAGATGGTGCAACCAAGATGTATAATAAAAAGAACGAGCAGTATATCACACATTTGTGTTTATTAAACACTTTTGGTTTTAATTTACAAGGTTTTATTCATATTTTGGCTGAATTCACTACGAGAGGGTTTTCAGGCAACATTAACAGAGTGACTTAATTGAGTCAGCATCACTCTGAAATCCAGATAACTTGTAATCAAAATTCATTGCAGATGTGCAGATGTTGTGCAACCTAAATAAAGAATTATTTGTTTTAAATTGTTTTTACTCTGTGCCTGAAGCATATGCATGATCATATGTTGAGGTGTTGAACTTAGAATGAAAATTAGAAGTAGTGTATGATGCTCTGTGCCAATTTTCAAGCAAGGAAACATAATTTACATACATACAACCTTCTGTGAATATGATGGAATACAAAATGGATGTGCGTTATGGTCATGTTTCAGGTGTCATGATTTACACATTTGTCATGACAGTTGGAGTTAGTCTTTATATGTACACTAGAGGTGTACTATTAAACACTTGAGGGACCAATCATCTTATTGCTGATGGAAACATGGCTTATGGAAATGGTTGCAAATCAAAGTTTACTGGATGACAAAATTGGTAGGAAGAGGTATACTGTTGGTGACAAAAATACACAACATAGACAAACTAGCATATTATTTCATATTTTTTTCTGTGCATATTTGTGTTGTGTTACTGTTTGTTTTATCAGCATAATTATTCATGCAAGATCTGCACAACAGAGGCTTCACAATAGGGAGCAAGCATATTAGTATAGCAGCAGAGGAATGGTATGTTAAAAATGGTGTAGCCAACATTTACCCTCACAGGAGTCATACAAATCATTCAAAAACAGTTTGTCATACATCTAGATTCGAACCTTGAGAGTATTGCAAGAGAAATCTACAGACCAGAATATTATCTATACATACCACATAGGATACTCGAAACCAGTTACAAGTGGTGTCCCACAAGGCTCTGTTCTGGGACCTCTCTTGTTCAGCATATACTTTTCCAAGGTACAGGCCAACACGGGAGGACTATAGCTGACCAAGTTCGCAGATGACTGCAAACTCAGTGCTATAACTGACTCTCCAGCTGACATGAACATCCTCCAAAAAGGTCTCACAGAGATGGATAACTGGTGCCAGAGCCATGGCCTAAAGCTAAATGCCAAAAAGTGTATAGTCATACCCTTTGGCAAAAACAAAGTGCCCACAAATTACCACATAGGTGGTAACCCATTAAGTACGGAAGAAGTAATTAGGGACCCAAGTTGATAACAATCTCTCCTTCGACCACCACATCGCCAAAGTGGTTAGAAAGACCTTCTACATAGCCCACCTTATCACAAAAGGATTCACATCTAGATCAAGTGAGGTAACAGTGCCCCTTTACTCATCCCTCATCAGGCCCATCATAGAATACAATGCCCCTTTTGGGATGTACCTTACCCGACACCTGCAGCAACTAGAAAGACCCCAAAAGTACCTCACAAAGAGGATCAAGGGACTCCAACAGATCCCATATGCTGCCTGGTTAAAAAAAACTCCAGCTCTACTCAGTTGCATACCAGCTACTTCATGGCGATCTATGCCTGACATACAAAGCTATGTCCAAACCAGAATTAATGGACATGCTCCACCTCAGAAAATCTAAATCCCACAAAACCACGTGCTCGAGGGACTTGAACCTCAGCACAGAAATAAATAGAACATGCTGGAGGGACAGATTCATAACCCAGAGGCTCCCTTCGCTCTGGAATAGAATCCCAGTCCATGTTAGGCAGAGCACCTCACTGACTCTCTTCAAGAGGAATCTTGATGAGTGGATGGGAGATAGGTTTACCCCAGGGATTACTTCTGTGTCATTACTAGACAGAGGCACAGTAAACTAACCTTAAAAAGGCCACAGCAAACTCAAATCAAAGGGTGGCGAAAGCCAAACACACTCGGGCTAGGCTTATAAATGCCCCAGGGCAGATAGCCTAGTATGAACCTATGAACTCTTGAGTGCAGAGAGACACAAAGTCATAAAATATCATGATTTGCAGGCATAAAAGAGAGCAATGTGGAAGAAAGATACCCAGACAGTTCCAGTAGTAGTAGCAGCAATGGGTCTTAAAAAAGAATCTACAGTCATATGTCGATACATTACTGATGCACACAATTCCATACGAATTGCAGGAGGAGTCATTACTGGGCACCTTGCAGGTGCTGTGAAGAGCACTTCTGGATGACATCATAGATTGAAGCAATATTAATTTCATGAACCTTAATCATACTTTGACATAGGAATGGGGTCCATTCCCATCAAGGTATTAGAAACCCAAAATACTTGGAGAAATTAAAAAGAGGCAAAATCCTACTTCACAAAGTTCCCATATGACAACAGATTGCAGAAAAGGAGAATGTATGTACTACTGTTCATAACCTCATCACAAATGTAAACAGTACATTCAACTCTCTATCTTGTTGAAAAGTGGATTAACCTGACTAAACGTAGCTAAGCACAGCGGTGCAAAGGACACCACAGAAATGCGGCTGAAGACAAAAACCCACAGGAGTTTGCTATAAGCTTTGCACTTCCATTTGTCCTTCATTGCAGTTGGTGTTTGGCAGCAGACATTGTGCAAATCCGGAGCACGGAGACTAATAACACAGAAGGGAGAGGATACATTGACAAGGTGAGAGGGAGGCAGGGACCAGGTAGTATAACTATATTTATAAAAGCATAATGAATAACTGCATTGGCTGGCTAATGTCATATCATAGACAGGTTATGGGTCAGTATACTTGCACAACTGATGGGGGGGGGGTTGAAACATTAACTTCATCCTACCATTGGCTAAGGAGGTCCTTCTTGCACCTTTTCATGTCACTGCAATGGCGACAATCATACATCTCAGCCTCTTTGAGCAAAATTCTGGACAATGCCATGAGTAAGGGGGGGGGGCAAAGGCCCAAAAATAGGGACAAGTTTTAAATATTGCTCTTCCAAACTTAGAAAGTTGATAGAACAACAGGTTTTATATTAGCATGGATCTTAGAGCCGCGGTGGTGCAGCAGTTAGCATTGTCGCCTCACAGCAAGAGGTTCCCCCGTTTGATTTTCAGCTGGAGCTCCTTCTGTGTGGAGTCTGCATGTCATCCCCGCAGCTGAGTGATGTTTAAAGACATGCAGGTAGGTGCGTGCATGAATGGGTGTGCCTAACTTGAAGGTTGGGCATCAGGCTGACAACTCAGCAACGTAAAAATCCACTGCCAATCATTAGTGGACCGCAGTTCCGCTGTGGCGACCCCTAACCAAGAAAAGCTGAAAGACATTAGTTTTTATATTAGCATGGATTTTCTGAATGGTATAATGTCTGAAACTCAAATGTCTGTCATTATTTTCTGACTTCAGTCTTTAATGATTTGCCAATAATGTGCAAGAAAACCACAATTTTATTAAAACTGGATCAAAAATATGAGACATAAATCTGGACATTCTGTGAAAATATGTAGAGTTGAGAAGTGTGGGAACAATATTGCTTCCCAGTGGGTGGGATGTCAGTATAAGCTATTCCAAGCCTCAGCCTTATACTTAGACCTGCCTCATATTTTGGTTTGTTCCTCATAAAATTTGTGGTTTTCAGGATTTTTATGTCAAATCACTGAGGACTGAATTCACTAACTAATGATAGTCATTTGAGTTTCAGACTTCATATCCCTCAGAAAATTTATGGTAATACAAAATCTTTTATTCTAGCAACTTTTTAAGTTTATAAGAGCAATATTTAAAATTTGTTCCTATTTTTGGGGCTTTGCTACCACATTATTTTTGTCTTTGTGCAGATTTATTTGTGCTAAGAGGTTGAGAGCTGTGTCTGGGAGCCAAATTGTAACCATCACCTAATCTATTAAATAGATAGTATAATTGGTTAACGCCAAAAAAAGAGAAGCAGTGACAAAGCCAGCCTGGAATATCCCACTTTGAATGTTCATCCCTGGGATAATAATTTTTCCTTTATCATGGCTTAGCTGCAAAGTGGTTTGACACAGTGTCATGGTCATGTAATGTAATCAATTAAAGTAGGGTGTATCATACACATCTGTAAGTACTTCTTTATCCATGACTGTGGGATTCTGTCAAATTATTTTTTGTAATCTATCCATGCCATACTTTGATTCTTCCCCTTCATTATGATTCCCTATTAGGAATTTATTTAACAACACGTTAATCCTTTTTGCCATATGACTTCCTTTGGTACCCTTTTGTTCTATTGCCATGACTGAATTTTCTTCTAAATGACTGTAAACTATGTCCACCTCAGTTCCAGTATACAGTTTATAGGATAGCTTGCAGCTTCACACTTAACTAGTAGTATAATTTTTCCTGTTGTTAACCAGGTTGATGGCTGTTTGGGGAGCGTAAATAACTTGTTCTTAACTCAGGGCTAATTATTCATGTAAAGATGTTAACACTTTTAGCCAGAAGTTAGGCACTGCATCTGAGCCTGGGGTTTTCCAGTTAGGAGTTTTCTTAATTGAGAAATGATTATTTCAGTTTCTCTGGCCGTTACTTCATCCCATTTCAGATCCTGTACATTTGAACTTTTGTTTCTTTTATTCCTTCTGCTCAGTCATCATCTTTGTTATTTTTCACAGGATATTCATAGATATTTCTCCAACATGTATCTATTTCTTTTGTTGGTGGTTTTCTATAGCTTTTGTTTCCTAGTTTTCTATAAACTTTTTGGGTCATCAATAAATTACTTTTTTTGTACTTTTCCTTTATATTTATCTGCATATCTTTTAAGTTTTTCTGCCTATGCTGATATCTTTAGTTTATTGTTTGCAGTAGTGTACAATAGATCCTAGTCTGTTCTATTGCTGTGCAATGCATTTTTTGCGTATTTAATGATATGATACTGCCATATTAGCTAACTTCTGACTTTTGGCAGAATCTAAAATCACACAAGGAATGCTGAGAACAAATCACTTTATGACGCAAAGTATTGAGAAAGGGTTCATACCCGAAAGCTTTGCGTCATAAAGTGATTTGTTCTCAGCATTCCTTGTGTGATTTTGGATCTTTTGGCAGAATCTACCATTTCTATAGTGTGATAGAGAAATGCTTGCTGCATTCACGTGTATGGCTAAAATAATCCCAAAGAAATTAAACATGATGTGTGGGTATAAAGTGATGGAAGGCATAGATCAAGAAATTATTGGTTGAAAGTAGAAAAACAATAAAAGAAGCAATCTGACTCCTAAATGTATTACAGGAGTATCACAGTTTCAGAGTCTCAAACAAAATGGTATTGGGCAAGCAGAAACTTAAATTTAAAAAATGGTTAGACTGGATTGGGGGATAGTTTGGGGAGAAGTGTATTACTGAAAGCTGAACAAGCTGTGGATTATTTTCATGTTCAGCCTACAACCACATATATTTCATTAAAACATTCCAATTTCTTCCCACCTGCCAAAACATGATTGTTAGTGACCACTCTAAATTATCCCTGCAAGTAAACCTTAATGTTACCTTTGTGACCTGGGATATGGGTGGGAAAAAATCTGCATACGTTAGTCTACTTACCCTGTTTAACAAATAAATAAATGAAAACGAACCATCAGAAATAGTTATAAGTGGGGTGGTGTGAGAGCAATGCCATTTCTAAGGAGATATCTGTGATTATTATTATTATTATTGAACATACAGAGAAAGTTCAATAGTTTTAAAAGATTCTGTAGAAAAATAATTGACTGCAACAGAGTATTAGAATTAACTGGGTAAAGAACTCCCAGCCATCCAGAGCAAGTGCAGGAGATAAGTGGAAGCTCGTAAAGGAATAAAGGGGCATAAGAAGATCAGAATGTATAAATGAGGTTAGAAATTGTTCATGTTTTCTTTTTGGATGGTCAGTCTTCCATCAACCATTAAGTTGGCCCCAGTAAATAATTTTTCCAGTACTTCCCAGAATCCAAGCTCTTTAGGCATAGGAGGCTAATGCTGGAGACTGTGATGAGTCTAATAATTTTACAGGTTTCATGTTTCAAAATGAGCCTACTTCATACCAACAATATCTGCTTCGTGTATTTGGCAGCACCTCCCAAGCATGCTAGTGTTATTATAGTATTGAAAGTACAAAAGTAGTTTTATTTATTATTTATTTAAAGTTTAACTAAGGAAGAGCACTGATCCACTTAGACCATTTTCAGACTCAACGCAGAGAGGTAATGCAAGGGCAAGCATGCAGAAAGGTATAAGTCAGGATAACATAGCTTTCATGAACATAATCATAAGTTGACATGATACAAGAAATCGGACAGTAAAATCTGCAATATGAGTACCTGTACACTGTCTTAATAACATAAACTGGACTGAAGTTCCTAAGGCAGTGATGTTTCCATATTCATAAAGGATGTACACACCTCCATACTAGTAGCCCAATATAACACATCAGAGATACTTCAGGTGCAGCTAACATGGGGTAAGACAGTGATTCAGGTTGTAGCCTGCTATAGGTCCCCAACCATGTCCCAAGACTCACACTTCACATTCCTAAGCACCCCGGAGAATATTAAGGTCCAGCCTAACACTCTCATACTGGGCAACTTCAACTACCTCTCCATTAACTGGGAAAACTACTCAAGTGCCAATACACTTTCCCAGCATTTCCTGGAATTCATTAATTCCAATGCCCTGGACCAGCTCATTCTTACCCCCACTAGATTATTCTTGACCTGGTCATTACTAACATGGGTGACCATTGCTCTTCATCAGTAGTCAACTCCTCCCTGGTTAGATCCAACCACAAACTAATCACCTTGGAAATCCACATCCCGACCCCCCCCACAAAGGTAACCACCATGAAAAACTACTCCAAAGCTAACTTTGGGCTCCAAAAAACAGAGGTTGCTAACTTCACAGCACCTATGCAAATGGAGAATAGTTGCATGACTGCCGAATCATACACCAATGTGCTGTACGAGCACGTACACAAATGCATGGATCTCACCATACCCAATATGCTCTACTCCAAAAAAAGGAAGTCAGTCTGGTGGTCTGCTGCCATAAACAAACTGTATAACAGAAGGAGGAAACTGATGCGGAATAAGGTAAAGGCCCAAGACTGGAAATACTCACTTATCAACCTCAACAAAAAGCTGAGATTCCTCATCAAATCCTCTAAAGCTAGCTGTGAAAACAGAACTGCAGCAGATAGTAAAGACAACCACAAGGCCTTCTGTAGTTATAGCAATACCCAGTTTTGCTCTGAGGTACTGCACAGTGGTAACTCCTATACCAAGCCAACAGATATTGCCAATATACTGGCCAACAGATTCAGTGCCAACTTTACCCCTCTCTACCCCCCAAAGGACCAATCACAATACCAGTAGATTGCCAGGCAACCAGTATTACTGCTACATAGGTTAAAACAGCACTCTCCAAGGCCAATAATGCAGCTTCTATGGGACCTGACAATATCCCTGGCTGTATTCTACATGATCTACAGAGTGAACTGGCACCTCACCTGTGTGCCCTGTTCAATCACAGCATGTGCTGCTTTCTATGTCGGACAGACATCACGACCACTCAGAATACGAATGTCCGAACATCGAAGTGACATGTGAATCAAAAGGGATACCAATTCTCTATACAGACACTGTCTACACCACAATTCTGCCAGATTTCAGTTCACGATGATAGACAAGGTCCATGGTGACAGATCCAACAAACAGGGATGGCATTCCATTCTAAGCAAGAAAGAGAAGTATTGGATCATCAAACTGGGTGCTCTGTTTTTGCCTGGTTTGAATGGTCACTAATAAATTTATGATGTATTATCTTTATGCATTTATAATGTTTAATTTATATTGCTATGTTTTATATTTTTCTCACACAGGAAACCATCTGAACCAAGGGAAGAATTCCTATTGGAGGGCTAACCCAATAAATATGTGTGTTGAACTGCTTATGTCACTAATATTTTTTCCTACTGATGAAAGCCTTTGGGCTGAAACCAGTCTGGGATTTATTTATTTAATAAATCATATGTGGTAAAGTTACGGCTTATTTGTGCTGTTTTTTACACTGATGTTTGGTGCTGGCTACTTTATTTCTTTTCACGTATGTTTTTTGCCTTGCAAAGGATTTTGTTTTTGTGAGAACTTTGCTTCCAATAACATTATGTAACTGCACTTTTTGCATACTTTGACAATTTTAGTAGTAGGTAGTTGCAATTAAACATGAGGCAGTTGCTACATTATCTCAGGATTTCCATTTCAACCAAGCTGGTGACAGAAATGTCTGAAAAGTAAACAAATCATCATAGTTGCATGCACTTAATAAGGAGAGCAGAAGGGGGGTAGTGCCTTTGAGGTTTGGAGTTGATTTGCTGAAGTGATATCTGTCTAGAATGAAAAGTCTAGGTCTGCACACAAGGAGGAGTATGTTTTAGTGCAAACTAAGGCCTTGTTGTTCAAGTATTGAGTATGAAGGCCACTAAAAATTTATGTAGAAGATTAGAGAAACAAAACTTTATAAATGCCTGTGTCAGTACAGTGCACCATTAAACCATTCAACACAGCTATGCATTGAGCATCCCCACACAGTAACACAGGAAAGGTAAAAATATTCAATTGAGCCCACTGGCTAATATTAAAATTGTACACTTGAATATTCTACAGCAATCAGAGTCCTAAAAATGGCTAGGTTCTTTCTCTACCTTCACTAGAGTTAAACCAAAACATTTCTAAACTGATTGCCATGCATATCAAAAAGATGTGCAGAGCTATTGGAATAACTCAGTACGAGTACAGAAAGTACTTATACTAGATGTTTCTAAGCTGGCATTACATCAAATCCCATGTACAGTTGTTGTCACAATTATTATTGTAGCTGCTTAGCATTGTGCAGATTCTGAGCGAATGAAACTGCAACTTTGGTAATTAATGCTAATAGTGCATTGGCAATGTCAGCAAGTTAATAACCATAGCAAAAAAAGCTTGCCACAGATACATTTCAGATTACTAGACTTCTGTCTTATTTTCTTGTCCCCAAATTTGGGTAATGCAGAGGGTCACCAGCCTGAGGAGCTGCCATAAGAAGCAGATGACCTGGCTGCAACTCTGCTTAGTGGCAGCTATCACATCATAAAACGAGGATGCTGGAGTCCTAAGTAATTCACTGAGAAACTATACTCTGGAAATTAAGCTTTAAGTAAATTAGATCCAAAGATTTAAAAATTCTGTCAGTACATTTAGGATCAGCCTCTTTCGGATCTCCTGAGAAGTTGATAAAAAGTATCCAAAAGTAATTCTAGTTCTATAAGACTTGGCTATCTCTGAGGGCTGTATAGTAAATTGCATTTATTACAATGCTGATGTTGAGACTCTTGCAATGTTGAACTTAAAATGCTAATAGTTCTTTGCTGCCATTTTCCATTAGTGCATGAATACATTGCTTTGCAAGGGAACCTCACTTCAACCACAGAAAGGTCCTTCAGTGACACACACACACACACAAATATATATATATATATATATGATTGTCATTCATTTGGTGTAAAAATACAAATGTGAGAAACAAATGAGTGACAGATAATTAGAAGAAACAAATGTGTGACTGCATATTTGTGAGAATCTGATATTTTTTATTCAAGCTTTATACAGTGTAAGCATAAATGAGTGTATATATATATATATATATATATATATATATATATATATATATATATAAAAAATAAAGGAATTTTTGATTGAAAAGTTTGGGGTTTTGAAAATGTGCAAGTCTATATTATCGTGAATAGTGTGTATGCATTAATGTTCACAGGTTAACGTAAGGTACTGAACAGCAAATCACACCAACTGGGCCTCGAGTCAGAGGAACAACTCGAATCAGAGGAATAAGTGTATAATCCAACAGGAACAAAGTTAATAAAATTCCTCCAGCAGCTGAAAAATAATTGTTTTATTGATAAAAGTAAGCGCTTTCGAGTTCTGGCCCGAACACTTCCTCAGACTTCAATAAAATCACTTTAAACAACAACTACTAATATATTGGGTAGTCATTAAAGGCGACTTATAGAATGTCTATCTTAATTACGACATCATCATTCTATGACCCCCCCCCCCATCAAATTGTTAATGCTACAACTAGAAACTGAGGACTTCCTAATGCCAAAGTCATCATGTTCAGTGTCATAACATTCAAAACAGGAAAACACTCAACTGACGTGCAAAAAATATATATCATTTACAGTTTATGCTAAAAATGCACACATACATAAATAACTATGTTCACTTATTATTTTTCAGCTGCTGAGTCGTGTAGAAGAGTTTTATTAACTTTGTAAGAAGATAGATATTGTGTTGTGATTGTTGCTGTGTGTGTTCTATGTCCTATCCTTATTCATGTGTGCTACTGTTCCTGCCCATAATCCTAACCCTACAAACTGTGTTACTGAAAACTCCTTTCCCTACAAGTGCCACTATTTAGACAATGCTTGATCTAGGTTTTGTAGCTTCGGTTTACTGTTAGTGGGAGGAGATGTCAGTGTTTTGTGATTGTGACGTTGTATCTTTTCACTCTTCCATTGATACTTATTTGCGATTCTCACATTGGCGTGTTCATAGGTTCTTAGGTGTGCACTAGGCTAATGGCCCTGGAGCCTTTACAAACCTAGCCCATAGGATTACCCTGACATTGTGCCACCTGACCTTAAATTACCAATATGGGCGAGATTAGAAAGGTCGATCGTCTTAGGTCAACAGCAGCCAAGGCAGCTAATCAACAGGTGTGCGATATTGCACAATTGCAGGGGGGTTGGGAAATTTGTCCTTATACTGTGTTTTTGTGATCTCACAGTTAGTATAATAATTAGCAGTGGGTGTTGGCTAGGTTTTCTGTAGTTCTAAAAAGTAAAATTTAACATGTGCCAAGGATGTTTCTCTGCACGTGCATACTGTTACGCTGAGCATCAATGTTTTGACATCAAAGTTATGCCAGTCGACTATGGGTATTTTCACTTATTTCAAGTACACCCATAGATACACACAAACACACACACACCAACCTATACATGCATAGTTCTCAGTTCTCAACCTTACTTCTCCAAAATGTGGAACACTGCCTTTCATAATGTGCAACAAATTATCAAAATATGGAGGCACACTGACAGCTTACTAACAACGTCAAATAGGAAGTTCATAAGATGGTTAAAATGTGTTACTTAATGGTTAAAACCTTTTCTTTGATGAATTAATAAGATTCATTGTTGTTTGTCATGGATATTAGTGGGAAAAATGATTAAGAGTGAATGTGTGAGAGACCTTTTCAATGTGAAACTTTGAGGGACATGGACGTTTTAAGACTGAAAATGAGTAACGTACTTCAAAATAAGGTACACATGAGAGGTATACATACACAGACATACACACATAGATAGATATAGAGAAAGATAGATATGCAAACACTGATGTATACATGGGGTACTTTTAAAATGTTGAAAGGCCAAAACACTAAATGGTAAGTGGTTGACCACATAAGGATGAAAGCAGTAAGTCAATAGGAATGAAATGCAGTGAGAAGTTTTTTTTTTCATTTCCCACAATTATCGAGCTCAAATTTAGTAGATATAATTATTGGGAGGGGGGGTACAGGGTGGCCTTATCCCCCAACATAGAATATGTTTAATGCAGTTTTGCTGGGTTTTAAATTTCGACTTTTTGTGATCTATCTTTTGCTATTTGGTATATCAGCCATTTGACATTGTTTACGTATTCCACATGTGCTCAAGGATACATAGATGAGGATGCATACCTCTCATGTGTCTCTCATTATGAGGAACATTACTCAATTTGGACCTTAAAAAGTCTGTGTTCCTTACAGTTTCACACTGAAAGGATTTGTCACAAAGTCTGTTAGGATAATTTTTCTCTGATTTTTCACTGTAAATAGTGCTGAATGATATTAACCCATTAAAACAACATATTATAACCTTAATGTAATGCATTTTAACTGTCATGTGACCTTCCTTGCTGAATCGGTTAAAAATTTATTAAACATTCCACATTTTGTCCATTTCTTTCACATTATGAGAGGTGTTTTTCTTCATTTTGCAGATGGAATGTTCAGAACTATCCCGGCATGTTTAATTATACATACGTGTGTATCTCTGCCTCTCAATATATGTGTGTGTCTGTGTGTAGATATGTGGGTTGATCAACTTTTTGGAAATTCGAAAAAAGATATCAGAGAGACCATAAGATTGAGTTTCCAAAAACTCGAACATCAAAAAAAAAAAAAAAAAAAAATCTACCTTTTTTGTTTTTGCAAGGGGACAAGCTCCACTGTACCCCCACACCCCTTGCAAATACTATATAACAAATCTGAGATCACACTACAGTGAGGAAAATGGTACATTTCCTGATCCTTGCTGTACCGTGATCTCCATTCAAAGCTTTGAGTTTTCAAAACTCAGTCATATGGTTTAGACGGGTCTTTATTGAATCCCTAGGGGAAAAAAAATCACTGTTCCAGGTGTTCAGGATTGTAAGCTTTCACTTACATAGGGTTGATGAATCAGCGTTAGCTTTTTTAATCATTCGCTGATTCAATATAGACCCAGTTTAGACTATATGGAGTTCGATTTTCTGAAAACTCGATCAGCTAATAGGGACCCGTATATACATATGGGTGTCTATCAGCTGATCGAGTTTTCAGAAACTTGCCCCCATGTAAAAACGTAATAAAGGTGGATTTTTGTGTGTGTAATATATATATATATATATATATATATATATATATATATATATATAATGTGTAGAGAAATATGAACCTGTTCCTAAAATACGTACATTTATATTAGTCAGGATGTGGATTGCACTTTATATTTTTATTACTGGTCTGTGATCAAATGCACGTATTCATGAACTTTTACACTTCTACATTTAGAATGATCATGATACACTGCCCAATAGTTAACATATAAAGGATGCAGCATTTCTGACATGCTTAAAGTCCTTCCTTCTAAACAGGTGTATGCCGTCCCTGAGAGGCTGGTATCCATATCTTCAAACACAGGCCTAGATCATAGTTCAAAATGTTTATCAGTCTGTATAGGTAAGTCAACTGCCTTATCTTTAGTCCCTTAAATGATTTTAAAGTACTAGCTACATATTATTGCAAATACACTAAGCCAACTAGAAACATTTGATAAATACAAGATTAGCTTCAGTTTTTTTTTTTTTTTTTTAATTTGTGTGTGTGTGTGTGTGTGTGTGTGTGTGTGTGTGTGTGTGTGTGTGTGTGTGTGTGTGTGTGTGTGTTTATGAACATCCATTGTCATATAATGCATTTCCTTGCTTTCACTTTTTTCAGTTTTTCTCCAGATATCTATTTTTCACTTTGTATGATACTCTGGTATCACAACTTCACTTTTTTTCCTCTTAATTGCCATTAGTTCCCTACATATGAAGCATTTTACATCTTATATTTTATATATTTTTTCAAACTCCTGGTCTTCCACAAATTTCTTCAGTCAGTGCTGTACTATATTTCTCTTTATAACTGTAGATAAGTATGTGCTTAATGAACAGATTGAATGGGTTCATGAACCCATTGTATATTGTCTAATATTCATCCTTCGGCCCACCACACCCTGGTCCCCTATACTAGGCTCTGTATTTCTTCTTTTACTACCAGCTTTACCTGAGAAATACTCTTTGGATGGCTTTTTAGTCTCTCTGTATCTCATCCTGCCTCTCACATTCTCAGTCACTATACTTACCTACTTTGTAGATTGTTCTTTTGCTGATTCCCTGTATTTTTTTCTGGGTGTAGTCCTGCTCCATTCACCCTCACTGCACTTGGGCTCACTTCTGTCCCCTACCTTACCCCCATTTCCACCCACCCCCTCGTTTCTTGCATTTATACCTAGCAACACCACACCCCTTTCTTTCTCCTCCAATCAGTGTTCTTAACCCCACCCTCCACAACTGCTTGCTCTTCCTCCACCTCCCTGTCTTATCTAACATCTTAACCCTGAATACCTCTTCCCCCCACCTTTTTTATTTAACTCAGCCCCACCATGTCATTTTCCTGTTTTTCTGTCTTTTATAAACATCCTACCAAACATGAAGCAGTAGTACTCTTTCCTTTATCCAATCAAATATGTAAAATCCTCAAATCCTCATCCCCCCACTTTCAGATTCCATCAGGCTATTACCAGATTTAGAAATCTACTACTGCACTTCCTTAAACAAAACAAATTACAAGCAGACATCCATCCCAACCCAGCTCCCAGCAACGTTTACCCACAACCCAGCTGCTCCTCTCAAACTCTCATATACCCCTCTAACCAAACTCCTTCTAGATCACAGTCATATATCTTTCTGCCAACCACCTCCAAATCTGACCTACTAATAATGAATTCCAACCTTAGAATCCTTATGAATAAAATTACTGAATTTCATGCTGTCCTAGATACCTTCTATCCTGACATAGCTGTTATTACTGAGACCTGTTTAAAACCTCACATCAAATAATGAGAATTTACTTGTAATAGTTATAGAATTATTAGACAAGATAGACTAATCAAAAGAGTTGGTGGTGTAGAAATTATGTTTAAAGATTCTCTAAAACTAAAAAAAAACTAAACTGTACAACTCTAGACATCCCTAATGCTGAACTCCTCATAAGCCTCCTGCAAATAAATCCTTATAAAACCATGATTATCATAGCTACATATCTGCCTTCTGTCAACAATCTCCCCAACATTGAACTTCTCCTGCCATGGTCTGCCTATACTTTCAGTCAAGAAACCATCATCCTTGGTGACTTTAATCTTGACTGGTTCTGTTTCTCCTCTTACTGCCCCACCAGCTTTATAAATCTATATAATATTTCCAAAGTTATAAACTGTCCCATGAACACTGACAAACACTTTAAAAAAGAATCACTCCTTGACTGGATACTAACTAACAAGCCAAAACTAAGTGTCCAAGCCGGCTGCCTACCTATCAGCCTTAGTGACCATGCCTGTACATTTCTGCTTAGAAAAAGAATTCAATCTCAACCTTACAATCCCTTCAAATACATCCGTAGTAAAAAACATTTCTCCCCTGACCTCTGTAATCTATTACTAACACACTGGGATCAGTCACCATTACATGGCCTAAATCTTGACCTTGTAGTGGAATTCATTCACAAGTTTCTTGAAACACTAAACAGCCTAGCCCCACCCAGAAAAATACGGACCAAATCCAAACAATTACCATGGCTCTCGTTTGACACTAAACAACTGATTAAACAAAGAGACAGAGACAGAGCCCTATACATATCCACCAAAAACAAATCTGACCTCACCAATTTTTGGCAACTAAGAAACCAAACCATGAAAAATATTCACAATGATTAAAAAACAATACTTCCAAACCTCCCAACAAAAGTTCTTTCACAACCCACAAAAATTCTGTCAATCAACTTCCTGCTCAGCCCTGGTTAATTCACCACCCCCACTCTATCCACAACCAATACTTCCAAACCCTTAGTTTCACAGTTTAACTCTAACATCATCAACTCCATCTCCTGCCTCCTTAATAACCACAAGCAACTATCTCTCACACTCCCCCCTCCCCTGCCTCCAGTATTACAAAGTCCTTCTTCTTTAGACCTATTCCAAACTTCTTATATTAAAAAGCTCCCAAACAAACTAAAACCCTGCTGCCAGGCAGCCAATCAACTACCAAATGAATTCCTAAAAAATAGCAGTTCTATCCATTGCCTATCCAATCTCTATAATAATCAACTGTTACATCACAAAATAATATGTGCCTCTCCTCTGGAAAGTCGCTAAAATCATCCCCCTCCAAAAGGGTGGCCCCTCTAGAGAAATCTAAAACTAACACCACCCCATAGCTATCTTCCCACCCATAGCCAAAATCCTAGAGAAATGCATTCAGCCACAACTTAACCACCTTACCACAAACATCCTCCTATCCAACACCTTGCATGGTTTTAGACCCAAGAACAGGACAAACACAGCTTTGTTATCCTTCACTAACTCTATACATCACCTCATGAACAAATGACAACTAGTCTCTGCAGTTTCTTTGGACATTTCAAAAGCTTTTGACACTATTCCCAACAACTACTACTTACCAAACTTGCTGCACTCAATCTCAGTTCAACATCTCTGACATGGTCTCACAGTTATCTTTCAAACTGCCAACAGGCTACTAAATGGGAGAGCAATCTCTCCTCACTGCTCCCAATATCCAATGGGGTACTCCAAGATTCAATACTTGGCCCCCTGCTATTTATTATATTTACTATAACAATCCAAGTTGCCTCAATCATACAATAAGCAGATGATACATATCTTATCTGCTCAGACCCTTCCCCACAACAACTACAGGAAAAGATGCTAAAAGCATTCCTGGAAATTTAAATTTTCCTATTAAATCACCAACTTATCCTTAATCTTAATAAGGCCAAATTAGTAATTTTTACTAACAAAACCTCCATGCAGAGCTCCCTACCCTTCTCTATTCAATCTACCAATAGTACCAAAATTAAACCTACAAACCAGCCCAAGCTCCTAGGTATTACAATAAATGACTGTCTCAAATTCGATATTCATATCTCACTATTAAAAAGGTCTACTCCAAACTCAGCACCATCTACAGAGCTAAACTTTATCTAACACTCCATGCCAGACTAGCCACAGCTAGATCTCAGCTTCTCTCAACACTTCTCTATTCATAGGTTCATACTAGGCTATCTGCCCTAGGGCATTTATAAGCCTAGCCAGAGTGTGTTTGGCTTTCGCCACCCATTTTAAATTAATTTTGCTATGCTCTTTTTCGAGGTTAGTATACTGTGCCTCTGTCTAACAGTGACACAGATGTGATACCCGGGGTAAACCTATGATCCCCCATCCACTCATCAAGATTCCTCTTGAAGAGAGTCAATGAGGGACTCTGCCTAACCTGGACTGGGATTTTATTCCAGAGTGAAGGGAGCCTCTGGGTTATGAGTCTGTCCCTCCAGCATGTCCTATTTATTTCAGTGCTGAGGTTCAAGTCTCTCGAGCATGTAGCTCGATGTGATTTGGATTTTCTGAGGTGCAGCATGTCCATTAATTCCGGGTTGGACATGGCTTTATACGTCAGGCACAGATCGCCTCTGAACAGGCAGTATGCCACTGAGTAGAGCTAGAGATTCTTTAACCGGGCAGCATATGGCATCTGTTTGAGCCCTTTGATCCTCTTGGTGAGGTACTTTTGGGGTCTTTCCAGTTGCTGCAGGTGTCTGGTAAGGTACATCCCAAAAGGGGCATTGTACTCAATTATGGGCCTGATGAGGGATGAGTAAAGAGGCACAATGACCTCCCCTGATCTAGATATGAATCCCTTCATGATTAGGTGGACTATATAAAATGTTTTTCAAACCACTTTGGCCACGTGGTTGTCAGATGAGGGATTGCTGTCAACTTGGGTCCCCAGGTCCCTAATTACTTCTTCTTTACTTAATGGATTACCACCTATGTGGTAATTTGTGGGCACTTTGTTTTTGCCAAAGGGGATGACTATACACTTTTTGGCATTTAGCTTGAGGCCATGGCTCTTGCACCAGTTGTCTGTTTCTATGAGGCCCTTTTGGAGGATGCTTGTGTCGGCTGGAGAGTCGATTATGGTGCCCAGTTTGCAGTCATCTGCGAACTTGGTCAGCCACAGTCCTTCCGTTGGCCTGTACCTCCAAGAAATATATACCGAACAAGAGAGGTCCCAGGACTGAGCCTTGTGGGATGCCACTTGTAACTGGTTTGGAGTCTGACATGGCTCCAGCAATTCTATCCATGTGGGTTCTGTCCTTGGGCCAGTTTGCAACCCATCTAGTGACATAGGGGATTATATTTAAGCTGGTGAGCTTATCTATAATGCCCGAGTGGGGTATTGTATCAAAGGCTTTTGCGAGGTCCAGGTAGGCTGTGTGGACCACCTTCCCCTCGTCAATGGCCTTGGTGACTGTTTCAAAGAAATCAACCAGGTTTAAGAGGCAGGATCTGCCCTTAACAAAGCCGAACTGAGTAGGATCCAGTGTCTGTAGGTCCCCAATATCTTTATTTATGAGGTCCATGATGATCCTTTCCATAGCTTTGCAGACCAAGCTCGTCAGGCTTATGGGGCGATAGTTTCCAGGATCCATTGAGGCACCACCTTTGTGGAGAGGGACCACTGTTGCTGTATGCCACTCTTTGGGTACATATCCTGTAGTAAGGCTGAGATTGAACAGTAGTTTTATGTTTGGGTTTAGCTCTTCTTGGAGTTCATGTAGGACGCAGTCCAGGACACCGTCTGGTCCCATTGATGCTGTGTTTTTTGCTTTGGAGAGGGCGGTTCTTACCTGAGCATCTGAAATGTCAGAGGGGCAGCACTCTGTTGGGATAGATATTTGCCCTTTTGGTGGGGAGGGGGGGGAGTTTGCGCTGAACCTGTCAGCTAGGATGTTGGCAATGTCTGTGGGTTCGGTGTATATTTTGTCATTTTGGACTAATTCTGAGCATATCTGGGATTTCCCACACAGGTTCCTAACATAACTAAAGAAAGCCTTGTGATTATCCTTAGTGTCCTGTGCAATTTTTCTCTCAAAGCTGGCCTTAGACGATTTTATGAGTGCCCATAGTTTTTTGCTAATACTGATCAGAGATGCCTTCCCTTTTTGGGATTTTGCTCTATCATGTAGTAGCTTCCTTCTTCTATTGTACAGTTTGTTTATGGCTGTGGCCCACCAGACAGGATGTCTGCCTTTGGAGGATTGGTTCTTGGTTTTATTTGGGATTGCATGATCCATACATTCCTGAAGGTGTTCATAGAATGCGTTTATAAAGGATTCTGCGGTCTGGGCCATATTTTCCACAGGCCCGGGGGCTTTGAAGGATTCCACTTTGGTTTTGAGGAGTGTGAAATTTGCTTTAGAGAAGTTTTTCACTCTGGTTTTCAGGGCGGGGAGTGGAGTCGGGATGTGAATATCCAGTGAGATTAGTTTATGGTCTGATCTTACCAGTGAGGGATACACATCTGGTCTGGAGCATAGAGTCCCCATGTTGGTGATGATCAGGTCCAGTATGTTTACCCCTCTTGTGGGAGTGGTAACAAGTTCTTCTATAGCATTTGAGTTTATAAATTCTAGGAAGCTTTGGGCTAGGGTGTTGGAGCTAGAGTAATGCTCCCAGTCTATGTTTGGGTAGTTGAAGTCACCCAATATAATGGTGTTTGGAGAGACCTTCATATTTTCCAGTGTTCTCAGGAAGGCTGAGTGGGGTTCCTGGGTTTGGGAGGGTGGTCTGTAGCAGGTTATAAACTGGAAGGCAGTTTTACCCACTGCTAGTTGCACATGGATAGTCTCTGATGCTTCGTGCTGTGCCACCAACCTGGAAGTGTGGGTATCTTTGACGAATATTGATACTCCCCCTCCTTTGGTGGTTCGGTCCAAGTTTTGGGCTCGAAAAGCATGGTATGAGGTATAACCTGGTAGTGCTGGGGTGCTCTCGGGAGCCTTGAACCAGGTTTCTGTTACTGCACAGATATCGATGTTCTCCATGCTAAGGAGAGTTTCGAGTGCGTGCATCTTGAGGTTTAGACTTCTGGCATTGAGTAGCATTACCCTTAGTTTCTTATTCCTTGTGATACCTATGGAGGTGGGTTTGTCTTTTGAGCCTTGCCTAAAAAAGGCACTATGGGGGTAGCAAGAGCCTTTGCCAATATCTGAAAGCACAGGGGTGACAGGTGCAAGCCATCGCTAGCGAAGCATCATGGCTTGTCGAGCATGTCATCCCAGGCTGACAGGCATTGGATCCCCTTTGAGTGACACCAATACTTAAGCCAATTGTTGAAATTGATCATCTTGTCTTCATATTGTGGCATCATTCTTGGTGAGGGTAAGATGCTACTCAAGGTCAGGGTCATACCGGCCTGGGCTACATGCTCAGAGAGCTCCTCTATGTCTCTTTTCATGTAGTCCAGGGAGGTACGTCCCAGGTCATTCACACCAGCATGGACAATGACTGAGTTATATTTGTACTTGCCTTGGAGTGACCTGAGTGCTTGTGTTATGTGGCAGATCCTAGCGCCCGACAGGCAGCTCACCATGACCTTCTCCTTGTTCAGCCTGGTGAGTGGGACGTCAGTGTGCCTGACTATAGAGTCACCTATTACAAGTGTATCAGGTGTGTTGTTTAGCCTTAAGGGCTGTGACTGTTCAGCACACTGGCTTTGTGAGCTATGTGTTGCACGTGTTTTGTTTTGGGGTAGCGGTTGCTTGAGTGTCTGCTTTGGAGGTCTCTGCTGCTTAGGCAGATTTTTATTTAGAGCCTCCGAGTATGTTTTTGTGTGTTTATGTGTTTGGTTTGCTGTCATGGTAGGTCTATGTGAGACTAGAATTGTAGTGAGTGTGGTTTCCTTCTCCTCCTGACTGGTTTCGCCAGTACTGAGTTGAGAGAGCTTAGCCTCCAGTATGGCTATATGGTTGCATCTCTCACATGTGTTGGAATTTGTTGGGAGGAGGAGAGGGCTGTCTGTGTACATGAGGCAGTTGTAACATTGCCTCAAGATTCCCAGATTCACCAGCTGGACCAGAGAGGAGATTGACAACTGACCTTTGGACATGCTAGAATAGTATTGGGAATTCCTTTATAATTGAAAAAAAGGGCCAATGGGGAACAAGGTACTCAAGGGGAGTTTGTGAGGGTGTAGTGCTTTTAAATTTTTAGTGCTGACTTATATAATTGCTTTAGTGAGCAATTGCCAGGTAACTTAAATGCAATGTGTTACAGGTAACTTAAATGCAATGTGTTACAGGTAACTTAAATGCAAAAACGACAAACAGTAACTTTCTTTCAAGTGAAACAAGGAAATAAGTACAGTAAGCAGTGCAGATATCACTAGGGATCCACAGAAGTGCTGAAAAGCTGCGTTTTAGGTGGAATTAGCATTTCAGGGAAATAACAAGCAAACAAACAACAAGCATACAAACAAAGCTAGATTCAGCAGGCCTGGATCTAGTCTATGCTACAGCAAACAAGGTGCACCAATTTCAGTAAGAAACAGTTCAAATATGCAGGCACTATAAGCCTTTAACCAGAAATTCCCAGCTCAGAAGGGCAGAGTCCAGCCTTTCCTCCCACAAGAGTGCAGACCACGAACCCTTTTAATGTAAAATAGCTGGCCTG
The DNA here is from genome assembly GCF_019279795.1 of Protopterus annectens. Taxonomy (NCBI): domain Eukaryota; kingdom Metazoa; phylum Chordata; order Ceratodontiformes; family Protopteridae; genus Protopterus; species Protopterus annectens. The sequence goes on along the minus strand of NC_056750.1, from coordinate 737,754,575 downwards.
AAGCCCAAGTGCTTAAACCAGAATTAATACACTTTTAGAATGCTCTCAAATCCTCACCAACTTAAGCAACATTGATCTTCATAATCTAGAAACTTGCTAAAACAAAATTGCTAAGTTTGCCACCTCATCAGCCACATAACGCCCACCATTGCTCTGCTCTATTACAACTTAACTGGCTAGAACTCCCCAACTTGTTAACCCTAAACCAGCTTACCCTTACCCATAAAATCATACACATAGCTGCCCCGCAATTTCAAACCTAGTCCAACTACAAGCAAACAACAGATCCCTTGGATCTTATAAAAGACCACTGCTCAAAATAACACGATCACATAACTACCACGGTGATTCCCTGCAGTCATACAAAATAGCTAAGTCTTGGAGTGCCCTACCCCTAAGCTTGCAAAACACCACCTGCTGTTCCTCCTTTAAAACAAAATTAAAAGAGTGGTTCTGTCATTGTTGTACCCCTGGATAACTCCTCTCTCCTACTCTGTCCTCGACTACATCCCTCATTTTCTAGTCATTTTTGTCATTCTTTATATTTTTTCTTTATTAGCTCATTTCTCTATTCTTTCAGGCTTTATTAGTCCATCCCTCACTCTCTATAGTTTCAAACTACTTTCAGTACTTCATTTTTCCCGTTGTTACTCACTATATTAGCTCTACATGTGCAAAAACCTTCTCATTAGGCATGCCTACTGTTTTGGTCTAAAATGTTTCTTTTTCACACAGTTATCATGATTTCCCTGTGGTTTACATGATACAAATTTTTGTTGCTGTGATGTATTACTTATTTTTTCACTGTATTGTTAAACTTGCACTTATGTAATGAGTTTGCATGAACAACTATGTAACTCAATATTTCTTTATCTGTCTTTGAGCTTTTCTCCCCGGGTCTCTGCTGAGAACAGGCTACTAACCCAGTTGGACACTACCCAGTCAACAATTGTAAATAAAATAAATAAATAAAATGCTGATCACTGATGTAGTACTCTTAGCTATATGGGCTATCTCCTGCCATTGATATCACAGTTGGACTGCTTCCAAAGCTTTCAGGAACCTTCCATACACCCAAATTGTTAGGCAGTTCAAGCTGAGCTGACTAAATGGCAAGATGGTGTGCCAAACCCTTCATGAGTTAACTGATGCCGAAGACTATGCTCCTCTGAGGCTTTTGATGATCGATCGTCGTCTTGTGCTGTTCTTTTGCTGGGAAGATAAGTTACCTTTGAGGAAAACAGCTTCCATTCAATTGTGTTTATTGATTAGTAATGCCTTCCTCTTCAGGAAAGTTATTTTAAAGGCAGGAGTGTGTGTTTTAACTGGCTATCATTAAGAGTGTATTGCACTTTTAAGTGAGATCACTCTTTTTTCTATCAGTTTATAAGTTGATTAAAGTATTTAGAAAACTTTTTTTTTCTGTGGATGAATTGTTTATTTTACTATTGGGTATTGGCAAGTGTTATAAAGTTGTTTTTACTTTTTGTGTGTGTGTGTGTGTGTGTGTGTGTGTGTGTGTGTGTGTGTGTGTGAAAAAGTGACTTTTAAAAACTTAAAATTTTACTTGTTTGCTGCTCATTTTCCTTGAGAAAGCGGCACCATTTTCTGCTTGACCATGGAGCAAACAGTTGGTCCCAAAGTTGGTGATTCTTCCAGTTACAAAAAGAAAAAGTTAAACAAAGAGCTTTTGCCACCAGAACAGGACAGCAATTTGCCCCAGCTGTAGGTAGGTAACTCTGCTTTGACAATTTGTTGTACCTCAGATCACTCTTCTTTTACCCAGGATTCCCTGGTGTAGCACGTACATTTATTATAGATGAGGGATTACCTGCTTCCTCTGTTGATGTTAAGGTCCCCTTCAGCAGGAACCATTCTTGCTGGTCCTGAGAGAGGAAATGGGGAAGCTTTCCCAGTTTTGTCAGAATATTGTGCCCATCCTTGAGGAAGCCGCTGCTACCATATATAACACTGCTGACCCCAGATTTTTTTCTGTCCAAAAGAAACAGAAAGCTAAATGTCTGTTCCTCCTCAAATGTGCATGGACAGGAGGAGCAGTTTAATGGATCAAGCTGAGGGTTTTATTCAGGCTTTTGATCTTTTTTTTTTTTTTTGCTTTTATGGTGAAATAAAAACTGTTCCACCATTTCTGATGAGATTTGAGACTCTGAATCTGGACAGAAAGATAATGGGATGGATAGCTTTCCTCCTTAGTTCTTTTTTGAGACTCAGAAGAGATCTCAGTTTCCGATTATCCCTTTGAAGTTTTTCTTTCTTTATGCCTGTGTCCATAATGCGCCAGTGCTCTCAGTGGGAGTACACTGAGATTTCTCAGTTCTTCAGAAAAATTTATGAGCTGTTACAGAAGGAATTTCCCAAACCTTCACAACTTCTTTTCAGATTTGGAAAATGTATGTTTCTCTGCCTCTGTTTTTCTTGATAGCTAGCCTGCTGTCCCTAAAAAGGAAGATAAAATCTATATCCTCATTCTTTTTAGTTTTTTTTATACTCTTCCCAAACCTGACCCAGCAGCTATAGCTTAAGTTATTCATGCCGCTGCTAAACAGTTTAATTTCTATTCTGCTCTTTCTGATAAGGCTTGCAAAATTATTGATTGGTATGGGATAATCGTGTATGCTTCTACAAATTTAATTTGCAGAATTTTGAGTTGTCAGGCTTACATGTTAATGTTTATTCTGAATAACTGTGAAAGTATGAAAAATGTTTTCCCCGCAGTTTTTTCTTGTGATGAATCGTCTGCTTTATATTATTGTGTGTGTGTTTGACTCCATTGATAATTCTTCCAGGGCTATAGCCTCTGGTACTTGTTTTGAGGAGGTTTACCTGGCTGAATTCTTAGAACCTTCCAAGAGGATGTGAACAATAAGATTTTATTTTCTCTTTTGGTTAGAGAGTCACTTTTTGTTCCTTAAATGAAGAGGTAATCAAAAAGTGTGATAAAAGGGGAAAGTTAAATCAAGCCCTCATTAAGATTTCCTGCTTTCATTTTTCTAATTTTCTAAGGCATTTTCTAAACCCATCATCCAATTCTGGCATAACAGTAAGGGTGTTAAAAAAGAATTCAGGAACCCCCAAAACAATGACAGTCTAACTAGTCAGTTAGACTATTTAAGGGACTTTTCTCCCCCTCCCACCTTGGTAGTTCCATTTCCCTTCCAGAAAATCTGAATCTACATTTTTCTCACTGGCAACAGATAGTTTCTGACAAAAGGGTATTGAAGATCAATTCATTAAGGTTATAGATGACAGTGAAAGTATATTACTCCTTGCCAGTAGGTTGTTCCTTATCCACTAGGCCAAACTTTCTTAGTTCCACTTGTCCTTCATTACATGCTGTTCAACAGAGTGACATAACCAGTTCCTTCTTCCCAAGTTATGAAACGTTTTTGTTCAAGGACGGTTTTAGTACGTCAGAAAGAAGATGCTTGGAAACCAGTTCTGGGTGTTTCTTTTTAGATCTGTTTGTCATAGTGCCCAACTTCAAAATGATTTCAATTTACAATCTGTTACCTCTTTTTCCTCATTCAAGTTTCCTGTAATTCTACATTTAAAAGATGTTTATCTCATTCCTTTTCATCCAGAACGCAGGCATTTCTTAAGGACGATTTGTCTAGATCATTTTATCAGTTCTCTGCTTTACCCTTTGGACTCTACACCAGACAAAACTAAAGAAACGAAACTAAAGAAAAAGCCCAAAAATTAAAACAACTTAATTATTGTACTCTTGCACCAATTCAGCTACACTATGGCTACAGTACATTTGGTTTTTGGGTTATTTTTCTTTAGTTTAGTTTGTGTAACCCCTCAGCTCTATAATTTTATTTTTTCCACTGATCTAAGGCTGTTCATTAAGTGGCTAGCTCCAGTTATACCATGTTGCAGGATACAGTGTGTCCATTTTTGTTTTTTCCATATTTGGATGACTGACTGATCTTTGCAGAGTCTTTTTTGAAGTATCAGGAATGTTTCACTTGAGTGATAGATCTCTTACACAAGCTGGGATTCCAAGAGAACATTCAAAAGTCCTTTTTTACTCCTTTTTACGAGATTGTATTCCTGGGGTGTCAGCTGGACACCTCAGTCCAAAGGCCTTTTCTTTCAGAGGAAAAAACGGTCTATATCTAGATCTATTTTTAAGATTTTTCCACTCAGACTTTGGTCCCTGATAGGAAATACCTCAGGATTTTGGGTCTCTTGAAATCTATGATTCTCATGATAACATTGGCAAGATAGCACATCAGAAAGATATAATGATATCTGAAATTTGTATGATCCCAGTATCAGCATCCTTTTCTTTTCAAATCCCAGTGCTGAGATTTGTCAATAGAAAAAAAATTACTTGATGGAGACAGAAAATAACTGGAAATTTGAGTTTCCCTTTTTTCCTTTCCTGTTCCATGGCTGTCAGTCATCATAGACATGTCAGATTTGACTTGGGTAGCTGTTTTCAGAGGGATAATACTGCAAGGTGTGTGAGACATGTAGGGCACATACAAGCACATAAATAAGAAAAATCATAGCCTCACCTCAGGCTTTGTGCCCACTGAATGGTGCACAATGACAGTTATCCCACTCCACAAAGGGGAAGCCACCACGGACCCCAGGAACTACCGCCCCATTAGCCTGCCGAGCCTGGTCTGCAAGGCTATGGAACGTTTCATCATGGAGCTTATAAACAATTCCAGTGGTAATCTCAAACTCTGGACCCCACCAAGTTCAGGTTTGTAAAAGGTAGAACATGTCTCTTAAACCTGATAGACTTCTTTGAAGCGGTCACCAAAGCCACTGATGAGGGTAACGTGGTTCACACAGCCTATCTAAATCTCGCCAAGGCTTTCGACACCATCCCCCACTTTGAAATTAGATAAACTCACTATACTAGGTATAAATCCCTATGTCACAGTATGGGCTGCCAACTGGCTCACTGACAGAACCCACACTGTGAAATAACAGACTCAAAATCCGACTTCAGACCAATGACAAGTGGAGTACCACAGGGTTCAGTCCTGGGTCCTCTCCTATTTGGTATCTACTTCTCTGAAGTACAGGCTAACACAGAAGGTCTTTTGTTAATGAAGTTCGCTGATGACTGCAAACTAGGAGCCATAATCAAAACTCCTAATGATGTAGACATCCTACAAAAGGGCCTCACTGAGACAGATGCCTGGTGTCAAAGCCATGGCCTCAAGCTCAATGCCAAAAAGTGCATTGTCATCCCTTTTGGTAAAAACTCTGTACCCATGAACTACCACATAGGTGGTAGTCTACTTAACACCGGAAGTGTAATAAGAGACCTTGGGACACAGCTGGACAGTGGTCTCTCCTTTGATAATCACATCACTACAGTAGTCAGGAAATCCTTCTACGTGGCACACCTCATCACAAAAGTTTTCACATCCATAAAAAAAGAGGTCATTGTTCCCCTCTACTTGTCACTCATTAGCCCCATTATAGAAGACAGTGCCCCTTTTGGTATGTACCTCGCAAGACATCTACAACAACTGGTAAGGCCACAGAAATACCTCACAAAGAGGATTACCCACCTCAAACAGATGCCCTACTCAGACCTTCTCAAAAAACTCCAGTTTTAGTCCATTGCATATCTCCTACTCAGAGCCGATCTCTGCCTAACATACAGAGCTATGTCAAACCCAGAGATGTTAGACATGCTCCACTTAAAGAACTCCCAATCCCTCCAAGCTGCACAATCTAGGGATTTATACCTTGTCATCACAATAAACAGAATATGCTGGAGGGATGGATTGTTGTCCCAGAGACTTCCCATACCTTGGAACAAACTACCTATTGATATCAAACAAAGCTCCTCATTAGCCCTCTCCAAGAAAAATCTTGATGATTGGATGGGAGATAGGAAATTCACTCCAGGGATTACTTCCGTGGCGCTGCTCGACAGGGGCACAGGAAAAAAGCCAAGGTACCTTTTTGGCTAGGCTTATATAGGCCCTAGGGCCAATAGCCTAGTACCTATCTATGAACCTCTAAGATGCTTGCCCTGATCAAGTGGCTCAATCCTCTAAATTATCTTTGGTTCCCAGGACTTCTTCAAGTTATTTCAAACAATCTTACAGTCATGGGCAGTACATTTTCAAAAGGGTGAAACCACGTCAGTACCCCCTTTGCAGACTAGCCATGCTAACTAGGGATATAGCTTCACAACACAGTCTCACTCTACAGGCATGATTCACTCTGCCTGAGAAATGTTGTGCTGTAGATAAGCTGATTAGGACAGGGCAGACACTCGGGTATAAACAACTTGAGTGAGGGTCGTCCAAGATAGGATCTGTCTGTGGGGAGTTCCTCCAGTAGATCCCTGTGCCTCCTCTCAAAATAATCAGCTGGAAAAATTCTGCTCCAGGACTCCGTGCTAGAAGGCCCGAAAGGCAGATGCCTTTTTCTTTTTGTGTGACGGGTTTTTCTTTTCCACGCTTTCCACTGACATTCAGGATATTTCTGAAGATTCAGAAGGAATCCCACAAGATCTTTGTGATGACTCCCTTTCTGGCCCAGGGAACAATGATTCTTTCTTCCTTTGGAAATGGCCAGGGCAATTACCACAAGCTTCGTCACAGAATGCATCTACCTACATAAGATCAGGAGTGTTTGATACAGCTAGACCCCAATCAACTTTGACTGACTTGCCTGGATGATAGCTTCTTATTTTCTTTAGGCATCTATTTACTGAGGGGTGCAGCTGGTACTAATGAAGGCAAGAAGGTCTGCTATTAGAAAATACTATATTAGCAAATGGAAAAAAGGGTTTTCTAGATGGAGCCAACAACAACAGAACAAGCATTCATTCAGGACTGTTTGGTTACTGTTTTTAAAATATTTGAGTGAGTTAATTTCCTATGGTCTTTTTTTCTCCTCAGTCAAGGTTAATTTATTGGCCATATCAGCAAGTCTGGCCATGGATCTACCTCTTTCAAGTCATTGTCATGTTAAAATGGTATGGAAAGGGGTTTTACTTAAGCCTCCAAGAAAACCAATGGCCTATTCTTGGGACCTTAATTTTGTGTTATTGAAGCTAATACTTGCTTTATTTGAACCAGATAATATGGCTGACTTGAGGTTCTTAATATGAAAAACAGTTTTACTGATTGCTGTCATCTCTGACTGAGGAGTATTTGTGTTGCAAGCTCTTATGGTGAGTTATCCCTATCTCATTTCCATAGAGAGAGGGTTTCTTTTAGAAACAATTAATCTTTTTTGCCTAAAGTGGTATCTCAGTTTACTTTGTCATATTTTCCATTCCCTCATTTTCTTTACTGATCTTAAAAATAAGGGAAGAAGAATAAACCATACCTTGGATGTCCACCGACAACTCTGATACTATCTTGATGGAATTACATTTTTCATATCTTTTGATTGGTTCACTACATAATCTCAAAATTTTGAAATATTGAATTTCAAAATCTCGAGACTATGTAGCTGAAACCCCTAAATGCCATAAGACCAGAAATGAGAAATTCAAAATACCGAACGTACAACACACATACAGCACACACACACACACACACACACACACACACACACACACACACACACACACAAAAAACTTCCCCCCACAATCAAACATATCATTCTACACTACAGATAAGCAGGGGGGCAAGCCCCCATGCACCCCCCATTTGGGGGGGCTGCACCCCCACCCCCCTACTTAAATATACTAACTCTGAGATTGCACACAGAGACGCACAAGGGAAACTCACATCCACACATTTTACAGTCCCTCACACATACACATCACAGTCACAACACACACTGACACACACTAAAGCCCCTAACCAACACACTTACACATACATACTTACCCGAACTTCCACCTATCCATCAACAAACCGCAACACCAGAAGCACTACTTCAGTATCTCCGAACATCGGGATTTTGAATTTCGTGCTTCTGGTCTTTTGGTATTTAGGGGTTTCAACTATATAGTCTCGAGATTTTGGAATTCGGTATTCCAACATTTCAAGATTATGTAGTGATCCCCTTTTGATATACAGTTTTTTTCTTATGAAGGTGAAAAGGAGGGACAGCCTGTGTCAATATAAATTTATATTCAAATAGTTTTCTAAGGCTATAACCTTCTTTTTGTACTCACCACAATAACATTTTTCCAGGCATGGTCAAGGTACACTTTACCGGGGATTTAACTTCATCAGGGTCTTTCTGGGAAAGCTTTGTTTCTAGAAGTTTTCTGGAAGCTGCATCTTGGTCTTCTATACATACTTTTATAAAGCACTATAAACTTCATTCCTTCTGTACATCCTGATCAGGCTTGGCAAGGACTATTCTCCAAAAGCTCCTGAACTCTTATCCCTCCACTACGCAAATATAGTAAACTAGGGTAATTTACCCATATAGCTAAGGCTACTGCAGCTGTGATCATTATGATGAACATAGTACAGTTGTGCAGGTAAACTTACCATAACAGTAGATGTTCAAATGATCACTGCTGCAGTAGACACACATTTCATCTCACTTATTTTTTTGTGTGTTTATGCCAGGGTGTGGTTATTTATTTTTTGTTCTTCCTAATATTGCCCTTTCAGTGGTAAGCCTCCCTCTCTCTGTTGGCAAGAATGCTCTGAGGGTCTTGGCATGCAAAGTTGTCTTTTACTCCATTTAGCTCAAGCTGGCTGACAGTTTGCGCATCTGGAAGATGCCCTGAAGCTTTGGACGTTGGTTGGTTGTTATATCCTTGGCAGGATATAACTCCATTAGCTAAGGCTATGGCCACAGTGATCATTTGAACATCTACTGTTATGGTAAGTTTACTTACACAGCTGTACTTTATGCTGCACAGCTAGTTATCCAAAAAAGACTACTAACTCACATTCAAAATCTCCAGTACATTCAATTGACATACATACTTTGAGTGGTTTACTATCACATATTCGATTGTCATTTAGACGATCGAATATGTGCGAAAATCATTTTCTCGAAATGAGAGTTCGATCACCACAATGTCGAAACTGACATGAGCGAACAGCCGCTATTGTCAACTTCAGCATTGCCGTGCAGATCACACTATAGTGGGGATCGGGAAATGTACCCTTACCCTCACTGTAGTGCAATCTCAGAGCTTGTATATATAAGTAGGGAGGTCTGGGGGTGCAGCCCCCCACATGGTGGGTGCAGTGGGGCTTGCTTCCCCTGCAAACATTATTGTTAGTTGTGGGCAGATGTGAGCATTTCAGCAAAGTCGATATTCGACATTGCTGAAATGCTCCGTTCGATATTTCGGTCACTCAGTGTTTTGATTTCTGACAATATTTGTCGGAAATTGTTGCGTTCGTCTGAATGATGTTCGCACATATGATAGTACACCACTTTGAGTATTATACCTATTTTAATTGAATCCCAGTAAAAAAAGATGGCAGAGCATATTTTTTTTTTCAGGGAGGGTGTGTGGAAGCAATTGTCTAAAACATTTTAAGACAATTTAAGTGCTTCTTTTTGCACAGTATTCACTGTGAGTTTTTAGAAATGGAAAAAGGGCAAGGAAGCGAATTAGGAGTCAATAGAAAAGATGACTAACTGAAAACGGTTGATAGCGCAGAAGTTTTCTTTTCATCAAGCTGCAAATAGAACCAGAAGGAAGTTAAAACGCATGGTGCAGAAGAGCAAAAAATAACTTTTCTTCCCTTTTCTGTTTCTTGATTATATGTTAAATCCAGTTATTTGAAAGCTTAAATCTTGCACTGTTGATTCCTGGGATTTTCTGGACAAATTAAGAATTTTTGATACTTCGTATGATTTTAATGATACTTCAAACGCAGTTTCTACTGTTGATATCTGCTCCCTATTCACCTGCATTCCACATGAGAAAGGAATAGAGTATGTGAGGAATTACTTGTTTAAAATTGGGCAGTTAGATAAAGATGTTATTTATTTAATTTGTACCTTATTAGATGTAATGTTAAATTATTTCTTGTTTGCCAATAAGGTTTTTAGGCAGGTCAGGGGGTGGTGATGGGTTCCCCTGCCACTCCTGCATATGCCAATGTGGTCTTAGGATGGTAGGAATATGTAATATTTGCCCCCTTGTTGCAGCATTTTGGTATAAAATTTTATTATAGATATGTGGATAGTTCATAGGTTCATAGTTCATAGGTTAGTACTAAGCTAACTGCCCTTGCGAGCCATTTTAAGCCTAGCCAATTATCTCTTGTGAGACTCAAACCCTGCACCTTGTACTTGCAAGGCAAACACCTTAACCATTAGGCCACCCTCCCAACCCTAAAGCTTTTTCCAGTGTGGAGAATCAAACCTTGCACCTTATGGTTGAAAGGCATACACCTTAACCACTGTACCACTGGACTTTCGAGTTGATGGAGATTTTTATAATTGATGGAGATATATCCAAGATTGCTGTTTTTTTAAGTCTAGTGAATGAAGGGTCAGATTTTTTAAAGTTTACTCTGGGAGACACTGGTACCTAAGTTAATTTTCTAGATGTGACAGTATCTTGGAATAAGGACTTACTTACATTTGATAATGAAATTTATAGAAAGCATACTTTTGTTAACAACTATCTTCATTTTCCAGTAATCATTCTCCGTTTATTAAAAAGAATATTCCTAAGGGCCAGTTTATCAGTGCCTCGAGTATGACTTTGATATGAGGTTTGAACAAGAAATACATTTTATAACCTCCTTGTTCCTTGAAAAGTGCTATAATTTACAGTTCTTAAAATAGATGATATAAGATCTAGGAGAGCTGTGGATTTTCCACCTATCCTTTTAAAACCCCAGATTAAGTCTAACAATGTTGACCTGACTAATGAACAGTCTACCAATTGCTGTCTAGATATGACTGTGGATCATTTTGCTATAAGTAATATTATTATGAGAAATTGTAAAATTGTAAAAGGGAATGCAGAGTTGTTTAAAGTGGTTGGTGATAGGCCTAGGTTGGTTTACAGGAACCGTTTTAATATTAAAACGATGTTGCAAAATGATAATACCAAAGTTTTGAATTTGAAATGTATTTCTAATAAAACCAGAAATATGTACCAATGTGGGCATTGTTCGATTTGCAGGTACATTTTGAAAGGGCTTTTTTTAAACCTACATTGTTTGGATGCTACCATACCTATTACATGAGTTTATGACTGTAACACCGAAGGGAAAGTTTATATCAGTGTTTGTTCTAAATGTGATTGTTTTTTATATAGGTATGCCTGTGAGAAGTTTACACAAATGTGAGAGAACATCTGTATGCTATAAAGAATCATGACAGTAACAATGCCATTTTTAGACATAAGTGAAAATGTGATTTTAAAAAAGTTAGGTTTGCCATACTTGAGCAGGTTCCCAAAAAATTGAGAATGGGAGACTACAGAAATCAGGTTGAAGAAAGAGAGACTTTGTGGCAGATAAGAATGGGAGTAGATATTTACCCAGGTCTAAATTATTCTATCAATATTAAATGTTTTCTTAAGGATAGGGGGTGTAAAATTCAAAAATGATGTTTTTTCACTATGTACATACTTTTACATAATTTTTAATAGGTTGTTTACTTATACTTAAATGTTATGTATTGAGTTCTTTAATTCAGCAGTGAGGTGTAACCTATTGGTAATTGATGTGTATTAGCTGTTAATTGATGTGTGTATTTAAATGTGTTCTATTTTTCCTGATGAAGTCAGTGGTTGACGAAAGCGATTAAACATTTTTTATGCTAAGACAAGTTCTTGCCTTTCTTATCCATTCTATTTCTTGGTTGCTGAGCCTGCTGTGGTGGTTTTAGTTTTTTGAGTGATATGTTTTCCACCTGTTCATGCACCGGGGCATTTTTTCGTTTTGTAATATTTACTGTCACTTAGAAAGCAAATTTCTGCTCTGAAAAATAACAGAATAAAGAGCACACTGTGGATTAGCTCTGACCTTAGAAAGCAGATTATAGAAAATGAAAAAGCATGGATCCTTTGGAAACACAACAGAAATACCACTGTTTTCAATAATTCTCTCTGACTAAAAACTAGCAGATTAAAAACAAATTAAATCAAAGTATCATAACTATGAGCCATATAATCCCCTTACCTCAGTCATAGTAAGCTTTCTGGAGAGCCATAAAGCAAATTAGCTCACCAAAATTATTTTCTAAACTAGGAGTCCTCTTTTCTACTTACTCACAATCTCCACAACCATATTCAGCAGTATCTAGCCTCTGAGGGTTGACGGTTGGTGTAATGCTTAAGGTGTTTATATCACAGACAAGAGGTACAAGGTTTGATTCTCCCCAAGGTAAACCGACTAGGCTTAAAATGATTCATAAAGGCAGCCAGGCTAGTACTTACTTATGAACTACCAGTATACACATGCTGACACTGTTATTCACTTTTATCATGACCCATGCACACCTTTCATACACTTATCAATTAGCCACATTTTGAATAAAATTTATTTCACCTACACAAGTGAAGTAAATTTTGGCTAAGACTGACTGTGCCTACAAACCCTTCTTTCCTCTATTACTTTCAGGTTTCCTTCACTACAACTCTGATTTTGGATATCTGTAATAATGTCAATTGAATAAATAGTTGACAACCAGAATATAAGACTGAAACATGATGTTGCTTGTTTTCTGAGATTGCTGTACAGCAAGTCGTAAGTTATTGCCCATTCTCCAGTGTAGTGTTATCTTGTAGATGATGTATATTATTATCAGGAGGTTGGCCTCCTGCAAATATAGTACTTTTTATGTTTTCAATTTCAGTTTTTGATCTGCAGCCTCAGTCATTTCGATATTTTGTATGTTGACTATATTTGTAGTTGACATTATGACACATCTCTCTCTGATTATATCAACAAACAACTATGCTTTACCTTTATTTTTTTTTCTTATCCAGTAAACTTTGCCATATAGCTTCAAACACTTGCTTATTACACTATTCCTAAGGTAACTACTGATATCGCTACAAACATTTTGTGACCTATATCCAACTTTTGATCCCTTGCTAAAATACATGAAAAAAATCTTTGTCAACTAATATTAAATTACAAGCCAGCATACAGTATGATGTCTGATTGTTGGCACAGATTTAGGTCAAAACATAGTGCAGTCATGGAATTCTCTTACCTTGCAGTTTTTATTATCATTAGTATTAACAGGATCTCTCTATAGCTGCACGATTCCTTGATTTAAATAAGCATTTGGTAACATAAACCATGATCTATTTTTGCAAATGGTTAGCTCTTGTGGCTCCTTAAATAATATATGCATATGTTTGATTCAAAATGCCTCAGAAATAGATCTTTCATAGCCTCCTCTGTACTAAATTATTCCTTCCCAAGGATTCTGTCAAAAGGTGGGTCCCTTCTCTTATCACTATTCATTAATGACCATTTAAAATATGTACCTTGTGCTAATCTCCTGCTATACACAAATAACCTAGCCTTACATGTATAACATAGACAGTCCTTCAACTTGGAAAGCACTCCAAAAAACTGTATATCATGTTAGTTAATACTACAAAAAAAAAAATTGTCTATAACAAATTATGGATGGCAATGGCTCTCAGCTCCCCACTGTCACAAAACATACAAAACAAACATACCTTTTTATGCTTATTGACAGCTTGCTTTCGATCTTCATGTTGAATAAAGTACTAATCCATTTGAGTTAAACATCATCTCCAAACTTCTAAATGTAGAAGCCATAAGGATCACTACAAGAAAAATGTCCTCATACCTGTATCAGACTACATTTTTTATTGACCCCACTTCTTCTCTTAATCCTTCCATACTGCAGAGGACAGAAAACAAATCAACATTTATTTAGATTTAGCTGTACTGAAATCATCATTGCACCCTGGTTCAGAAGGGAAACTGGTCCCTTGTTACTGTGGTAGCACTTGCTTTGTTCTAAACTCACAAATCTCTAGGTTTCTCAACTAATCCTTCTGCAGCTTCTTTGAAGCAAACTGATGACTTATGCTACAGACCAGTTTTTTAGAAATGGTAGTGCCATACAAACTATTAGATGTGGATTTCATTTTGAAATTGGATAAAGACATTTCCTAAAATAAACACTGGAAATTATTTCTAGACCACATCAGTGAATTCATTCATCCAACCACAACCCCCTTTCCCCCCTTTTCTGTACATGGGGTTGGGGTGTCACTTCAACAGTGATAATCATCTAGAGGCAAGCTTCTCACTACCAGCTGGCTAGCCCTGCTGTGGTAGTTCTTCCACACTCACATTCGCACGCACATTCACACCTGTGGCCAAATTTGAGTGTCCGGTCCGCCTTACTGCATGTCTTTGGAGTGTGGGAGGAAACTGTAGCACCTGGAGGTAACCCACATGAACACAGGGAGGACATGTAGACTCCACACAGAAGGCACCCCAGCCGAGAATCGAACCAGGGTACCTCATGCTGTGAAGTGACATTGCTATCCACTGTGCCACATCAGTAAATGTGCCCAAGTTATTCAGTTTAGAAAATAATTGCCTTTTTTCTGAAAAGAATCAGAATGCTCTTACGTTATTGACAATGATAGAGCAGATGAAGCGCCATAATCTGTTCTTACCTCATCCCAGTACCTTAACTTATTTTATATTTTTTTTATCTTAACATTATGGATAATTTACAAATGTATAGTAATTCCCATAGTTTCTGAACCAGCTGTCATATTTTTTATGTTTGTTTTGTAGAGTTTTTATACTTGATTGGTTTTGTGATTCAGAAAATGTTTTATATTACTATCATCTCAGCTATATCATGTAAAGTTTTTGTCAAGCATTATTATTTAAATATTCTTTTTATGTTGTGATGTAATGATGTCCTTTTCATTGTCTTTGGCCCTGAGATGTTACTGAAATAAGTACTTAGAACAGCTCAGTCACACAGGTAATAAATTAAATGAAAATTACACGTGAAAATTTATGAAAGTTAGAAAAATGTTATTGAAAATCAGTAGTGGTAGATACAGAATCACTAACACTAGAATTAATTAGCTACATAAAATGATAAAACCCAGTGCCAAGAAAGATAAATGCATTATTAGAATTATTAATCAAATGCAAAAAAATAATTTTTCCCAGTATCTTATGAAAGGAAAGGAGGCTAGGAAAGAATTAATTTCTCCTAAGGAATGCTTGTATAACTTATAGGGAATGAAATTAAATTCCTGTGGATCTAGCATATTACTTTGCACTTTCATAGAGCTATAGTACAGCTAAATTTAAGTGAATATCAATGCTTGAATGGTAAGGATATTACTTTTTCAAGGCCGAAATTCTTTGTTTTTTAGATAATCAGATTTTGGAAAAAGAGATTGCATAATCAGATGATCACTAATTAATGAAATTATAATACACTAATTAATGTTTGATGTCTGCATTACTCAATCTCCAATGCCATTTGTTTGGAAGTTATAAATTATTCATAGATGCATAGATTGTAACTAGGCTAATGACCTAGGAGTTTCCTAAGCCTAGCCAAGTTTTCTCAAAATAATAATGATGTCCTGTATCCAAACAGGACATAGAGGGCCAATCATTTATAAGTTACACTATGTCAGTAAGGGGCATGAGTTCTAGGACAGGTGTAAATTTCATATTCCCCATCCACTGGTCTAGGTTGAACTTAAACTGAGTAACAGACAAATTCAACTTCTCATGGATGTGAAGCCTGTTCCATAGGAGGGGCAGTGTCTGGGACACACGTCTGTCTAGCCAGTTTGTCCTGTTTAAGTCACAGACAAAATTCAGGTCTCTAGACCTTTTATTTCTGGTACTCGTGGAGTTACAAATATTTAGGAGTTTCATAAGTTTGGGGTTTATGGATGCCTTGTAAGCCAGGCATAGATCACCCCTCAGCAAACTATAGGAGACTGAGTAGAGGGAAAGGGCTTTAAGGTTCTCTGCATAAGGTATAGTTTATTGAAACTATTCATTGAAAAGGCCAACATGGCATTCCTAAAACTTTCAGACCAATTAGTCTATTATTGTAAACAAGCAAGGTGATGGAATCATTGGTAATGAGTTACTTGCAAGGCACACTTAAAAGTCCAGAGAAGTATAATATATAACAATATGATATGCCAAGAAGAAGTCAGTTATAGCCTGAAATCAGTGCTTTCATAATAATAAAATCATTGACATATAATAATATATACATTGAACGTACATAGATTTTGATGTATGTTTAACAGAGTTGCCCATAGTTTATTGATAAACAAATCATTAACTCATTCAACTTATAGCACTATTTTGTATACCTCCAGTTAACACCCATAACTCCCTATGTGTCCAGACCTTTCATGGGTCTGACTTTTTAACTAAGCAACTTACAAGTTTAGAACAGGCAGAGTTAATAATGGCACAGAGATTGTTAATCTAGGATTTCTGCAGTAGAAAAACCTTGATTATCTTAGGCTTTTTAAGTTGATTTTTGAGAAAATGCTTTGGAATGCAAGCATGTGCACAGGCTGTAAGAGGTGTAACATTACATATCCTATACATGTTAATGAGTTAAGAATAGGCCTTTATGGTAGACTGGCTGTTTGGACTGCTGTGAGTGTGAATGAGGTGGTTAGGTACACTGATTACAAGATGAAAAAGTTTTTGTAGATATGTTCCATATAGTTCTATATTAAGTCTCTGCATTTTTAGAATCTACATTTCAGATACTTCCACTGAATTAGAGGTTTTTTTTCCCACCTGTATGTAGCTGATTTAAAACTGGGTAAGTGTGGGATAAGAAATGTGCAACAGGATATACTTGAATCCAGTTTAATAAACTTGGTCAGTAAAAGTAATATAAAAATTAGTGCTGGAAATAATAAAGTTATGAGTTTTGGGTAAGGCAAATTTAAGTATGGTTATTGAAATAAGGATCAGGAGATTGAGGAGGCAAAGATTTGTAAGGCTTGCGGGAAAAGTAGACTTTTTTTTTTACTTTTACGAACCATGTGGATCAAACGTTAAATGATTGTAGCAGACTGTGCCACTATATGTATTAAGTAAAGGAGTTTGGAGGTGAAGAGAACAAATTAGTTGAGCTCCCACAGACCAAAATTAGAATTTGACAGTACCACTTGTTCTCTTTTAAAACATCTCAAATCACTAGATTACAAATCTTCCAAAGGAATGTTAGTAAACTGTTTAAATCATGCAGATTAAATTTTAGGAAACAATGGTATTTTATCTGTTTTCTGTATTTTAAAGA
This sequence comes from Protopterus annectens, assembly GCF_019279795.1. Taxonomy (NCBI): domain Eukaryota; kingdom Metazoa; phylum Chordata; order Ceratodontiformes; family Protopteridae; genus Protopterus; species Protopterus annectens. The sequence continues at coordinate 737,737,349 of NC_056750.1, read as the reverse complement.
TGTGTTACAGTTGACTTCATCCTTATATATAAGGCAACTAGGGATACATTCTTATAAAAAATACATGGGTTTAAGGAAGGAGGGTATCACATATTGAGTTAAACTGTTAGGAATGTTTGGAAGTGGGTTTGAAGCTTAAGAGGTTTAAACTGGATATTCTAAGAAGAAAATGACTAGAGGAAGCTGAGAACTTGTGGAATGCCATAGAAAAAAAGTTTTGTGAAAAGAGGAGACCCTGGCTTAAAACAGAATTATGAGTTTCTACATTTTGAAGTTTGAACTGTGAGTTGCTTGATGCTTCCTTGAGCAAAACACTGCCTATTATTTTAAATTTTATTTTGAAATTAAACTTTAACTTTGTGTCCTATTGTAAATAAACTGCATTTAAATTAAAGAAAGTATCTCCAACATTTCATATTTGTTGCACTATATAAATATATAACTATCTATAAATGCAGATATAGATCTACATGCACATATATCTAAATATATATGATATTTCCCAGTGAATGTATTGCTGTGATAAAAATCATTGCAAGAATTCTTTGAGGCCATGTGCCAGCAAAGAAATGTAAAAGTGCAAGAATTGTTTTTTCAGGGGGGCAAGTTACCCTGCTGACTGTGTATTCAATATCCACATAAAATATTATCTCCAAGGTCATACAAGGGTGAGGAAAAGGAGGCACATCTTAGCCTCACTGTTCACTGATCTTACAGTAATTCACTGTAGTACCATTACTAAATGTCATAACAAAAGGAACTGATGTAAAAATATGATTCTAATTGAGATGTCAACCACTCAGGATACATAGATATACAAAATAAGTGCTCAGCAGTCAGGACAGTCACAAAGCCTTAACGCAATTTTATTGTAAACAAAAATTAAATAGCGTTTTCGCTACTACGGCAATGTAGCTTCTTCAGAGGCTAAAAACACAGTAAAAAAGGCGCCAACTACAATTTATACTGTAGTCAGCCTCATTCACTTCAGCTGTAATACGTAAAAAACATCACTTCCTTAAAGTTCAACCATTGTTTTTTTGAAAACACATTCAATGACAGTGTATATATGTATATAATATGCCTACTACCCCTAAAAATGATTAACAATAAGTACAATAAACAATAAAATTAATATATACAAATAAAAATGTATATACATATGATGTACAATATAAAACTATTTCACTCTAAATTAACATTCAAGGTGACTTCAGATAAGGCAACCACATGTAAATAATCAACGTAAAAAGGACCTATATTTTAGCACAGGGGCTATATTGCAGCTCTCATTTAAGCCTGGCATATTAAAGGCATCTAATTTGAGTTGCCATTGTAGTTCCAAAATCTCTAATAAAAGAGAGATAGGTCCTCCCCTGACTGACTTATGTTTACAATCAATACCCATAAATACAAAGTTATGCCCAGGGTTTGATTCCACATGTTTTGCAAGTGCATTTTCATTTTTATTGTTCCTAATGGCATATATGTGCTGATATATGCGCTCTCTGAATTTCCTATCAGTTTTTCCGACATAAAATGCTGGACAACATACACAGAGAGCGACATATATAATAGATTTGGTGTCACAAGTTATTCTGCAATTTATCCAATATTTTTGCAACCTATACTAAATGAATTACCAGTCCGCAGAACATGGCACCAGTTACATGATCCACAAGTAAAACACCCCTTTGTTCTCTGGAGGACCTGGCCAGGTGAAGTTGATTGTAATAATTCCTTTATATTATTACCTCTCCTAAATGTGACCCTTGGTTTAGTACCAAGTTTCTCAACCAAAAATGAATTAGTAGTAATGAAATACCAATTCTTATCAATAATCTCTAATATTTCTTTTGAATTCAAGTTGAAAACAGTTGAGAAAGACAAAGTGAAGTCACTTCTAGGTTGCTCAACCACAATGACGGGGCTAAGTCCTGTGCCTATCTCCTCAATGAATGAACCTTGGTCTCCCACATTTATAGTTTTTCTGTCAAGTATTAAGGGACAAATAGTCCCGTTCCGTCTTTTGTTGATAACTTCTAATGTTAATTCTTCAATGACTGAAAATGGGTAGCCCCTATTTAAGAAAAATTCAGTAAGGATAGTACATTCTTTTTCAAATTCTTTAAAATCACTACACATCTGACCTGCCCTAACCAGTTGTCCTTTATTGATTGCTTTTTTTAACTTGAATGGGTGGGCACTTGTGTAGTGTAAGAATGAATTGATGTAAGTGTCCTTACGATAAATAGATGAAATGAACCTGAGGTTACCTATATCCTTTTTAAGTTTGACATCCAGATATTCTATCTCAAATTTAAAAGTAACTTTAAGGAAGTGATGTTTTTTACGTATTACAGCTGAAGTGAATGAGGCTGACTACAGTATAAATTGTAGTTGGCGCCTTTTTTACTGTGTTTTTAGCTTCTGAAGAAGCTACATTGCCGTAGTAGCGAAAACGCTATTTAATTTTTGTTTACAATAAAATTGCGTTAAGGCTTTGTGACTGTCCTGACTGCTGAGCACTTATTTTGTTTTTCTAAAGTTTGTTCTTACGTTTTGCAAGTTTGTGATGGCCTCGGAGTGCTTGGCTAGTCCACCCAGTCCTAATTTATTCAGGACTAGTCCTCCCGAAAACAGAGACATTGCTTCCTTACTGGTGAGCATTTCGCAGAGACTGGATGCCTTAAATTCCAGGCTCACCAACATTGAAAAGGGCAGCGGATTGATTGTTCCTGCCTCTTCAGACAGCCTTGGAGTACCCAGTTCTGACCTCACGGATAGCCGTGGAGCAGCTGTTGCCTATGAAAAGGGTCCTGAGAGTAATTTTGTGACTTTGTCAGCAGCGCAGATTCTACGGACTACAACGAAATCCGGAAATACTACGACGCAAACACAGGATCGTTTTCATGGTAGTTTCCCGCAGGATTCTATACCGCCGGGACAAAAGCAAAGGTCACAACAGGTTTCCACTAATGGTACTACTGGGTTTCCCTTAGAGGAATCTTCTGCCACTAATCGAGTAGAGCATGGAAGGGCACTTATTGGCGTTACATCAGCCGTGGACTGGTTAAAGAACACAGGTGACTTTTTTTCCTTTTTGCAACCATTAAATGATGGACCGCCGGTGCAGTTAACAGGGCACTCTAAGGGAGACAACTTTGACATTACAGCGAAACTTAAAACTTTGGATACTAAAACTTTAAAAATCCGTAAGCTTCAATTGGAAGTAGCTTACTTTAAACAATGTATATCTGAGAATATGATACCCAAGGGTTTAAGGAATAATTTTACACCCTCAGGTTTAATTATGGACAATGCTTTTCTTTCTGATTTAAAGGGGCTGTTTCAGAAACAAGGACTTGAACTTTTAGAACTTATTGTCAAATATTATTCCGCACATATTGACATTTTGAGTGCGGAAATTAATCAAATTGACGATGATATTAGAATGTATGTAAATTTTGAAAAGTTCAAGTTTGATTATGAACGCATTTTTGCTAGTATAGACACCTATATGGGAAAGTTAAAAAATCAAAAAACAAGGAAACTCTTTAGGGATAGGCAGGTTTATTCATCTAACACAGCTTACCCTAAACTAAGGAATTTTGAAATTCATGAGGAAGTCCTTGTACCTGAGGAGGATGAGGCCCAAGGGATTGCAAATGAGCATTCAAATGAGGGGAATTTTATAGATACTACAGGTAGCTGGAATGTTGTCAGAAGAAGTAATAGGAATAAAAATAAAGCAGGGGGGCCTGATACCCAGTTCACAAATGGTACTAATTTGGTGAATAATGCTAAAAATGATAGCCAGCATTTTTTAGGGAAAGGGCCCAACCAAGACAACAGGAAAAAGAACAAGAAATGGAAGAATTAATTGTTGATATGTTATCCCCGGGTGTTCCCAATTTTCCAGCTATTGTTAAGAACAGAAAAGGGGATTTTACCATCTACAATTTTTCATCACTTACTCTAGAACCAGAGTTAGTTGAGCTGCTTTCTTTAGGCAATAATTTTGTTCCTTCAAAACACTTTGATGTTGTTAAAGTTCTTATTGACCTTAAGTGCTTTGTTAGGAAGCTTAATTTAAAACTGTTATTTAATAATTCTAGTAATGAAGATAGATTCGCACTAAAGCTTCCAAGCACTTTTAATCCCCCTTTGCACGTGGGATTACGTATTTTTGAAAACGCCTGCGAATTGGATATTAGACATCTAGACAAAATAAAAGGGGCTAGGAAAAGTACCTTTAATATCTCAAAGGAACAGTTACAGGCCCTAAACCAACTTAAAGAATCTTCTGTCAGGGTCATGAAACCCGAGAAAGGTGGGGGCCTGGTAGTTTTTGAACACAGCTTGTATAATGAAAAAATGTCATTAGTCTTGGATATACCTGCCTATTCTAATTCATCCCTCAATGAAATGAACATTAATAATCATAGGATCAAGGGCTACTATAGAGACCTTTTTATTGAAGGGAGAATAGACCTTGACACCTATGAATATATTAACATCTCTCAACCTAGGACGCCTGTGATGTTTGGTATTCCCAAGATTCATAAGAATCTTGGGGATCCGCCTATGAGGGCATTAGTTGACGGGAGATCCTCCATCACTTATCCATCAGCAAAATACATAGATTTTTTGTTAAGTAAATACTTGGAATTCATTCCAAGTATTTGCAAGGACTCTTGGAGCTTTCTTGCCAGCATTAGCAATATTGATTTTGACAGCGCATACAACTTTTTGACAGTCGACGTGGTCGACTTATATACTTCAATTCCACATCTGGAGGCCATTGAGTGGTTGGAGTTGTTGCTGTTGGAATTCAAAGCCCCAAGGGATGAGATCAACAACGTTACAGAACTTCTAGATATAGTTCTATCCTCTAACTTCTTCGTTTTTGGAAATGACTATTATATCCAGAAGCAGGGTGTAGCAATGGGCTCTCCATGCGGTGCCATTGTAGTCAATCTGTTTATGGCACGCTGGGAGAGAGAGTTTGTCCTGAACCACCCAATATGGAAAGACAGAATTTGCCATTATACAAGATTCCTTGATGACATTTTTATTCTGTTTAAGGGCAACGAAGAAGAGGCACAGTTGTTGATCAATTATTTCAACAATACTACTACATTCTTAGGTTTACTTTTAAATTTGACACTAGTGAGATAGAATATCTGGATGTCAAACTTAAAAAGGATATAGGTAACCTCAGGTTCATTTCATCTATTTATCGTAAGGACACTTACATCAATTCATTCTTACACTACACAAGTGCCCACCCATTCAAGTTAAAAAAAGCAATCATTAAAGGACAACTGGTTAGGGCAGGTCGGATGTGTAGTGATTTTAAAGAATTTGAAAAAGAATGTACTGTCCTTACTGAATTTTTCTTAAATAGGGGCTACCCATTTTCAGTCATTGAAGAATTAACATTAGAAGTTATCAACAAAAGACGGAACGGGACTATTTGTCCCTTAATACTTGACAGAAAAACTATAAATGTGGGAGACCAAGGTTCATTCATTGAGGAGATAGGCACAGGACTTAGCCCCGTCATTGTGGTTGAGCAACCTAGAAGTGACTTCACTTTGTCTTTCTCAACTGTTTTCAACTTGAATTCAAAAGAAATATTAGAGATTATTGATAAGAATTGGTATTTCATTACTACTAATTCATTTTTGGTTGAGAAACTTGGTACTAAACCAAGGGTCACATTTAGGAGAGGTAATAATATAAAGGAATTATTACAATCAACTTCACCTGGCCAGGTCCTCCAGAGAACAAAGGGGTGTTTTACTTGTGGATCATGTAACTGGTGCCATGTTCTGCGGACTGGTAATTCATTTAGTATAGGTTGCAAAAAATATTGGATAAATTGCAGAATAACTTGTGACACCAAATCTATTATATATGTCGCTCTCTGTGTATGTTGTCCGGCATTTTATGTCGGAAAAACTGATAGGAAATTCAGAGAGCGCATATATCAGCACATATATGCCATTAGGAACAATAAAAATGAAAATGCACTTGCAAAACATGTGGAATCAAACCCTGGGCATAACTTTGTATTTATGGGTATTGATTGTAAACATAAGTCAGTCAGGGGAGGACCTATCTCTCTTTTATTAGAGATTTTGGAACTACAATGGCAACTCAAATTAGATGCCTTTAATATGCCAGGCTTAAATGAGAGCTGCAATATAGCCCCTGTGCTAAAATATAGGTCCTTTTTACGTTGATTATTTACATGTGGTTGCCTTATCTGAAGTCACCTTGAATGTTAATTTAGAGTGAAATAGTTTTATATTGTACATCATATGTATATACATTTTTATTTGTATATATTAATTTTATTGTTTATTGTACTTATTGTTAATCATTTTTAGGGGTAGTAGGCATATTATATACATATATACACTGTCATTGAATGTGTTTTCAAAAAAAACAATGGTTGAACTTTAAGGAAGTGATGTTTTTTACATATTACAGCTGAAGTGAATGAGGCTGACTACAGTATAAATTGTAGTTGGCGCCTTTTTTACTGTGTTTTTAGCCTCTGAAGAAGCTACATTGCCGTAGTAGCGAAAACGCTATTTAATTTTTGTTTACAATAAAATTGCGTTAAGGCTTTGTGACTGTCCTGACTGCTGAGCACTTATTTTGTTTTTCTAAAGTTTGTTCTTACGTTTTGCAAGGATACATAGATATGCTATTTAGTTTTTGAAGCTCATGAGTAAGGCTCATATTGTTAATATATTTGTGTAGGTTGGATGTGAGGACTGTAAGATTGCAAGCATTAAGTTTCTGGTTCACTGAATCTGTGATTTACACTTTGGAATGTGGTGGAGCTTTTACTTGTTGTTCAGTGTACTACTGGAGTTTAGTGCATTCTCCTAACAGGGCAAACGTTGCTTACAACTGGCAGTCACTTCTACCGGAGCTGTGTTTGTCACTATATATGCAGACCATGTAATGCATTTTATTGAATGAGGACTGATTTATTATGGGAATAAAATTATATCTCTGCCACATAGGTGGTGGAAGTACCTGGATAACCACTGTTAAATATGGAATAGTAATGTTAATATATGAAGAGTTTTTGGAACATTTTAGAAAGCTAACACTTTTGGCTTGAAGGGTGTTTTGAATGTTCATTTATTTACTATTAATTTATGGATGTTTCAGTCATCAAATTAATTGATGTGTCAGCATTTTCTACCCTTTCTAGAAAAACACATAATAGGAATAATTTAACTGCCTCTAGTTGTCATCCAAAAGGTATACTAAAAAGTATCCCAAAATTTCAATACTTGTGGTGCATACATCTACATAGTAATGACAAAGGTTTTAAGGTGTAGGCGAAAAGAATTTTACTGTAAGTGGTGCCACAATAGATTGTAGAATAGACACAAGTAAAAATATTTAATAGTTTAGAACATCAGCCTTTTGGACCAGAAGGAAAGGATTTCTTTAATGACAACTGAGTGTGGAACTGGTATTTTTATGATTAAGGAAATTACTATCAGGCACTGGTATTTGTAAAAACTATATATTTTTAACAGCCATCTTGAAGATAAACACTTTTTCACTTTAAAAATGGATAAAAACTATTGAAAATATTTAAGCTGCTATAAGAAACTACACAAGTGCATTGATGGTCAAATGTTACTGGGACAGACTTCATTGAGCTACACTAATTGTTGTAGTTGCAGTTAACTGCAAATATATTAAAAAGAAAAAGACATATTTCTTTTGTAAACACTAGCAATACATTCTGCATTATACAAATAAGTAATTGTTATTCACATTTGTTCCTTTATGTGACATTATGCCATTACAGTGTTTTTACAAAGCAGAAGTTTTAAAAGACTGGAGAATGTATATAGCTGTCCATCTGAGTGATAGTGGATGTAAAAAAGAAGGAAATGTTCTTAACAAACATACTATGCAACACCCAAAAGCAAAGTTTGAATTCCTCGGTAACTACAGGTGATATCTTGGATAGCGAGCTGTGGATAATATATATATATATCTACATATATATATATATATATATATCTATATATATATCTATATATCTATATATATATATATATATATATATCTATATATATCTATATATATCTATATACCTATATATCTATATTTATATATATATATATAAATATATATGGGAGTTTTATAATCTCAAAATACTGAAATGTCAAATTTCAGTATTTCGAGACTATAAAGCCAAATGTTTACAGTAGCGAAAGTTCATACTCATGAATTTGAATATCTCAAATTCGCAGTTATGACCTTACACTATGTAATGTCCGAGATTGTGTGTTGATGGTGCGTGGTGCCATGTGTGGATCTAGGTGTTATGTCAGGTAAGTGAGTGTTTTGTAAGGGTTTTGAGTGGGAGTTAGAATGTATGTGAGTGTGCTGATATGTTTGATGTATGTGTGAGGGAATGGAGAATGTGCATGTGTGAGTTTGCTTTTGTTTCCTGTTTGTGCGATCTCGGAGTTAGTATATATAAGTAGGGGGGTATGGGGGGCTGTGGGGGATGCAGGGGGGCTTGCCCCCCTGCTTATGTGTGTATGAGTTGTGTATGTGTATAGTCTTGTTTGTTTATGTTGTGATGTGGGTGTTGTGGTGTATGTATGGTGTAGTGTGTGCAGTTTGTTCGGTGTTTTGAATTTCGCGGTTTTGTTGTTTCAGTGTTTTGTGGATTCTGTTTCATGGTCTTGAGATACTGAAATTCGATATTTCAGTATTTCAAGATGATGAAGTGAATCTATATATATATATATATATATATATATATATATATATATATATATATATATACACACACACATATGGGTCTGCTACTTTACATCAAAAATACACTTCTTCGAAATAAAGCAGTAGACCCTACACTTCAGCTAAAGTCCACCTAAATGAAAGTGCACTTTCGTGGAAGTCTAGTTCCCTGGGCTACCCAAAAAAAAAACAAAAAAACACTAAAACATGTTTTTGCAGGGGGGCAAGCTCCCCTGCACCCCCCTATTTAAATATACCAACTCCGAGATCGCACTACAGCAGTGAAAATGGAATATTCCCATTCCGCACTGTAGTGTGACTGCTGAAGTCAATGTTTGAAGTTTCACTACTTCAAACAAGTGGACTCTGTGAAGTGGGGTTCAAAGTAGTGAAACTTCGAACATATTGATGGATCCCATATATATATATATATATATATATATATATATATATATATATATATATATATATATGGAAACACTTTATAATCTTGAAATACTGAAATGTCAAATTTCATTATCTCGAGACTATAAAGTCAAAATCTGAAAATAGTGAAAGTGCATAATCGCGAATTTGAATATCTTGCCCCCCTGCTTATTTGTGTTGTAGGTGTGTGGATGTGTGTTGTTTTGTTTGTTTATAATAAAATAACAGCCGAAAAAACAGAAAAGTAAATCTGCTATTATACACAAAACAAGCACAGGATCAACCTTCACGAACTAAGCGCTTTCACCATTTCCCAATGGCTTCATCAGAGTCATTGATAGGCTCAATAGTACAACTTAATATATTATGACATCACCACACATAAACCAATCACTTTAAAATGTCAATAAACCAATTATTCAGTGCAGAGAATATATATGCATCAATATATATATATATATATATATATATATCTATATATATATATAGATATATATATATATATATATATATATATATATATATATATATAAACTAAAATATATATGTTATTAAAAATACAATAATTTTAAAACATTCCATAATATAAACCCTACTTATACTACAACTTATAAAAAAAGAAAAAAAAAAAAAATATATATATATATATACACATAAATAAATAAATTCCATTCTAAATAATACATCCCCCTTAGGACAAGATATGTATCTGCATCCTAGTAAATATTGCTAATAGTAAGTGCATGAAACAATACATAAAAACTTAGTTACATTCTTTACTGAAAGCATATTTATATTAAATGACTTCTTTGTTTCAGTAAGGGTAAAATAGATGCACTGTCATTAAGCCCGCGAAAACTAATAGTAGATGGCCTGATCTGCCAGTTGAATTCTAAAATCTCAACCCTAAGCTTATCATCCCCTCCTCTATCACTAGTATAACCCTATCCAATGCAAAACATGTACACTTTTTTAAAATTGGGACATGTGGTACTGTGCATGTAAAGAGCATTGGTGATATCCTTCTTTTTAATAGCTGTAATATGTTCAGCAATTCTTTCTTTAAGCTTCTAATGGTCTTCCCTACATAAAAACCCAGGCAGGATGCACAGGTGGCTAAGACCTATTGAACCCAAATACTATAACATAAGGTCCTTCATTGATATATCTACAGTGCCTACATGTCCTGCATTTACGCATTTTTGATAGTGTGTGTTTAGGGGGTGGTTCAAGAATGTTTTTAATGTTTCTGCACCTGCAAAACACAAACCGAGGAATCTCACCTAATATTCCTTTGGTGCTGGTATCAAAACTAGAGTCCCAAACCCTTCTTAGCTTATCAACTATGAATGGTGTTTGGTAATTAAATTTAAGTACTATATAATCACCTTTATGTGTGTTACTATCTTCTTGTCACCCCAATTTACCCCCCCCCCCCATAAGATCGGGGGAAACTGAGTGTTTCTCTTACTAAAAATGTCATTCCTTATTTTAACCAGTAGTTTCAAGGAATATCCTCTAGCTACAAACATACCTATCAAGGTATATATTTCTTCCTCAAAGGTAGCAGTGTTGCTAATCAAATGGGACAGTCTAACCATATGGCCCTAGACAATGCTTCTACGTTGATGGTAAGGGTGACTACTCTGAAAATGCAACATAGAATTACTATATGTTTTCTTTCTATAAATACTACTCTGGAGTCCTTCTGGTGTTTTCATCAAATGTATATCCAGAAAATCTATTTTTCCCCATTCCTATTGCTTGTAAATTTAAGAAAACAAGTAGCTGAATTCGAATACTTCAAAAACTGATTGGCCTCAAATTCATTCCCCTTCTACAGGATAAGTATATCTTCCAAAAACTGATTATACAACAAAATGTTTTCTTTAAACATGGAGTCAAATATAAAGGATTCTTCCCAGTGTAGTAAATCCAGGTTGGCAAATCCGGGGGCACACTTTGTCCCTGTTGTTACTCCTGATATCTGATGGAAAATCTCACCTTCAAATAGTTGTTCCCTAAAATCAACTCCATTAATGCAACCAAAAGGTTAATTTTCTCACCATTCATTTTGTTACTTTTCAGTAGACTTTCTGTAAAATACTCAATTTCCTTGCCATGTGGAATTACTGAAAACAAATTTATTACATCTATGGTGAGAAAAGATACATTTTCTAGTTCTTTCAGACCACTCAACCTATTCAAGCAATGCTACTAATCCTTTAAAATATGTTTTACTCCCGTCACAATCTGTTGGATATTCCTGTCCACAAATGAGGCTATAGGTTCTGTTTTAGAGCCTTTAGCAACCACAATAGGTCTAAACGGTGGATCGTCAATATTTTTGTGGACCTTAGGAATTCCAAATAACACAGGTGTGATGTGATGTTCTACAGAAAAATAACTAAACTCACTTTCATCAATAGCTCCCTGGAATAATGCATCCAACAGAAATATATCAATCCTGAGGTAGGCTATATGCATTTCGTTGACAAAGACCCTTTGATAAGTCAGAGTGTCACCCAATATTTTGTGCATTTTGAACATATAGTTGATGTGAGACATAATGACAGCCCCCCCCCCACCTTATCCGGTTTCATTATTCTCACTTCCTTGTTGTTGGCCAATTCTGAAAGCAATTTTCTTTCTTCCTTGTTCAAATTATCATAGTCCCTAAGTCTGCCAACCTTAAATAAACTTTTCCTGACCTCATTGATGCATAACCTCTCAAAAATCATAACCTGTTTGTGTGCTGGGGGTATAAAAGTACTTTTCCTCTTAGGAGTACACAAAACATTATTCACAACCTCATTGTAGTTCCTTTGTTCTTAAAAGAACAGTGTTAAATTCAACTGACTAGTATACATCTTTAAACTTACATAAAAATTAACAAAATCTAAATAAAAGCAGGTACAAAAGTAAATCCCTTACTTAATAGACTGTGATGTACATCATTTATTTCAAGAGCACTATATTTATACATAGAAAAACCCTCTTTGTGGTAAACGGTACAAATGTCAGACGCATTTGAGTTAACAGGTTGCGATAAGTACATATTCTCCATTCCCTGTTGAGAAATATCCACATTATCAGAAACAGTCATATTATTGATATGTGGTAAATCCATAGCTTTATTTATGTTAACAGCTTGTAATAAGCACATATTATCTGTGCTCGTTTGAAACATATCCACATTATCAAAAGCATTCACAATATTGACATTGTTATTGACGTGGTAAACACATAACCTCACTACCCTCGTGTAAACTTTCCACATTTTCAAAAACTTCTATGTTCATAAAAGCATTTATATAGTTATATATTGACACTTTAAAGGTCACTACCCTAAACTTAGACTTAGTTTACCCAACTAGACTTAACAGACATCCCACCTGCCTCCTGCTCTACTTGAAGCACAACTTCCACTTTACTGCTCTTTCCTATTCCTGATTTTATTCTCTTCTATAACTTGTCTCTTTTCCAACTCCTTACTTAGACCCTATTCTAGGAATTTCCCTCTTCTTTCTTGATACTTTCCCTCTATGAAACCCCCCCCCTCAAACTTGGACATAGGGGACGTGGTGTATTTTATCTGTATTTTATCTTAACTAAACTTTAATGTATCTGTAACTGAAGTTTAATGCTTTGTAACTGTAATTTGATTTTGAATTTTGTCTGTTGTTTGTGGAGCTTTTCTCCCTGGGCCTCTACTGAAAATGGACATATATCCAGCTAGACAAGCCCGGTCAACAAATGTTAAGAAAATAAATAAAAATAAATAAAAATATGTGGAAAATACACAACTTCAATGTCCTGCTGTAAAATACTTTCAAAAGCATTAGTGTTAGCGACTTGCGATAAGAGCATACACTCACTGCTCTGTTGGAAAATATCCACAATATCCTGAACATTTTCAGCTTGTGATATACACATAACATCAATACACCATTATGAAATATCCCCATCTAACATTTTAGCATTCATAACATGAGGTAAGCCTATATTGTCAGAAACCTGTTGTAAAATATCCACAATATCAGTACAGTTATCAAACAGTACTCTCAATGTCCCCTTCTGTCAGCCCATTGACATTTTTTGTTGTTTTGAAATGAATTTCGCTGTTATTGATATTGTCCCATATGTGGTTGGTAGGTTTGTCCACCCCATCTCTTGTTCCTTAACCATTCTGTTCTCCTCGGGTGAGAGAATTCGGGTAAAAAACATTGATCTCCTTCTCGTTCATTAAAGTTCAACTTCACTATTGTTACCAGTATAGTTCACAAACACATCTTCTTCCAACTGATTGTTTCCCTTCCTATAGTTATTAGCATTAGTAAAACTATGCCCCTGAGGATATGCCTTATTGTTCTTATAATCATCGGAATCTCTTAAGAGCTTTCTATTCTTAATTTTAATGTTTTTGCTAACAACTTTCTCAACGTTATTAAGCACTGTGCGGTATTTAGTCACCTGCTGACAAAACAACAAATCTTTGACTATGCTATCGTTCAATGTCAAAATTTCTTTCTCTAAACAGGCCAGTTTGTTTTGATTATTCTTAATAATAATGTCACACATTTCCAAACCTGTTCTGTTAAACAAGTCAGTCCATTCTTTAAAGGCCATCGAGCACCCTCAGTACCCATTGGCAGCTTCCAGAGCATAAGCCTCTTTGGTACTTGCTTCAAAGTGAACGATTTCTGGAGAAAGGCGTTGTCCATCTGTAGGCCTCGGTATTTGCAACATAAATCCCCAAACTGGTCTGTCTGCTTAGTCAAAGTTGGTGTTTCCCTTCTCTCCTCATTCGAGTCTGAGAAATTGAACTGGGGAAGTTGTAGCCACTGTTTAATATCCCTCCGTTCCATTTGCATCGCATCTGCTTCTGAATTTCCATTATTAATTCCGCTTACCCCTGGTGGTCTGTGGAGCACAAACAGCTCAACCTGAGAGTTAGTTATAGTCTTGTGTGATGATCCTGTAACTTCTCATTCAGAGATAAGTGCTGCCAATCTATGCACTGAGGAGGTCAACTCACTAATGACCATCTCCATTCCAGAATAAGTTACTGTGCTTGGTAAAAAGCGATAAACACATCCATTTCGGCACCAAACACAAAAGAAACCAAGAAGATATCCAAAAGGATAAAAACTAGTAACAAAATAACAGCTGAAAAAACAGAAAAGTAAATCTGCTTTTAATACATAAAACAAACACAGGATCAGCCTTCACGAACTAAGCAATTTCACTGTAGGCCTCGGTATTTGTGACATAAATCCCCAAACTGGTCTATCTGCTTAGTCAAAGTTGGCGTTTATTTTTTATATATATATATATATATATATATATATATATATATATATATATATATTTTTTATAACTTGTAGTATAGGTAGGGTTTACATTATGGAATGTATTAACATTATTGTATTTTTAATAATATATATGTTTTAATTTATATATATATATATATATATATATATATATATATATATATTGATGTAAATATATTCTCTGTACTGAATAATTGGTTTACTGACATTTTAAAGTGATTGATTTATGCGTGGTATTGTCATAATATATTAAGCTGTACTATTGAGCCTATCATTGACTCTGATGAAGCCACTGGGAAATGGTGAAAGTGCTTAGTTCATGAAGGCTGATCCTGTGCTTTTTTGTGTATTAAAAGCAGATTTACTTTTCTGTTTTTTTTTTTTTTTTGGCTGGTATTTTGTTACTAGCTTTTATCCTTTTGGATATCTTCTTGGTTTGTTTTGTTTGTTTATGTTGTGGTGTGGGTGTTGTGGTATATTTGTGGTCTGGTGTGTGCTGTGTTTTAGGTGTTTTGAATTTTGCGGTTTCTGGGCTTCGCAGTTTTGCTGTTTTGGTGTTGTGTGTTATTCGATTTCATGGTCTCAAAAAACAAAAATTTCAGATTTCAGTATTTCGAAATTGTGAAGTGAATATATATATATATATATATATATATATATTTGTTTGTTTATATATATAATTGATATATATATATATATATATATATATATATATATATATATATAAAATGTATATATATATATATATATATATATATATATATATATAGATATATAATTTATATATATACATATATATATATATATATATATATATTTGTTTATAGATAGATATATATATTATATATATATATATATATATATATATATATATACGTTTTTAAATAAAAAGGTAGGGATGTGAATTAATCATTTTTGGGGCTATCTATAAACCTGGAGTGAGAAAGCATTTAAGAAAACACTTTTGAAATATCTACTGGTGCATTGTGTATGAAAGATTAATATATTTTGTCAGAATTATAGCTGACTCATCCAATGTCCAGTGCTGGTCCACATTCTGGTTACACTCGATATTAAGTATAGGATACAAGCTAAACAAATAAGGTCCATTCTCCAGTCTAGTGCACCTCCCTACTCACTTAAGAAAGAACACCAGGTCCTCTGTGTCCTGCCGTTATACTTGAGGAGCAATAAAAAATAAATAAAAGATCAACTGATCACACCCACAACTGCTTGTCCCCTTCTAAAACATATTTATTTTATATGTAATTTAAGGAAAGATCTCGACTGTGATTGTATTTAGAAATTTAAATTGGTACAAATGGCAATGATTGTGTAATTTTTTTTACAATAATTGAAAATGGTATAACTTTACTTTTATGATTTATTTTAGGAATTCACACGATTGTGATTAGTATGCAAATTACTACTACCGAAATGGAGTTAGATTGCATTGATGATGCTAATGATGAAACCAATTTGTAAGTAGTACCAGTAGTGTTACACTGCTTTACTAGCTAAAATATAATACATAGCAACATGAAGATATACCTCCCAATGAGCTTAATAATAGAGATCTTTATGTCATAGTGAAACACATTTTTTAATCTAAATCATGGGTAGGATGGCAAGAAATGTAATGTGTATTTTGGACAATGGGGCAACTATGATAGCCATGTCAAAAAGAATGGATTGTACCAGGTGAGTGTTTTTCTTCCTTATAAGCAGCTTGACATTTTCTACAACATTAATCTTTGACTGATTAATTTATATTTTTATGAAAAAAAGTTGGAGTACTTCACTGTAGCAGTTTATTTTGCATTTGTGTGAAATACAGCATAAATAAATGTTGTGGACATTACTTTTTAAATTTTATATATTCTGGACAGAGAGTCATTAGTATGCTTACAATTGTTGGAAATGGAGCTGCAGCTGTAAAATGAACCTATCATTTGCTCAAATGAACCAGTGATTCTTCAGGCTTTGTAATAGGGATCATTTGTGTGAAACATGTTAGAATACATTACAGTGGTTAGTGTTTGTCTGAAGCAAATTTGAAATACATTATTGCTGCATTTTATCACAATCAGACGTCTGAATTGCATGTTGTCAGTTGAATAGTTAAAATATTATTTTTCAGTGGCTGTTGATAGACGAAAGTATGCTTAATAAAATCAGTCAATAATCTAGTTTAGCTGGACTAATTTGCATCCTTACTAAGTAAGTTGAACAATTTATTGCATTTGCTGTATGTAACAGAATTGAAATATACTATTATGCCCAAAATATAAGGTGTGCATATTCAACACAGTAGCCAAATTGATGTGTATGGGAGCTTTTTTAAAAAAAATCCCAAATGTGCTGTTGCTTGTTAAACTGAAAGAGTTGTTTTGACTCTGTAGGACTAGTGCATATTTGCTGAAGAAAACTGGAAAAGTTTACTATGGCTACTCTTTGTGTGAAATACATCTGAGATACATTGTTATGGTCATTATTTTTGTCACAATCTGATGCCTGAGCAGAACACAGTCAATAGAATAGCTATATTTTTAGTACAGGGGTTGTCTGTATATGAAATTGAAATAATGTTATTTGCCCATCTTAAACATTAGTCTGTCTTGTGGGGTGATGAACATTTTTGTAAAGTTAGCCACAACTCTTTAAATGTTTTGTGAAATGAAGTTGAATTGCATCACTGTATTTTTTTATCCATTCAGTTATCCATACAGAACCTCTTTTCCCATTTTTTGCACATGGGGTCTGGGTGTCACTTCAATGGTGACAGTTATCTAGAGCTAGTTTTAAAACTGCTGCTAACCTAACCTTGGCCCTGTTGTTTTTTTCATACTACATACACAAACAGACTCAAACCGGTGTGCAATTTATAGTGTCCAATCCACCTACTCCATGTCTTGGAATGTAAGACAAAACTGAAGCACCTGGAGAAAATTCACTTAAGCACAAGAAGAACATGAAAACTCATTGGACCCCAGCCAAAAATTGAATCAGAGAACCTCTGGCTGTGAGTTGACAACAATACCTGCCCTGCTGCAACTCTATTCTGCCAGACAGTGTTTTTTTTAATCAAAAATATTTGAAGTTGAATTGCATCATGTATTTTTTTTATCCATTCAAAACCCCTTTTCCCATTTTTTGCACATGGGGTTGAGGTATCTCTTCAACAGTGACAGTTATCTAGACCCAGTTGTAAAACTGCTGCTATCTTAGTCTTGACTGAGCTTGGTTTTTCTGATTTGTTTCTTGGAAGCTGGCCTGGTCCAGTTTTTCTGGCTCATCCCACTCTGTTTACCATCACTCCGCTCCCCTGCCCTACCGCCATTCCCATCCAATCCTGACATCATTTCCTTTATAGGTAAATCTGCTTTGCCCCAGCTCCACACTTACCAATAGACATCCCTCTCCTCTACTCATACCCCACATCACCATTAACTGTAACACCAAGCCCCCACCACTCATGGGCCGTACCTGCTTTTAACCCTTTCAGTCACTCACTTTAGAAACCTCCTTCAGTTAATTCCTAATTTCTTCTACTAACCTTAAATTGTTACCCTTTAATTATTTCTGAGCTGAAACTAAATCATGGCTATACCTTTCAAAACTCTATTTCTCTCCCTCCTATTTCTAATTCTTTTCTCAGCTCTAACCACTTACCATACTCCTCATCTGCTTACCACCTCATCTCCCACACTCTTATCTCACTATCCACAATACAAATAACTACACCACCCCTATTGCCCCCTCTGTCTTTAACCATGCCACTATATCATTTCACAAGTTCAAAGAACTGTACATACCAAATGCCCAACCTCTCATCAAAAAAAAAAAAAAACAACAGT
The DNA here is from genome assembly GCF_019279795.1 of Protopterus annectens. NCBI lineage: Eukaryota > Metazoa > Chordata > Ceratodontiformes > Protopteridae > Protopterus > Protopterus annectens. The sequence goes on along the minus strand of NC_056750.1, from coordinate 737,718,931 downwards.
TCCTTTGCTAATATTTCTTCATCTTCATACAAATGCTTCAATATACAATACTTCTCTTATCTGGTGATATTCTCCCCAACCCAGGCCCTTGCCAGCAGCAGTCTAAACATACTTATACACCCCCCTTTCCAACTGCCTCTCAAATAACTCAATACAATCACACTCCTCCAAAAATATATCTTTTATCAATGAATATACAAAGCATTGTCAATAAAAGTACCCTCCTTCATGCCTGGATTTATCAATATAACCCAGGTGTACTTGCTCTATCTGAGACATGGCTAAAACCTCATATTACAAACTGCAAAATTCTCCTCCCTGTTGATAATATTGTTCGACTTGATAGAATTAAAAAAAAAAGGGTGGAGGAGTAGCTATACTCTACTCTGACCAGCTCTCAGTCTCCCCCTTCTCAATAGCTATCCCTGATTTCTGCCCTGATGAAATACTTATAGCAACCTGTAACCTAAATCAACACAAAACAACTTGTCATTGCAGCAATCTACATACCACCAGATAAAAACATTCTCATACTTAAGCAGTTTCTTATTTGGATTTCTATATCCATTCCCTATGAAACCATCATCCTTGTGGATATGAATATTGACTGGATCCTTGTTAATACTGCATCCACTGTCTACTCTATAAACATTTATGGCTTTACTCAGCTGATCACCTCACCCACGCACCAGCAAAAATAGCCCCAGAACAGTTCAGTTATCGACTGGATGTTAGTATCCAACCCCCATTGCTATCGTAACTCTTCCACCCTACCTAGCTCCCTTAGTGACCATCTCCCTAGCTCAGTAGTAAGACACTCTCCCAATCTTAACAACAGCCACCAATACAAAAAGAGTCTTATAACCTTAAAATCTACAACCCTGTCACCCTAAATTAAATACTGTCCACTGTAAACTGGTCATTCCTACACACAATACTCCTTAATGAGGTTGTCCAAAGTTTCAACAATTTATCCCTAGGAAACCCTTAACACCCTGGCTCCCAGTAGAAAAATTAGGCTAAATTGTAATTATGCACCATGGCTAAACCAGGCAACTCAATCACTTATGAACAAGAAAGACAGTGCCTGGAAAGCATGGAAAAAAAGTAACTCCACTTTCCACCTGAACTTATAGAAACAGCTTTGCAACCAAACAAAAAAGCAGGTCCTACTAGACAAAAACAATTTTTTATAAAAAATCTCCGAGCAATCCACATTCCAACCTGAAGAAATTCTGGCACTCAATCAACAAACTACTATCTCCAAGGAAGCCCTCTTCAACAAACCCCTTCCCTAACAAACCTTCTAATGAAACTGCAAGCCTACTTAACAACTTTTTCATTGAAACAATAGAAAAGCTTAATAAATCAGAAACCCTTGATAAAACGATTCCACCTCATCTCTTTCATCATTCTCTATAGCACCCATAGCAATGTCCTTCATCAGATCACTTCTTAACAAACCCAAACCCTGTACCCCATCAGCTGACATACTCCTACCATTATTTCTCAAACATGCAGCCAGATCCGTAGCATACCCTGTATCTATACTTATCAGTAGATCCATCCAAGAAAATACAGTATCAGATATCTGGAAAAAATTCTTCATAATACCCCTCCACAAGAGAGGAAATTCTACAGAACCCTCAAACTACATGTCTTTTACTATATTATCCTTCTTACCCAAGACACTAGAAAAATGTATACATAGACAAATACTACTAATAATACCTCTTACAGGCAAACCTAATTACAGCCATACAGTATGGTTTCCAACCCTTGCACAGTACTACCACTGCCCTCCTGTCTTTCACACATAACATTGCCCAAGCCAGAGATAGTAATAAACTCAGATCAGCTTGGTTCCTTGACCTACCCAAAGCATTTGATACTGCTTCCCATCCCTTTCCACCTAAACAAACATTCCAACCTACAACTCTGTACCTCCAGTACCTTTTGGTTTTAACAGCTACCTCTCAAACAGATATCAGTCTGTCAGATGGCAAACATCCTTCTCCCATTTCCATCTTGTTAAGACTGGGGTTCCCCAGGGTTCTATCCAGGCCCCCTACTTTTTAATATATTTACAAATAACATCCATGACTCCTGCCCCCACTCTACCTTTATACAGTACGCAGACGATTCCACAGTTAACAACACCTCTGACAATATATAAAATCTCCACAATGTCACTCAACAATCGCTGCACCTAGTAGAACATTGGGTAACTCAAAACAACCTGCTTCTCAACCCCAAAAAGACCATGCTTCTCCTTTTCCTTCCAAAAAACCTCAATCCAGCTAAAGACAACTTTGCCATCTCATCCTTGGATAATACAATTATCAACACCTACTCAAACACTGAATTGCTTGGCATTATTACAGATGACCAATTAAAATTCGACCTACTTATCTTAAATTTTATCAAAACGTCGAATCAAAAACTAGGTCTTCTATACTGCAACAACAAATGTATACCTAACAAATCTTGAACTATACTGGCTAAAACATGTATTCTACCATCCCTGCTGTATGCTGCTCCCATACTTACTAACCTCCAAAATAATCTCTTAACCAAACTACAAACCACCTATAATACCATAGCAAGATTCACAGCCAGTAATAGCTACAAATCCTATCATTGTATATCCCTAAAAAGATTAAGATGGACTGAGCTCCCCCGCTAGCTTCAAATATCACAACTACAAATTGCGCACATCATCCTAAATAGCTCCAACTCCTACCCTTACATCCATAATTACACCTTACGCACCCAAACATGACCTCAGAACTATACAACAAAACCTTCTGCAGGTGGCCAAGCCAAACAAAAATATTGTAAAAATACTTTGCAGTCATTCGATTGAATACTAATGGAACAGACTTCCATTGTCCCGTCTCTCGACTACCAAAAGTGGCGAATTCAAAAAGCAACTAAAAATTCATTTC
>NC_056750.1:737568483-737710983 GCF_019279795.1 Protopterus annectens | reverse complement strand
AGATTTAGATCTCTGGCCCTAGAGTTAGATGGACTGTTTTATTTATTGAGGTCTAAGAGCTCTTGGACTACTGGATCCCTTACAACCCTATAAGAAAGGCACAACTCACTCCTAAAGAGTTTATATGATACTTGGCATAGGGACAAAGCCCCCGTTTTTTCTTGGTAGAGCAAGTCTTTTAAGCCCCCTATCATTAAGCTACAAGTTTTTTTCCAGTTGTTAGACTTAGTAAGGTACATCCCACAGGGCCTTTACTTAATGATTAGTGCAATTGGTGTAGATTGCAAGGCATTGAGGACTTACATTGATGGGGAAGGAATACCTTTCGCTATGAGATGTGCAAGGTAAAAGATTTCCTAACTATTGTTGCAACATGATGCTGTAATGTAAGGAAGCTTTCCTCCCAAGTGCCCAGCTCTCTCAGATCTGATGTAGCTGTTAAGTGCAAAATTGCTCATCTATTTAATAGCTTTTATTTTTCATTGTAGTAGTAACATCAATTTTCTAATCAAGTTGTAAGTGCTTGATTACTTTGGAGACTCATCTGAGATTTGTTGCAGTTCATTGTTCTTTCTTTCCTGATTTGTTAGGAGATTCAGAGAGCAACTTTGATGCTAAACATGTACCAGTTTCCATATGCTTTTGTTATTCCTTAAGTGTGGGAGTCTAAGGCCGGAAAACATTTGCACCTTACTGCAAGGATATATATATAGATATATATTTATATATATTTATACATATATAGATATAATTATATATATAGATATAGATATAGATACACGTGTGTATGTATATATCTATATATATATATATATATATATATATATATATATATATATATGTATATATATATATATATATATATATATATATACAGATAAAGGTGTATAGATAAAGATATAGATAGAATATAGTTATTGATAAAGATATAGATAGAATATAGTTATTGATAAAGATATAGATAGAATATAGTTATTGATAAAGATATAGATAGATATAGCGATATGTGATATATAGGTTTACTATAAAAATCTTGCTACTCCATGTACGAGTGTTCACTTACCCGACCTGAAATGCCGTAAAATCTATTTGCCGAATGATCATATAACTTAAAGTGGGAATTAAGGAAAGTCGACTTTACCAAAACTACCTAGACTTCTGGTTATGTGCTACTAACATATTGCAGCGGTGCAAGCCCCCCTCTACCCCCCAAATCCCTCGCTACTTATATATACAAACTACAATATCACACTACAGTGAGGGAAAGGGTAAATTTCCCGATCCCCACTATAGTGCAGTCTCCATTCAAAATGCTAAATCTACAAGAGCGAATGCTAGTGTGCATTTGCTTTCGTGAATTCAAAGATTTAAAAATCACAGTTGCGTCACCTTGGAAGAATGCCTTTTGACCTTCCAAGTTTGTGTAACTGTTTTCTGACGTTATGATGGTAAACCATATATATATATATATATATATATATATATATATAGTTTTTTATATATATATATATATATATATATATATATATATATATATATATATAAATAAAGGGAGAGAGAGATTATATGTATGTACATGTTTGTATGTATGTATATGTACACAGAGAATCACACATATGCACACTTGTACATCTATATATAATATAGATATAATATATATGCATATACACATTTCCGCCAGTGCCATCCTATAAAATACCTCATGAAAGTAAAGTCTTCCTCTCACTTGTATTTTTGGAAGCAGATCCCATATGAAACAAGGAGCCTTTCTACAGAAATAACAAACCAATGCTAGTCATTGTTTGTAATGCTTCCTAAAAAAATGCATTTTTTACATACTACAAACTAATATAGTAGAAGTTTGAGTCTTCCAGTCTTTTATTCCAAAAACTTAAAATTCCATGGGAGAATATGCTACATATATAAATTTCAGGGCAAAATATGTTCCATACATACCAGTATTAATTCTGGATAGTTTTGCCCATATTAATGTTGGACATGTTTATACCCTCATTATTTATGTGCAGCACAGATAATATGTTTGAAGCATGCAACATTTTTTAGTTTGTGGTGAACAGCAGCATATAACTTTTAAAATTCACTATTTAACAACATTTAAGGAGATACTTCACCTTCATCTACTGTGTATGTTATTACTTTCAACATGTATTGCCATATTTAAATTGACAATATGTAATCATTTAATCTCTAACATTGCTAATAACATTTTTGAAGTTAGTTTGGTAGAAGCACTGCAATACTGTTTTTAAAAGAACTCTGCTGTATTGACATTAAGAAACAACTGAATAAATCTTTGAGATATAGTAAGCTTGATTTGTTAACTTCTGGCAAACTTGCTGTTTACTCATTACGGGTGTATAAACTTTGAAAACTGTTATCAAATTTGTAGGTAAAATATAACTTACTTCATATCACTCCTGCTAGAGGTATTTGTGGTTAGAGGATTTACTTGGTTCACAAATGGAAAAAAAAAGTTTAGCACTGTGATAACAGTGGTCTTCAGTTTAGGAAAATGTCATACATTCTGAAACTCAGAGATAAAGCAGACAAAGGAGAAACCATGAATGTACTTCATAACAACATGAACTTTGTTTTAGCATTCTTACATACTTTTATTCTGAATGACCTTTATTTTGCTGAATATGTTGTATTCTTCCAAAGCTCTCTCTTTCTCTGACTTGTGGGTCTGTATGTGAACAGTCACCTGTATTATGTGAAAAGGGACAGCCAAGAGATAATACACTTCATGCAGGGATCTCTTTATAAAATCTTTCGTTGCATTGTTGAAATCATTGTGTGAATTGTGCCCTAATAAACTTAAGTTGACCTGTAGATTATCATTTTATATCTTATGAATCTATATTTTACATTTAATTTCTGGGTGTACTCCTGATGTTAAAGACACTAGTGGTGTAAAAACAAGACATTTTTAATGTTTTAGTTTCAATATCAACTAATTTTAATGACTACAATGGTTTACATATGCCAGCACAGTACTTTACTAAATAAAACAGCATATTTCTTTTGAAGAGCATTTTCTTATTCATGTTCTAATTTAACTTCTAAGTCTTCACATATGTTAATTTTCTATGTAAGGCGTTCCACTTGTGAGCTATAACTGAGAATTCATCTTACTAGGATACAAAACTCTCTTTTTTTCAGCACTTAGCATTGACAAATGCCAGACTTTACACTAATTTAGGAAATGAGGAATTGAAGGTTCAGTATTTCATGATGCATTTGCATGGGGTTTTAGCTTCAAGAACAGTCAATTGGACTTTGTTATCAACAAAAACAATTTCAAAAATAATGCATTTTTGCATCAAACACAGTATAATTGGATATAATATATTGTAAAGAGATAATACCCATCTCTAAGAGTTATATTTGCTTCTGCTGTGTAAAAGTGCAAGAACAATTTTATATGTAATATAATATAATATACTTCCAAGTGGGGGGGGGGTGTTCACAAGAGCAGAGCACTGTATTTAAAAACACTTTTTAGTTTTGGAAAATGAAACCATATCTATACTGTAAGTTTAATTTCTTTGCAAATGGTGTTGCTGAATTTTCATCATTTATAGTAAAAAATAATACTTTGCTATCTCAATGACACTGTAGGTAAGTTTTTTGCTGAGTTCATTACTCATAGCACTGACTATTCCAGTAGAATGACAGATGTGGGATGGGTGCTAATGATTTTTTTTTTTCAAAAAGTGAAAGTGTCAGCAGGAAATAATTCTGTAAGCATTTTACTCTTACTCAGACTTAGCGTTAAGCAGATACTGCCAGCGGTTTTGTCTTTTTGTCAGAAACATGGCTGACAGGTCATTAAATCTACATATTAAGATTTGTAATGCCATACCCAATATATTGCTGTGATGACAACTGCATTTTTTTTCCACTGAGATATATAGCTAACTGGTACATTTTCCTACCACTAATGCCCTCGTATAAATTCAGAAAAATGTTAGCTGCAGGCTATTCTTAAAAGATTTCTACAAATGTAAAGATGTCAGAGTCCAGAGTGAAAAAACTCTTGACCTTTGCTAAGCTTCAACTATGTTTGCTGTGTGGATAACTATCTCGTATCAGTTAACTATGCCCAATGAAGGGAATCTTCTCAAACTTCACTCAGAATTGTTTCATATGCGTCTCAGACTCCAGCAGTACTTGTCACAGTGAAGTAGGCCATTATAGTTTTCACACAACCCGAATGCTTCTCTACAGATGCTGGGGGATGTCATTTCTGGGTACAGAAGTCTTTTCCCATCATCACTATTAAAGTTTTTAATACAGGAAACTGAATTTGTAAATTAATATATGCAAACGTTTCTCTAGAGAAACAAAAATATGCATATATTTAAGATGCTAACAGTTGAATGTGGAATTCCAAATGTATTGAATTTCCTACTTTTCAGTGTGAGAGCACATTTGCATATATCAGTAAAGTCTGTGTAAGTCTTCAAACTCTCTTTACATTCTGATTTTTTGTTTGTTTGTTTGTTTATCCGAAAAAATCAGTGATCCTTGAACTGTTGTGGGAGCCCTTATCTGTGAAACTTTCTGTGCTGGCTACATACCAATTATTTTGCAATAAAATTGCAAGCAGATTGTACTATGCATCCAGATATACTTAATTATGGTTAACATACAAGTGTAACATGCTTCCTAATATTACAAATCTCTCAGTCCATTACTGTCACTGTTTCTATATAAAAAATGGGATCCAAGAAACTATAAATTCCAAAATACAGAACTTGTGAGTTAGACATCGTATTTCTGGTCAGTTTCCCATCATTTCTCCAGCTAGCCTGATTGACATGGGCATCCTGAGGGAATATAGTAACTGCCTTATGTATACTGACAACCACTTGCTCTTAAAGCAGACAAATACAATATGTGAAAGATGTATTTATACTATGAAATTGGAATCAGTCCTCTCACATAACAACAGCATACAGTATACAGCTCAGCAAGCTCCTGCCTGGTGCCCTGCAGAGTTCTACAGCAGCAGATTGACAAAAGAGAAAAATGTGTTTGCCCATACCTTACTTGGATAGAAGGAAGTTTCTCTGTTCACTGTGAGAGAAGGGAGCTTTGAGCAGCCTATCTGTCCCTGGAGGAGTGGTTTCAGCCCAGAAATTAGTAGTTTATTGGCCATTTTGGGCTTATTTCTATCTCTTTCATTTCACTGCTATAAAACCCGAATTTGCAAGGTTTTGTGCTGATATACAGCTCAGCAAGCTCCTACCTGGTGCCCTGCTGCATTCTACAGCAGCAGAGAGAGAAAAGAGAGACTTTGGAGTGATTAAGTATCATTTTTCTGCATTTTCTTGCTGCCTTTAGCCAATTCTGCCTAAAATGCAGATTTTCTAGAGTTTCTGTGATTTAAAAAGCTTGTTTCAGCTACATGTTGTACTTATATTACTGCCTGCACTTTACAAAAGTCATTTTTTTGTTAAAATTACCTGTTTAACTGTTGTAGGCTACACACTCAAATGTGATAGCCATTTCTGTGCATTTAAAGTGTCTTTTTAATTGTATCTGCTTTATTTTCTGAAAAAATATATATATACTTGTTTTCCTGCCTTTCTAAGCTAGTATATTCCACTTTTCAGGTTTGTGCTGAATTCAGGGCTGTGTTACCAGTTTCTGTGTTTGCCCATACCTTACTTGGATAGACGGAAATTTCTCTGTTCACTGTGAGAGAGGGAGCTTTGAGCAGCCTATTTGTCCCTGGAGGAGTGGTTTCAGCCCAGAAATTAGTAGTTTATTGGCCATTTTGGGCTAATTTCTCTCTCATTCATTTCCCTGCTATAAAACCCGCATTTGCGTGGTTTTGCGTGCCAGTCAGCGCTGGTTAGCTAGGGTATAACTATTCCCAGCTCCACAAAGCCTACTCTTCAATTTTTCCCTTGGAACTAGACAAACTTTCAACTTAAGCACTAAAACCATTCACTTCTCATACCGGCACTTGCTCAAAACTCATAACAAGCACTAATAAACTTTAGCACTAGACCCCCACTATACTGTAGAGAAGGACAAGGCTCTCTATTCGACCATACGAGCCAATCAGTAAAACAGTTTACTGTACCTATCCAGGCATGTCCAAAGGGCAGTTTCAGGTGTACTCTCCGATCCAACTGATGAATCTGGGCCTTTTGAGGCAATGTTACAGTTGCCTCATGTACACAGACAACCCTCTCCTGCTTCCACCAAACAGTAATACATGCAAGAGATGCAATTATACAGCCAAACTGGAGGCTAAGCTCTCTCAACCAAAGAATAGACCAGGCAGTCAAGAGGAGAAGGCAATTACTTGAATCACACCACCAGTCTCACATAGGCCTATGAAACCAGCACCGGCAAAAAACACATAAATACACAAAAACATACTCGGAGCCTCTAAATAAAAATCTGCAGAAGCAACACAGACCTCCAAATCAGACATCCAAGCAACCTCTACCCCCAACACAAACCATGAAACACATACTTCACAAAACCAGTGTGCCACACAATCACAGCCCTTAAGGCAAAATAACATACCCAACACAATAGGAATAGGTGACTCTATAGTCATGCACACTGAGGTCCCACTCACTAGGCTGAGCAAGGAGAAGGTTACTGTTAGCTACCTGTCAGGTGCAAGGATCCACCACATAACACAAGCACTCAGGTCACTCCAGAACAAGTACAGATATGTCTCTGTCATTGTCCATGTTGATGTGAATGACCTGAGCCATACCTCCCTGGACTACATGAAAAGAGACATGGAGGAGCTCTCTGATCACATAGCCCAGGCCGGTATGACCCTGACCCTGAGTAGCATCCTGCCCTCACCAAGAATGATACCACGGTATAGAGAAAGAATTATCAATTTTAACAATTGGGTAAGCTTCTGGTGTCATTCAAAGAGGATCCAGTGCCTGTCAGCCTGGGATGACATGCTCGAGAAGCCACGCTGCTTCACTAGAGATGGCTTACACCTGTCACCCTTAGGCTTTTGAATACTGGCCAAGGCTTTTGCCACCCACATAGTGCCTTTTTTAAGCAAGGCTCAAAAGATAAACCCATCACTGTAAATAGCACAAGTAACAAAAAACTGAGGGTAATGATACTCAATGCCAGAAGTCTAAACCTCAAAATGCCCGCACTTGAGGCACTCCTCAGTATGGAGAAAATCGATATATGTGCAGTAACAGAAACCTGGTTTAAGGCTCCAGAGAGCACCCCAGCACTACCAGGCTACAGCTCATACCAAACATTTCAGCCACAAAACCTGGACCGAAATACAAAAGGCGGGGAAGTATCCATATTCATCAAGGATACCCACACCTCCAGGTTAGTGGCACAGCACGATGCTTCAGAGATCATCCACGTGCAACTAACAATGGGCAGAACTGCTATTCAAATTATATCTTGCGACAGATCACCCACAATGTCCCAGGACCCCCACTCCGCATTCCTGGAAACACTGGGAAACATAAAGGTCCTACCAAACACCCTGATAATGGGTGATTTCAATTACCCAAACATTAACTGGGAGAACTACTCAAGTATAAACTCCCTTGCCCAACATTTCCTAGAATTTATAAATTCAAACACCCTGGATCAACTGGTCAACACCCCCATCAGAGGTGACAACATATTGGACCTGGTCATCACCAACATGGGCAACCAGTGTTCCACACCGGAGGTCAACCCCTCGCTGGTTAGATCTGACCCTAAACTAATCACTCTGTATATCCACATTCCGCCACCACCCCCGGTCAAATAAACCACCGTGAACAACTTTTCAAAAGCAAACTTCATGTTACTTAAGACTGAGATGGGAAGTTTCAAAGCACCCATGCTAAAGGATAACCCTGTCCAAGCTGCAAAATCCTTTACTAATGCACTCTACGGGCACCTACAAGAATGTATGGATCGTGCTATCCCAAACAAAGCCAAGACTCACTCCTTCAAGAAAAAGAAACCAGTCTGGTGGACCCCTGCCATAAACAAGCTATACAATAGAAGGAGAAAACTAGTACAGAAAAGAGTAAAATCCCAAAAAGGGAAGACATCCCTGTTCAGTATCAGCAAGAAACTATGTTCCCTCATAAAATCATCCAAGGCTAGCTTCGACAGAAAAATTGCCATGGACTCCAAAGATAACCACAAGGCATTTTTTTAGCTATGTCAAGAATCTAAGTGGTAATTCTCAGATCTACTCGGAGTTAGTGCAGAATGGCACAAAATACACTGAACCGACCGATATAGCCAACATTCTGGCAGACAGGTTCAGTGCAAACGTCACTCCCCTCTCACCCCCAAAACGGCCCATAACTATACCAGAAGAATGTAGTGCCCCTGAAATCACAGACACTCAGGTTAAAACAGCCCTCTCCAAAGCAAAAAACATAGTATAAATGGGACCGGATGATGTCCCAGGCTGCTTCCTACACGAGCTCAAAAATGAACTAACCCTCACCTAAACACACTGTTTAAACTCAGCCTCCCCACAGACTACATGTCCACAGAGTGGCGCACAGCAACGGTTTTTCCACTCCACAAAGTTGGAGCCGCAACGGACCCTGGGAACTATCGCCCTATAAGCCTGACTAGCTTGGTCTATAAAGCTATGGAGTGCATCATCATAGATCTCATTAACAGAGATATTGAAAACCTCCAAACACTGGACCCTACCCAGTTCGGCTTTGTTAAGGGCAGATCATGCCTCCTAAACTTGGTGGACTTCTTTGAGACAGTCACCAAAGCTATAGACAAGGGAAAGGTGGTCCACACAGCCTACCTAGACCTTGCAAAGGCCTTCGATGCCATTCCCCACTCAGGCATTATAGACAAGCTCACCAGCCTGAACATAAACCCCTACATCATGAGATGGTTTGCCAAATGGCTCATGGACAGAACCCACATGGCAAGAGTTGCAGGAGCTAGGTCTGACTCTAAACCGGTTACAAGTGGTGTTCCCCAGGACTCAGTCCTAGGACCCCTCCTGTTCAGCATATACTTCTCAGAGGTACAGGCAAGCACAGGAGGACTATGGCTGACCAAGTTCACAGACGACTGCAAACTAGGGGCTATAATTGACTCTACAGCTGACACAGACATCCTCTAAAAGGGTCTCACTAAGACATATACCTGGTGTCAAAACCATGGCCTCAAGCTAAATGTCAAAAAGTGCATAGTCATCCCCTTTGGAAAAAACAAATTACCCACAAACTACCACATAGGTGGTAGCCGCCTAAATACGGAAGACATAATAAGGAATCTGGGGACCCATGTAGATAGTAACCTCTCCTTTGATAATCACATTGCCAAAGTGGTTAGAAAATCCTTCTATGTGACCCACCTAATCACAAAAGGGTTTGCATCCACATCGAAAGAGGTCATTGGGCCCCTCTCTGCATCACTCATCAGACCCATCATAGAGTACAATGCCCCATTTGGGATGAACCTTACAAAACACCTGCAACAACTAGAAAAACCACAGAAATTCCTCACCAGGAGGATCACTGGCCTCAAGCATATGCCCTATGCAGCTCGACTGAAGAAACTTCAGCTGTACTAGGTTGCATACCGCCTACTCAGAGGTGACCTCTGCCTAACATACAAGGCCATGGCCAACCCAGAATTGATGGACATGATCCACCTAAAGAAAACCATATCCCCTCAAGCCACATGCCCCAGGGATCTAAACCTCACCACAACAATAAATAGGACATGCTGGAAGGATATATTCCTGTCCCAGAGACTTCCCATGCTCTGGAACAACATTCCAATCTAAATTAGGCAGAGCTCCTCGCTAACCATCTTCAAGAGAAACCTTGACGAGTGGATGGGAAACAGAAAGTTTACCCCAGGGATCACTTAAATGGCTCTGCTGGACAGAGGCACAGGGAACTAATTTAAGGGGGTGGCAAAAGCCAACACATTCCGACTAGGCTTATAAATGCCTTCGGGCAGATAGCCTAGTACCTACCTATGAACTTATGAACAAAAGGGACAGCAAACAGGTTGTCAGCACACACACTTCAGCTTTCAGACAAGATAAGGTCACAACACATAAACCCACATACGAGGAGGTAGTCATTAGAATCCTATCAAAAAATCTGAGTCCTCCCAAGTTCAAACCACTTGCACACTGCAATGCAGATATTAACCACTACACATAACACCGCACATACCAGTGTCTCAGCAAATAAGGCAGAACACCTCAAAACCAAATGCCTTGGTCATAGGCGACTTGATAATAAGACACAGAGATGTTTCCCCTCACCAGGCCAGACAAGGTAACAGTCAGCTGCCTGTCAGGTGCCAGGATCCATCAAATCATAAATGAACTCAGGTCTTTCAACAGTAAGTACCGTTATGACTCTGTCATTGTCCACTTTGGGGTGAATTACTTGAGACATACCTCTCTGATCTATATGAAGGGAAACATGACTGAACTCTCAGATTGTGTCCTAGCAGGTATGATCCCAGCCATAAGCAGCATTCTACATTCACCCAGGACGATGCCACAATATAAAAAAAAAAATATATACTTCAACAATTGGCTTAGCTTCTGGTGTCAGTACAGGGGGATCCAGTGTCTGTCAGCCTGGGAAAACATGGTCGACAGGCCACGTTGCTTTGCCAGAGATGGTCTGCACCTGTCTCCTTTAGGCTTTCTTATACTGGCAAAGTCTCTTGCCTCCCCATAGTGCCTTTTTCAGGCAATGTCAAAACAACAAAATTTCCAACCCAACAAACTCAAGGTTATGCTGCTTAATGCAAGGAGCCTAAACAGGAAAATGCATTCACTGGACACACTCCCCAGCGTGGAGGATGCTGACATCATGCAGTCATAGATGAGCATCCCAGCCATCCAAGGCTACAATGCCTTCCACATGTTTAGACCTCGAAAAGAGTGAAAAAGCCAAATGTGGAGGTGTATCCATCTTCATTAAAGCTAAGTACACCTCAAGACTGGTTAAATGATAAGTCTCTCTTGAGCTACTTCAGGTCCAACAACTTACCATGTCATTGTTGGCTATAGGCCCTCCACCATGAGCCAAGAGAAACATACTGCCTACCTGTACTTACTGGAGTCAGTCATCATACAGCCAAACACCGTGATCATGGAAGATTTCAACTATCCTTCCATCAATTAGTGAAATCCACGAGCACAAACATGATTGTCAAGAATATTCCTGGACTTTGTCAATACAGATACCCTGGAAAAAGATAATCTGCACCCACACTAGGGGTTCAAATGTCCTAGACTTAGTACTCACCAACATGGGGGGTCACTACCTCCCTCCATGTGGTGCCCTTCCTGGTAATGTTAGACCATATATCAGTCTCATTAGACGTATCTGTTGGACCTGATATGAAGCAATAAAACTCAAACATTTTTGCAAAGCTAACTACAGCCTACTAAGTGATGGTATAAAAGATTTCAACCCCCTTGCAAACACAGTCAGCACTGAATCCTTTGCAGAGGTGTACACATACACCCTGTATAAACACCTAAACAACTGTTTATACCTGACTGGATCACAACTAAACCAGCTGCTCTTGCAGACCTCAAGTATAAATATGTTATATAACAAGAGGAAGAAACTGATGTCTAAGAATAAGTGGTAACTGACTCAACAGAGGAAAAATTCCCTCCACAGCTTAAAAAAGCAAATCAGATATCTTGTAAAGACCTCTAAAACTAATTATGAAGTTAAAATAGCATCCCTAGCTAAGGATAACCATAACAAATTCTCTGGCTACATCAGAAATCTAAAAGGGAATGCCCAGCTATGTGCTGAATTAGTATCTCTAGAGAGTGGGTCATATCTGATCTCTCCAAAGCCAAAAACACAGCTTCAGTGGGACCAGACAATATCTCAAACTGTTACACAGTAATCTAAAACAAGACCTAGTGGAACCACTTGGTGCTCTGTTTAATAATAGTCTGAGAACTGGCTATGTTCCAGTAGAGTGGAGAACAGCAGCAGTAATCTCCTTGCACAAAGGGGGCACATTAACCGACCCTGGGAACTATATACCCATATGCCTAACTAGCCTCATTTGCAAGGCCATGGAAAGAATTATTGTGGAACTTCTCAACAAGGACATAGGCGACTTTCAAATTCTTGACCCAACCCATTTTGGCTTTGTTAAGGGCGATTATGCTTGTTAAACCTGGTAGACTTCTTTGAGAATGTCACCAAAGCCCCTGATGAAGGTAAAACAGTGCAAACCACTTATCTTGACTTAGCCAAGGCTTTTGACACAATTCCCCAATCAGATATCATTGAGAAACTCTCCCAGCTGGGCAGTAACCCTTACATCATTATATGCTTAGCCAATTGGCTTACCAGCAGAACACACACTGTCAAAGTCAGGGACTCCACCTCTACTATTAGACCAGTCGCCAGTGGCATACCACAAGTATCTGTACTGGGCTCTATACTGTTTGGAATCTATTTTTTGGAAATGCAGGGAAAAGTAGATGGCCTGTGGCTTACCAACTTCACTGATGATTGCAAATTGAGAGCATTTATTGAGTCCTCCAATGGTAATAACATATTACAGAAGGCACTAACACAGACAAACGATTGGTGCCATAGCCACAGCCTAAAATTAAATGTAAAAAATGTGCATTATTATTGCTTTTTGCAAAGAGGAATTTCCTGCATATTACAGTATTGACAGCACCCCTATAAGCTCATACCCAGTGATGCGAGACTTAGAACACAGGTTAATAGCAGTCTACATTTCGATCACCACGTTTCCTCAGTGGTAAGGATCCCTTTTACATTGCACATTGTATATGTAAGGGTATTGCATCCAGATCTAAGGATATTTTAACTGCACTGTACTTGACCCTCATTAGACCACTAATAGACTGCAATCCCCCTTTTTACATGTACCTCACCAGACACCTGCAGCAACCGGAGAGACCACAGAGGTTTATCACCAGGAAAATTCAGGGCATCCAATTCATGTCTTATGTGGATAAGCTGAAAACCCCATCACTGTACCCTGTATCTTATAGGTTGGTGAGAGATGACTTGTGCCTAGACTATAAGGCAGTCTCCAACTCTGCTGTAATGGAAATGCCGTGCATGCACAAATCAAATGGGACAAGATTCACTCACTCCAGGGATCTTAACCTAGCCCATGATATTAACAGAACATGATGGAGAGACAGATGCATCTCCCACAAATTGCAGCTCCTTTGGAATAGACTCCCAATTCACATAATGCAGAGCTCCTCGCTGACCATATTCAATGACAACCTGGACAATTGGATGGGAGACCACAAATTCATCCTGGGGGTGGTGCGCATGTCCTTCATGGATGGGGTAGATGGTGCTGACGTTAGACTCACTATGTGAATAATATTCCTCTAATCAAGGCCATTTAGGGTAAATTGGGTATAACATGGTTAGCTTAGAAGGGCTCTAGGGCCGTTAACCTTATAACCTCCAATGAATCTTTTGCTGATATGCTTGCAGACAAGCTAATATTCCAGCTTTCTCCCACATAAAATCCCAAGTACCTTTTCCATTGCCTTCACATCTCCCCTCCTGAAATCACTCTTGCACAAGTCCTGTTCCAACGATTATGTAATTAAAGTGCCGGTTACATGGGATTTGACAACATTCTTTCATGTCTGCTGACAAATATTGAGTTTCACCTTGTAAACCCCCTCCATAAACTCTTCCACCTAAATTACTTCACTGTTCACATCTTCAGGATATGGAGAATAACTGTAGTGGTGCCTTAGATAAACGGTGTCCCTCTACTGACCCTGGAAATTACATGGCTTTTAGTCCCACTCCTATTATTTGTAAGGCTTTGAAGTATATTGTAGCTGAAATATCAAATATCTATATAGGTGAACTTTTTCCCTTGGATACACATTAGCTCAACTTTGTAAAAGTCAGATGGTGTGTTCCCTATCATATTGGGTTCTTCAAAAAGATTACCGAGGTCATGTACAAAAATAATACATTTCACAGTGCTTTGCTAGACTTTGACAAAGTCTTGACACAATCCCTTATGCAAGGTTTACTGACAACTTCCCACAACATAGGATAAATTTATACATAGTTCATTGGGCAGGTAACTAACAGTCTAGTAGAACCTATATTGTTAAGATAGGATGTATTTTCTTCTGGCATAAAAATATATCACCAGTGGTGCCTCATAGGGCACTTTTCTGGACACTTTCCTCTTTGGATCATACTCCTGTGACATCAAGTGGAGGTGTATATTAAATTTTATTCTGTTACTCAAATTCAACAACAAGGGATGGACCAAATAAATATTTGGCATGCTAATGATTTACATACCCTGAATGGTAAGAAATTGATTATAGTTTCCTTTGACAAATACACCATCAGTAGTTAATATAGATAATATTCCACTCACATTGGCCCAGTCATCAGAGATTTGGGTACCAGTCAATGCCAAGCACTCATCTAACTTCTAAGTTAATATGATGGTTAGAAAATAGTTCTTCCTTGGCTTTTTGATTGTGGCATATCTTTGTGGTCCAGATAAGTTATAATGCCACTGTACTCTTCCATTATTAAGGCCATTCCTGAATATAATGACACCTTCGGTATGTGACTCACTAAACAACTAAACCAATTTGTGAGACCTTGCTATTTGTTCACCAGAAAGATCTCAGGTCTTATCATAGTTGGGTACTCAGATAGACTAAAAGCCTAGTCTCTATTCCATCTTGTAAAAGCAGCTAAGGATAGTTCTTTGTTTAGCCTTTCATGCTATGTAAGAACATGTACTCTTTGAACTCCTTCACCTAAATAGAACCAATGGTAAAGAAGATTGCCCCTCTAGAGATAAACATGTATCAGCATATAAACAGTACTGACTGGCATGACAGTTACTTAACTCAACATTTAGCCCATTTCTAGGATAGTTACACAGGCAATCCACAACTCACAGGAAATACAGGTTAATGGGGGCACTATTAGACAGTGAAGTGTGCATGCTGGACTCTAGTGGACAGAAGTCAGAATTTGCCCCTAGGACCCATGGGCAGAAAGATCCACGAAGGTGAGTAATGGTGGTCACTGGAAAAAGTTATTACACTCCCCCTGAGGTTCCCATGTCACTGGCTGCAATGCAGTATATATGTAGAGCCATTATGGAAGCATAAGCTTGTGGCAAAACAGTCAAGGCAGAGTTGGTGAGGATGATGCAGGATGCACTTGAGGATTTGTGGGAATGCATGTCCTATATGTGTGATTGCTTTGACAAACTCAGTCTCACACTTCAATGTGCAGTGTCTTCTCGCTCACCTGCGAGGGGTGAAGGAATGTCCACAAAGCTGGCTCACTGCTACATTCACAAGATGGTAGCTGTCATAGATGTAGATGACCAAGATTTTTCTCACAACAGTGCTAGCACTGCCATGCCTGCATCTGTTGTGGAGGTGGGTACATCCATGAGAGAACATCTCATACCAGATGTCACTCGCAGTGAAGCATCACATCGGCATCTAGCCAGAGTCATGGTACATCCAGTGCATCTCCTGGTAAAGCCAACTCTCATAGATTGGGGTGAACATGAGATGCTGATACCTCTCCCATGGATGCATTATACCTGTCTGGAAGATCAAGCCACAGTGCTGCAACTACTGCTGAGGCTGCATCGCATCAGACCTTTACTGATACCACCAACTTACCCCTCAGTACATCACTGACTTTGACGCTGACCCTTCTCAAAAGGTTTTATGTTAAAATCCCTGGCACACACACACACACACACACACACACACACATCCACATAATTGACAGTAGACACAACAGCATTCTTTACTTTCATACTTCTCAGCACTCACACACTTCTCTGTGAAACACATCCACTTCTTTGCCCTCTTCCCCACCTCAGCAAATAAATGTGTCCTACTCTTTGTACATTGTCACCTGTGTTGTTTATGTCCATTGCACAGTATGAAGAGCTTCTGCATGGGTAACCACAACCTGGTGTTGCTTTTTGCATGCATCTGCTTTATGCTTGTCTTGTTCTGAAGCTATGTGCAAGCTGCTGCCTCTTTGCAAGTGCGACAATGTACTGTGTTCACCTCCATCTGATGTAATCATGACATGCTGCTGGATCTTCCACTGACTACCTCTGCAAGTGGCCTTCCTGTTTCAACTGCTTCCTAACTATGAAACTGTGTACGCTGCACACACTGACAGTATTTTTGTGCATGTGCCAGGGTTATATGGCAGGGAACCACTGAATAAATCTGGACAGCAAAACTGTGCCTTCAGCAGCCCAAACTCAATTCTTTTTGTTTGTAATTTGGCATGGATGTACCCATGGTCTATTTTCTTTTGTGGATTTCATGGGAGTGTCATGATTTGGGGTTTCAGAACCTGTCAGGCTGGGATGTTACTCCTAGAAAACTGTTGGTAGAGGTCATAACTATGCCATATGTGGGAGCTGCAATAACTACTTGGGTGGTCTGTATAAACATAGCAGATGATACCCTTGCATTAGAGAATCCTGCAGTTGATGGAGTAATACCCACTAAGGTTCACGCACCTACTTCCCAGTTCACCGGGTGGAGCCTATATGTCAATGGTGGTAGAGTCTATGATCCCCAGAACCTCATGCAAATGGACTATATCATAGAAATCCTACATGGTACTGGCTATCTATTTTGGGGTAAGTGGGAACCACACATGTTCCGCTACATGTTGAAGTATGGTATTGAGAAACTGATGGAGAATTCTTAAGACATATCTGGGATACATCCACTCTTTTTCCGGTAGGTCTCAGTAACAATCCTGTAGCTAATACACATAAATCCACAAGTACTTTTGTGTCCACTGAAATAGGAAATAGTTACTCCATAATTCACACAGGGCTGCAGGTGAGGCAAATACATCTCGCAAATTTCTTGGATGGTGATACTATCTACTCCGTAATGCAAAGTCTGTGTCATGGAGTCAAGTAATGGTTAAGAAAAGTAGGATGACCCAACACCTCCAGGGCCAAATTCAGGCTGCAGCAGACTTAGCAGTGGCAATATGACCCTCCTTCAGATACACATTTTTTAATGTAGTGACAGCCCTAGCATTATGTAACAATTTTCCTTGAATATGAACATTGGGACAAGTTAAAATATGCTGTAGAAGCTGCTGTTTTACATTTATGACTCAGTCTGCAGTCTTGGTTTCTCTTTTTAGCATATAAGGATAGTCTTATTTTAAAAATGTTGCTCTTTACCTTGCCAGTATATGGCCAATAGCATACATTGCTTCCAACTGTGTTGCATGGGCTGCACACTTCATGGACTATTTTCTTCTGAATAACACACACATTGAGCACGTATGCTCATCAATAAAATTCATTTATTGAGATAAAGTAAACTTTTCTGAATTCCAGCTTTTATTTGTAATGGATGGCTTTGCCAGCTGTCATGAAACTCTTTGGTAAAACCTACAGGACAAGATGCTTAGTGCATTGTATACTATAACTCCATTTGTTCCATTCATACGTGTGTGTGAGTATATGTGTGTGTGTGTGTGTGTGTGTGTGTGTGTGTGTGTGTGTGTGTGTGTGTGTGTGTGTGTGAAACAAATCTTCAGGCAGGAAAACCAAATATATATGACATCTTCATGCATTGCTTATAAGCAAAGGGATTGTGTCTAGATCTTGGGATGTCATTGTCTCTGTTCACTCATCCCTTGTTAAGCCAATCATTAAGTATAATATCCCCTTTGCATTTATCTGTCTAGACACAAGTGACAATTTGAATTGCCACAGAGTTACCTTACTAAAAGGATATAAGGCCTAAACAGCATGTCCTACATGAACAGATTCAATGCCCTGTCATTATACTTGATATCCTACAGACTGCTAAGACTTGACCTGTGTATGGCATAATAGGCATCCACTGAACCAATACTGATGGGTTTAGTGCACATCAGCATGTCAAACAGCCTCAGAAATATTTAGTTAATTTAATTTATATATTTACATTTGTTTACTAGGATGGTCCAGCTGGACAAAAAACATTTTACAGTGGAAGCCCAAGGAGAAAAGTTCCAACTAAGAAAACGTACAAAACAGAAGATACATTATTGAGAGAAATGTGACATACGTTGAACTTAAATAGCCAATTTTACAGAACCAGTAAAATAAATAGAATAAACAATCTCTTCTCCAACATCAACCAAACAGTCTGGAGTGACAGGTATATTTCACAGAGGATACTGTTGTTCTGGAATAGACTACCTCCCCCTCTACATAAAACAAAACCTATGCATCTCACTGTTCAAATCTGACGTGGATCAATGAATGGAAAACAGAAAATGTACTCCAGAACTGCTCCCCAAACTATTAATAGACAGAGGCAGCTCCTAATTGTTTTACCCATGTATGGATCCCATCAAATTATACATAAAATGATTCCAGTTATTTTCATTAGGGGATAATTTATAATTATCAACCAAATGATGGACAAAGGCAATCTCTAACCAAATGGAATATACTAGTTTTAACACCAAAAAGGAAACTAGCTAGGCTAAAAATATACCACAAGAGCATCTAGCTTGGCACATACGTATGAACCTATAGAAAATGACACTGGAACTACACCCCTAGCTCACTTGATCCAATCTACTGTGATAAAGCAAAGTGCAAAATTACTTACAACTCTATAAGAAAACTAATACAAATTTTAAAAAATTATAAACTTTCGTTGTTACCAGAGTTATAATTGGTAAGATAAGCTGGAGAATATAATTAGATCAACTTCATATCACATTTCTTAGACCACTTGTGATCAGGTAAAGTGATAGATTATGGGAATGAAACCTTTGTGTGTATGTTTTTATATATATATATATATATATATATATATATATATATAGATATATGTGTGTAAAATCTAAGGTCTACTTCATATGTTCAAAATTTCCAGAACATCAAACCTCTGATCATCAAAGACCAGAGGATCGAAGTTCCGAAATATCAAACCAGCAACAACAACAAAACATTTAAAATGTGAAAACTACTTAAACATACCAACGTCGAGATTGCACTACAGTGAAGAGAACAGGAAAGTTCCCGTTCCACACTTTATGGCGATCTCCATTCACAAATATATATATATATATATATATATATATATATATATATATATATATATAGATATAGATATATATATATATATATATATATATATAGATATAGATATGCAGAGATAGAGAGAGAGCAGACTACTGACAACAAGAAAGTCAGCCGCAAAAGGTCGGCATATGAAACATAGCTCTCAACTGTACCTCATTACGAGGAGCATACCTCATATAAGGTCTTAAAAAGTTCATGTTCCTCAAAGTTTCACATTGAAAGGGTCTGTCGCACATTCAGAGTTAGGAATTTTTTTACTGCTAGCCATGGGTAAATAGAAATTAATCATATTTATTCATTAAAATATCTTTTTTATAAGTAAAAACCAGCATATTTTATCCATCATATGACCTTCCTAGTTGAAGTTGTTAGTAAGCCGTTCGTAAGTGTTCCACATTTTGCCCATTTGTCACACACTATGAGGGCTAGTGTTACTCATTTTGGAGAATGGAGGTTGAGAGCTATGATATGGAAAAGGTCGACAGTTGTATGAGATCAACAATCCCTGGGTGAGGGAGTATTCCCTTGCACTGGGGATTGTGCGATCTCAGAGATAGGATATATAATTAGGGAGTATGGGTAAGCGGCGGGGCTTTCACCTTGCAAAAGCAATGTTATTTGTTTTTTATTGGGTGCACATAACAAGGATTTTACTCATGCATATGCAGTTTACTGTCAGCTCAGCATTTCCAATGTTGACCTTTTGAGGTCAGCTTTCTTGCCATCAGCATTGTGGTGTGACATCCTAGTGATGTAGATCCATATAGATATGTGTGCTTGTGTGTATGTGTATCCATATCTATGCATCTATATCTATATCTATATATATATATATATATATATATATATATATATATATATATATATATATATATACACACACACACACACACATACACACACATATTTGTCGATTTATCTATCTATCTGTATATGTGTGCGGGGGAAGGTAAAATCTCCCCTTGTTGGCCCAGTGGTTACTTACCCTGGGAAACATTTCAGCATTGTAATCATCTGTTTATTTGAAGTTTTGGCATTCTCAATTTGGTTATTTGGTCTTTGGTTATGTGGTATTTGGATTATGTGAAGTAGACCCATATATGTGTGTGTGTGTGTGTGTGTGTGTGTGTGTGTGTGTGTGTGTGTGTGTGTATATATATATATATATATATATATATATATATATATATAGATATATATATATATCTATATATATATATATCTATATATATATATATCTATATATATATATATATATATATATATATATATAGATCCCCTTCACAAGATCAAATGGATGGAAGCTTGAAATTCATAATCTCGAGACCAGAATCTTGAACTTCCATTCACTGGAAATTGTGAATGGGAGCCTTAGGTTTAAAAAAATAAAAAGTTAACTTACCTTATTGCAGGAGGCCAGGTCCCCTGTACCATAGCAGTTTAAATGTGAATGTTCCTTGACCGCACTATAGCATGGAATGGGAGATTTCCCTTTCCTTCACTATAGTGCAATCTTGGAGTAGGTATATTTAAGTAGGGGGTTGTGGGGGGTGCAGGGGGGCCCCTGCGAAAACATTTGAAAGGTGTTAATTTTTTTTTTACCCTTTCATATGTTCGAGTTTTTCTAAATTCGAGATTCTGGTTTCGAGTTTATGACTTTCGAGTTTAGAGAAATTCGATCATATGAAGGGGAACCATATATATATATATATATATATATATATATATATATATATATATATATATATATATATATATATATATATATATATATATATATATATATATATATATATGCACACATCATAAATATTATCATTTTAATAACAGTAACCTTTCCTAAAAGTAAAAAAAAAAAAATAGGGAATAAAACTTAATTTTTTTTCAAAAATGATGATAAATCTTTCATCTTGATAAATGTTCATTTCCAAATATTTTATTTCTTGTCTTTCCAAATTATATTTATTGTTAAACTTCCTATCTAATAATTGGTTTAACACTAGAGTTTCAGTTGTATTATTATTTAATTTCAGGAGTGATGATACTTGAAACTTTTCAATTTCTTCATCTGTTCCTTCAACTGAATAATTTAAATCTTCTATAGTTAGTAAAATATCATCTGCTAAAAGCTTTAAAATAGATTGACAATCCTTACTAATTGGAAACCATTAATTTTGTACTTGATTTTTATATCTTAGCTAAGGGTTCAATAACTAATGCAAATAACAGAAGAGACAAGGGACAACCTTGCATTTTACCTTTTTTAAAACTAATCCTTTAGAGATATAATATCTAATTTTAATTTTTGCTTTGAATCGTTATATATGATTTTTTTAATATTCCAATAAATTGTCCTGGAAATGCATATGATTTTAAAGTTTTAAATAAGTAGTTTATATATACAGAACAAAAGCTCTTTAGATAACTACAGTAATTAAGGGCAACTTTTTGTTCATTCCATTTGCTAAATCAAAGATTAGTTGCACCCTTTTACTGTAGTAAAGATGGAAGCAAATATTTTATAATATACAATTAATAATGAAATAGCTCTAAATGAGGAAACTAACTTTTTATCCATTCTTTGTTTATGCGTAGGTGAGATTACAGAACAATTCCAAGAGGAATTGATTTGTTCCACTGAATTATCCTGAAAACTTTGCTCAGTAATTCTAAAATATTTAATGGAAGCATACTATATAAATTTATACTTAATCCATCTAAACTTGGAGCTTTGCTGTTTTCCTTTTTTTTAATTTCTTTCACTTTTATTAGGGTAATATGCTTATTCAACAGAGAAATTTGCTCATTAAGTTTACTGGTAACATTTTCCTTGAAATACTTATCCATTTGTAATCATTAGGATTATTATTATCTGTATGCAGAAAAATATTAAGCAGTTACTCTGTCTGAAGTAGGCTTTTTAGTTTGACAATTTGAAATATTATTGAGTTGTGCATTTTTCTATAACATCTTACTTCATTAGATAATCTGGGAAGATTTTTTTTGAGTCATCACATAACTGTGTGATTTTAATTTTTCTGAAACTATCTCCAGTTTGTGTTAAAATTGTTGGATATTTTCTCAAATTTTTGATTACTTCCGTATTAACTAATATTTTTGTCTGTTGTTCAAACCTCACTTTATGTAAATAAATATTGTATTTCTAATAACTCTATCCCACTCTTTCATTTTATTATTAGACCACCTTCCATTTTATCTTTAATATGCATTTTTAAGGAATCCCATGATATGACTTTACTCCTCAGCACTCAAAGATAGAAAATTCTCAATTTGTTCCTTAGGATAACTCGAATTCTTTTAATTTCATCATATCAAGGAATTATGTAAATAATCTGACATTTCCTTAAATCCATGTATATATTAATATTTAGTGCATTATCATATAAAAAGCAAGGAATTGTGTTAAAATAATGAACTTACTTAAAATGTATCGGTTGTAGTTTGTGTCCCATGTACATAAGTACAATGACTAATCTAGTTGATTTAATAGTAGAAACAGAAGCTTATTAATACTAATCCATCTGTTTAGTGCTTTAGCTGATGTTAGAACTTTAGCTTTCTTCTATTCTCTTGTATATTCCATTAGTATAGGATCTAGGGTATGGAGTTAAAATCATCAGCTAAAATTAAACTGCCTTTCCAGTGATTTTATAACAGGTTTAAGTGGTGTTTAGCCACCCTTCGACCTTTTTTTTTTTTCCCCTTAAATATTTGTATTCATTTCCAAAAACAAGAAAACATGAATGCAGGTTATTTATGACAATGAAGTATTTGCAAATTATTTAAAAAGGTAGGCTAAAACCTCTAAACAGATATCAAACATTAAAACCAAAATAAAGTATTTACAAGGGTGTCTATTGTTGACATATAATTGACTTTCTATACAATTGTTTCCTGATTATAATCTGCTGCAGTCATTATTCTCCAGTATTTCAGTTACTTTTTGCCATGCTATGTATAATGATGTAGTTCTTTCAGTTCTTCCTTTAATAGTGTTCATTTCCAATTGCGATACTGCTGACACCATATTCATGCATTGCTTAAAAGTTGGAGAAGCTTTGGATTTCCAGTTTGATGTAATGTTCTTCCTTGCAATAGCTAGGAGAGTCCATAAGATTACATATTTTGTTCTTGGCACACACTTGGGTACAGGTGCATTAAACAAAATAATAGATTTGGAAATCTGAAATTTATCATTGAATACCATTTGCAGAAAATAATTTATTTTATCCCAATATGGTTTAATCAAATGGCATTCGTAGAACATATGTTGCCAGTCTGCTTTTATTGATAAATCACATCTCCAGCAGCCAATATTTTTCTTAAACATAAGTTCCATTTTATGAGGGGTTACATAAGATCTGTGTATGAATTGCCATGTAAAAAGTCGCCAATATAATGAAAGTGATGTCTGCTTTGGATAGAGAAGAATTAGTTTTTTATCTCTGTCATTTGGCACATGTCCATTAACTGATCTATAATAATTCCATATTCTGTCATTATTATAAAGTCCAAATAATGTTCTGTGCCTCACCAAAGTCCAGTCAAGCGAAAAAGAAAGAAGAAATCCAAAACGCACACAAAACTGGACACTGCTGATTCCTCAAAACCTCCTTGTTTATTAAAACAACAAACAATAAACATATGTATTTTTAAATGTTCAGTTTGCGTGAGATGCTTTGTCTGATGAAGGGCAGTGGCCCGAAAGCGCTCATCATATGTTTGTTTGTTGTTTTAATAAACAAGGAGGTTTTGAGGAATCAGCAGTGTCCAGTTTTGTGTGCTTTTTGGATTTTGTCATTATTATGCATTTTTATTTTTTTGTTTGTTTTATAAATAGATGATAAGCATCCCTTTCCAGTAATGGGTTGATTTGTTAGGAATATTATATGTTCTATAAAGTTAGGAACATTTTGTCTTATTGATGGTTGCATTGTTTCTTGTTTGCTTAATATATACTGTCTTAATTCTTGTACATGTAACCATGAACTATCTTCCATATTTAATTTCTGTTTAATCTGGTCTATTGTCAGAGGTTTTCCAGAGTTTATCAATTGATGCCAATATATTAATCCCTTTTCTTTAAGCATGTTGACTACTTCCATATTAAATGTTATTATATTACCTTGTATGTACGCTACTGGATATAAAAGAAATGGCCATGCTTTAATATCAGGATTGCTATTAATAAGATTTTGGAAAAATTTTAATGTATAAGTAATGTATTTGGAACTTATATTTTTATTCTTATGTATCATCATATATTCCTTCATCAGCCATAGAAAATTGTTTGGTATGAAATCTGTTTACTTATTTGCTACTACAAATCCTGATTTTAACCAGATTCTCTCATGAACTAGCTTCCATTTTGATGTATATTTTGTATTTAGCCATAATGATATTGTTTTAATAATGGATGAATGCAAATATATTTCTATGTCTGGTAAACCTATGCCACCTATATCCCAATCATCTAGATGATACTTCATAGCTATCCTTGGTTTTTTTGGATACCATAGGAATCTTACCATTAAATCATTTAATTGTTTTAGGTGCGATTTAGCTGATGGCAAAGAACAAGCTTGTATGACATAAGGAATTTTTGGAAATATGATCATTTTAATTATATAAAGCCTTTCTTCCATTGAAAAGAAGAATTTACTCCATCTTTGTATTAGATTTTTAATATTATTTAAGGTCTCTTTATAATTTGTTTTAATTGTAGTATCTAGGTTGTTAGTTATTATAATTCCCAAGTATTTAATTATATTATCGGTAGAGATATATTTATGGTATTTTTTATTTAGATCTTTTTCATTAGTATTTATAAGCAATACATTTGTTTTGTTCTCATTAAATTTAAGACTTGAAAAGTTTTGAAAGTTTTGAATTGAGTCCCATAATGCTTTTAAACTGCTATTATTATTTTTTAAGGTAATTAAAATATCATCAACAAAAAGTTTAATTTTAAGCTCTAGGCTGTTGTCTAGTTGTATTCCTTCAATATTTTTATCCATACGTATATTATTTGCTAAGGGTTCAATGACTAGCGCAAACAATAATGGAGAAAGAGGGCAGCCTTGTTTTGTGCCCTTAGTTATTTTAATAGATTTAGACAGACAAGATCCCAGTTTTATATAAGCCAATGATTTTTCATATAATGATTTTATTAACAAAGTGAAGTTGTTTGAGAAGCCATATTCTTCTAAAACTAACCACAGATAATCCCAGTTCACTGAATCAAATCCGCTATTTATGTCTAAGCTAATAACATTAATCTTGTTTTTTGTGACATTTATATAATCAATTAAGGAAAGAATTCTTTTAATGTTGTCATAAGTGTTCCTATCTTTTATAAAACCTGTTTGATCCTCCTCTATCAAAAGTGGTAGTAATTGTTTTATTCAAGCAGCATGTATTGCCATAAAAATTTTATAATCTATATTAAGAAGTGAAATGGGTCTGTATGATGAACATTCACTGGGATCTTTATTTTGTTTCAGAATTGGTGATATTAATGTGTACTTCCAAGAAGGAGGAATGTCTTTACCATTTTTACCTGATGTAAAGACATTCAATAACAACAGCAAAGCCTCATTTGATAGTAATTTAAACATTTCTGGGGTGATATTATCTATACCTGGAGCTTTGTTTAATTTTAGCTTATTTACTTCAGCTTTAAGTTCTGTCATTGTTATTTGTTTATCTATTAGTTGTACCTGCTCCTCTAATAACCTAACTTTAACATTGTTTTGAGAAAAGCTTTCAATGCTGAATGTGTTTCTGTTTTCTCATTTTGATTATTAAGTTTATGAAAAAATAGCCTAAAAGCTTCTAGTATTCCTTCTAAATCAGATACTTTCTTTTGGTTTCTATATTATGTATTTCCTTGATTTGATTTGTTTTAATAATCTTTTTAGTCCTATTTGCTATTCTTCATTGGATTTTAGGGTTCATTGAATAGTAACATAGTTTAATTTTTTCTAAGTTGATCATTGTTTTGTGGTGTAGCGTCTCTGAGTATTTTTTATTAGTATCTTCTAGTTCTTTTATTAAGTTGGTGTTTCCATTTTGAATATCAAGCTTTAAATTATCTACTTTTGACTGTAATTCCATTAATTCCTTATTCCACTGTTTTTGTTTATTTTTATACCATCCCACCGCTCTTCCATATAGGTATGCTTTCAATGCATCCCATATATATATTTCAGATACATATTTTGTAAGACTGATATCTAGGAATGTTTGTGTCTCTTTAATATAAAATTCCTTAAAATCTTTGAGATTTGTTATGTAACATGGTATTCTTGTTACTGATATCCTTCTCTTGAAACATAAGTCTATCTCAAACGTTATGGTGTTATGGTCTGAAAATGGACATGAAATTGTCTTGACTTTATTTAATTTAGAGGTTAAATCCTTTGTTATGTACACTCTATCTATTCTAGAGTATGTATTATGTCTATGGGAAAAATGTGTAAAGAATAGTGAATCTGGGATAGCATACTCATTTATGTCAACTATATTAAAAGTTTCAACAAACTCAGATAACAACTTTGTTAAAGGTGATCTCTTACATGTAGTTTTAGTATTTGTGTCAGTTTCTTTTATAATGCAATTGAAATCTCCAGCTATGATTAAATTGCCTTTGGTATATTGTACAATGTCTTCTAAGTGTTGTTTGGCCACTCTAACACCTAGTCTTGGTATCCAATAAATATTCACTAATGTATATATCATTTCATTGATAGATATTGTCACTAGACAAAACATTCCTGAGTTGTCATGGAACGTGTTTATGATTTTAGGCATTAAAGTAGTGTTTTTCCACAAAATTGCTACTCTCCTTCACTTCTGATTATAGGTGGAACTTACTAGTATTGTATAATTTTTATGGTTTATTTTATTTATGTCTTCCTGTGTAAGGTGTATTTCCTGTAAAAATACTAGTTGCGCTTCACATAGCCTTAAATATCTATAAAGACTTCCCCTTTTGCAGCTATTATTTAAACCATTTACATTAAGAGATATACATTTTGCAATTGGATTTATATTAGCTTTGCTTTTATCCATATTCATATACTCGTAACAATGTGTAGATGTGTGTACATGAAGAGAATGACTTGTTCTTTCTAGACACCCAATAAAAGTAAATTACAAGATCATAACTGAGAACAATATAAGATAAACAACCACCAAACCTCTCCATGAGAAAAAACATCTCATCCTTGAATGATCTAATCATTCAAGTGATTTCTCTAAGTCTGCATTTCAGCATCCTCCCCCGGCCCCGCCATATGGTAGTTTTATAATGAAAAGTATCTTATATATCTTTTAAGTATACATGTATCTGTCTTTACAGATTACTTAAATACAGTCTTTATCTATTTTTAATATTTTATAAAACACTAAGGCAACACAACTATACATAGATTTAATACTCAACTATTTGGTTTTGTTTAAATTGTAAAGGAAAATCTTTTATTTTAATATATCTTTTGTGTAGCAATAATGGTTATGCATCTTAAAAATAATATGCTTGCTGTCTATCTCCCTTATAGTGTGTGGCATTCATAGGTATCAAATTTATTGTAATGGTCTACATATATATATATATATATATATATATATATATATATACACATACACACACATATACATATACACAAATACATACATACACACATATATGCATACATACATAAAAAAAAAATGTTAAGCATTATATGCATCAATTAACCATGTCACAAGTTGATTAAATCAGAAAGTATCCGTAACAATGAATATAACGTTACATTTGTATTGTCATTTATCAGTAATCTTATAGTTTTCTTTTAATTCAAAAAGTCATATTTTAGTGGTATGAATGCTACTAATTTGTTTTTGGCATTGGTATTATGTAGTTTAAGACTATATTTCTTAGCAATTCCTGTATATTTATTAGTGCCACTGGCATATTTCATCGCTAGTGTACCACATATGTCATATGTCAAATAGCAATTCATACTCCTTATGATCTTACAGGATTTATCTGCAGCATTATAACTGTAAGGTTGGAAAATATAAGAAGCAAAGTAGGTTTTAAATATGCTATAACACAATTGTTTGGTACTTATTACTGTCAACTCTTCTACATACACAGGAAATGACCATCAACCATTTTCCTTCATTTTTCTCTTCATCCTTCTATTCTCCATTTTTAATAAATATTTGTTTCCATTGTGGCTTCTTTAAATTTAGTGAGAGTACTCCATATCATATTATAGATAATATACAATGTTCAAACAGAGAACATGCCCAATATAGAGACATATTCTCAACTCAAGTGGTCCACACCATATATTTATAACACTGCAGTCAGAAATATACTAATGAATATGCAATAACTAGCAGCTTTGCAGCATGTGTGTGTCTCTAACAAGTACATACCTATAGGATATTAAAAAGAATAGATAGCACGCTCTTGTTTCATAATTAACAAATGCACACAGCCTGGTATTTACTTTCATAGACAGAAATTAGACCTGTTACCTATATGCATATCAGGTACCAACAGCAATATGTTAGTAAATGCCTATGCTATTCAAATCATATTTTAATGCTGATTGATATGAGATGTAGCTGACAATGGCTTTAGCGTTTGTGGTGTTATATAATATATATTCAGTATTATAAGTAAAAGTATGTTGCATGTCTATTTGCAATCTAAGGTTCAATGCTGATCAATTTAGACATACAAGACAATCTCTTTAGCCTTGGTTATATAATGGGAGTTACTGTGTCTCTACACAACCATTCATTTTCAGTGAGGATGTTCATTATTAATATAACTTGCCTTTAATAAAAGCATACTTATAATTCGGCAGTTCTTTCCTATATATATATATATATATATATATATATATAAAACAAAATCATAAGCAAGTCTGAGATTTTTTTCTTGCTCATTACCGCTTAATGATTGTGCTACTTGAACAATTTAATATTTACAGAGTATCTTGATAATTAAACAGCAACTCCTTTTTACTCTTAAAATGCCTAATAACACATAGCTACATTCATGAACCTTAATTGACTTACTGTCCTTAAGGTTGAGTACACTAGCTGCAGTGTATTTACAAATATGTTACATAGTTCCAGTCAAGGACTTAAATATATTACATTTTTATAAAATTAAGTTAAATTATAGTAATTTACGTGGGTGATCTTATCAGAAAAGATTATAGTAAAGTCTGTATGTTTTAACTATTCATACAGTTTCTTCCAAATGATATACTTCTTTTTAAGCTTTGTGTGCTGTTTATGTGTACAATTCAAAGTGAATAACAAATATTACAATATAATAAAACGTCATGTATGTGTTGATAC
Source organism: Protopterus annectens (assembly GCF_019279795.1). Lineage (NCBI taxonomy): Eukaryota > Metazoa > Chordata > Ceratodontiformes > Protopteridae > Protopterus > Protopterus annectens. The sequence goes on along the minus strand of NC_056750.1, from coordinate 737,681,406 downwards.
CTTCTAAATTCATTAGGTACTTCAGTATACTTTTAATATTTGTTAAAACTGTAAAAGCACTTGCCATCTCATAAATAGTATGCTGGTTACTTTAAGTAGATTAAGAGCTGACACCACACCCATACTGTCTTGTTTTAGTGCTGACATCACTCATGGCTGTTTACTTTCATTTTGTGCTGTGAGAAGGTTTAACACACTGTAATGGATTCTAACTGAAGAACCTTCATTCAGGGGTGGTAAAATAAGAGTTCCCAGCTCGTGACCATGGCGGGAAGACAAAAACAAAGTAAGTGAAGTTTTTAGTGCTTTTTTTAAACTGAACACCAGCTCATTAAACTTCTATTAGTTTTCTTAACATTAAGGGCAGATATACAAGCCAAACAGTTGTTTGTTAGTCAAAAAGGCACTTTTAGCATCAAAGAATAGATAATTACTTTTCAAGGCACTTTTTGACAGTTATTACTATCAGTTTTTATATATTATTATGTGTATTAAATACATCAGTTTAGATATTTTATGCAGCTTAGTGTAAATAATATAAACAGGAATCATGCTCATTTAAACACACCACATTAATATGTCAGTGTAAATACATCATATTCTATACTAGCAGTAAAAGGCAGGTAATTTATAAATGAACTATCTGAACATCATTTAGAGTTAGAAAAATCATGACTGTAAGTATTTACACTGTAATAGAGAAAGATATGTTACCTTGCTTTCCTTAGGGTTGTTTCCTTTGGTTATAAAATGTCCTGCTTATTTTGTATTTATATTGTTTCAAAGACCGAAACGTGTAAAGCATGAATGCTTTCAAAGACCTTTTTTGCCTTGCAGAGCAAATAGAAGACAATAATGTTTGTGTTTTTCATATGTCTTTTATCGTTTCTTCTTCTTCTTGTCAGCAGTGCTCCATTCATTTTTTTCTAAGTGACGCTTAACCCCAAATTGGGAGAAATCCATTTCTTCCACATTATCCAAGGTTTTATTAGCTGAAAGATAAGAAACTGTTGCTTGCAGAGTGTCAAAAGTTTTAGGACCTTCAGTAAAAAATATTTTTATTCTTGCAGGGAACAGCAAGTGGACTTTAAGTTGTCTTTTTTTCAATTCCTTTATCAGAGGGAGACATTCTTTTCTTGCAGTTATAACTCCAGCAGAATAATCATTATCAAATCTGATTATGTTGTCTTTGTATTTAACTGGAGAAGTTGACCATGCTGTTTTTAAAATAAGTTCCTTGTCCTGTGATGAAAAAAACTTTACTATTATTGATCTCGGCTGATTTTTTGATTTGATGGTTGATGAAGCAGCTCTTAAGGATCTGTGGGCTTTTTCAATTCCATAAGAAAGAGCTTCAGGCAATTTTAAAACTTCTGGTAACCAGGTAGTAAGAAAAGTCACCATGTTATCTCCCTCTGTTTTCTCTGGTAGCCCATAGATATGAAGGTTATTTCGTCTGGACCTGTTCTCTAGATCCTCTATTTTATTTTGTAATGAAGCATTTTGTTGTGATAAAAAATGTAGCTGAAGATCTTGTTCTGAAAGTCTGCCCTCAGTATCATTTAAGGATCTCTCTATGTCAGCTATTTGAGACTTCTGTTGCGTCATTATTTCTTGTAGTTGCTGTATTTGTTTTTGTAGATCTCTCCTCAAAAGTGTCCAGTTTGGTATTCATTTTGTCAAATTTCACTGACAAGTCTTGTATAGCATTTAATAAAGACTGTATCTCCTTTTTCATCATCTGGTCCTGTGTGGTATGCTTAGAAAAGCTCATTTTCAGTAGATTCAGATACCTTCCTTCTTGTTTTTGACAGGAAATATAATGTTTAAAGCCAATTTTATTGCACTGTAGACTTCTAGTGATATTAGTAGAAGTAATTCAACAAAATAGGTTTGTCTACAATATCTAGTTTTAAAAAATTCCTGTCAGAAATATCTTTTGAGTGCCGAGCTGAGAAAAGATGCTGCCAACCAGTCTACATCCTAGCCACACCCCCCTTCGACCTTTTTGAGGGATCCAATAAAATTAGCTAGTGTATAGAGTTTGCCATTATACTTAATTACTACAAATGTATGCATTCATTTGGGATCATTAATAGATTCCATAAACACAGGCATTACAGTAAGTTTTCTGCAAAGTATAGCAGTTCCTCTCTTTTTACTAAAAGATGCAGATGATAATATTTCATAACCTTAGTTATTTAGAGAGGGAATCTCTTTATCAGGTGAGTCTCTAGCAAGAAAATCATGTCTCCTCTATTTAATTTTAAATATCTCTTCTTTGGTTGCCATTATTTAATCCATTTGCATTAAACAGCACTAGATTTAAACTACCCCTGCTGTGTATTTGAGAAGATTTCTTTTACCAATCGATATGATACATCTATCCACCATATAATTGTAGTTATGTATAACACATAAATGTATTCCTCCAACACTATCTTAACTTTCACATTTTTGAATTCTTCCTTTTTAAAACCTAAACTACTAAAACTTGTAACAAAAACAGAAAATAAAAACATCTACAACTATATATGTGTGTGTGTGTGTGTGTTTCTTAGTTTGCCTATCAAATAGACAACTGCTAAACTATCTTTCTACCTACCAAGACATAAAATGTAATTAAATACTAGATAAAATCTACAATGAATTACAAATAATAATATTTATACAAGTTGAAAAATGATACTAACCTAGTTGTATTTTTTGCCATTTAAAATTATTTCTCCCATTACTACATTAAAGTTCAATAATCCACTTGCTCATTTAAACATTCTTATAACTAAATATTCCAATATACAATAAAAACAAAGTGGAACATATCTGCTAACTTGCAGGTATCAGGCAATCTGAACTTACTAAAATATACAGTAGGAAAATAAATGCATATATACATTTAGCATGACAAATGCTATATACTTATTCTATAACTAACAAAAACTATGAATGAATTTTAAAAAAGTGTCTATATCTTAAATTTCCATAACACTCTCAATATGAAATATCAAAATATCTAAAAACATCTTTTGACTCATTAAATTAATTCATTAAAAAACACATATACATCACTAAGGTTAAAGGGAATATCTTGCTTCTTTCTCAACAGCGTCAAAAAACCTTTTGCAGTCTATTGTTGTCTTTCGGCTTTTCTCAGTTAGGGGTCGCCACAGCGGAACTCCAGTCCGCTAATGATTGCCACTGTATTTAAAAATTACACAATTCTCATTTCAAACCACATTGTCTTTTCCCAGTTTCAAACATCTTGAAAAATCTACTCTATTTTCTCTGTCAATGTGAAAGAACTGAATCAGCAATAAAACACATCTCATTTCATAAATCAGAACTGACATTTATTTCGGGTAGTATTAGCGAATACAGTTACATACAGTATGCAAAAATCTTCAAGTTCATGCAACCATGTTTCAAGTTTCAGTTTTCAGGATATTTTTGAATATTTTTTATGTAATTTTCTGTGAAAGTTATATAAGATGTTATACGTTTACATTTCTGCTACATGCAGGTATATGTAATATGTCTTCCTTATAAGCAGTTTGCTGTTCATATATATTTTTTGTTTTATTTGTCCCCTGGTATTCTACCTTATTCTACCTTATTTATATAACTTAAATTTGTAAAATCTCCAATCAAAGAGCTATTTAATCATCAGTTCTCTAGTAGAGATTACAGCACATGTATATATTTCTTAACTTACTGATAGTACTCTTTTATTAATATTACATACAATATGTTTGTTTCCCTGTGCATTTGCATATTAGTCATGAGGTGTTTCCTCTTCTTATTAGTTCTAGTATTACATGTAGTCTTGACTATATATAAAATAATTCATGCCTGTTTAATTTAGATACGTCTTCAATAACTGTGCACTGTTATTTTGGTCTGAGTTTCACTTCTGGGCATTAGTATTTAATTACAGCATGCGGAAATGAAAACTCACATCATAAAACAGCTGCTAATCTTTTCTGTAAGTTTTTCATTCTACTTTATTCCTCTAAACTATTCTAGTCAGTAATAAAATCTAATTTTACTCCTTCCCATTAATATATACAATTCAGGTTAATAACAATGCAGTATAGGCTATTAACATTTAGTAAAAGGAAAGCAAATTATATACATCAGAAACAGCACAATGTAAAACATTACTATAGTTCTTGTGTTTCCAATTCCTCTCTTCTATTTTTTTAATAAATGTTATTTTGAGCAGAATTTTCACATATACACTTGAAAAGAAGTTCAGTTGTCTGCTTATCATCATTGTGGCCACAACTGATGCACTTTTTGCTTTCACAAACATCAGTGTTGAACTTTGAACTCCTTTAGGACCTGGATTATTATCAAACACCTAAAAAAGTAGGTGGAAAGTAAAACAAGCAAGAATCAAACAGCTTCACACAACTAAATCATTCTTTAGATCTCAAGCTTTCTTAAGTGCTAATTGCATTACAAATGACCTGTGAAAGAAATTTATCATAAAGGAACAAAGAAAACAAAGTCACCATCATCTTAGCACTTTAATTAGCATATTACTTTGATCTAGCATAAGCTAAAAATGCACATATTGAGCAAAATTAAAAATAAAATAAAATGATCATCTTATATAGGCTTAAAGTTAGCAGTTCCGTTAATTACAATTTAAATGGTATTCTCATACAGTAAATATTTCTTTAAAATTTAGAAAGGCATTTATAACTATAGTTTAAATGATATATATTAAGTCTTTCACTATAAATATAATACAACTATGTTCATAGGTTCATAGGTTGGTACTAGGCTATTGGCCCAATGGCCTATACAAGCCTAGCCATAACAATTCCCTGTATATTTCTTCCCACAATATTTACTTCCCTGGACCCCTGTCTAGTAGGGTGACTGACGTGATCCCCGTGGTGAATTTCCTATCTCCCATAGAAATCGTCAAGGTTCCTTTTGAAGAGGGCCAAGGAGGCGCTATGCTTGACATGTATGGACAGTCTATTCCAGAGTATGGGGAGTTTGTGGGTCAGGAACCTATCCCTTCAGCATGTTTTGTTCATTGTGATGACAAGGTTTAGATACCTGGAGCATATGGCTCTGAGGGAATGGGATTTCTTTAAGTGGAGAATGTCCAACAGCTCAGGGTTTGACATGGCCTTGTAGGTTAAGCAGAGATCGCCTCTGAGTAGATGATATACCTCAGAGTATAGCTGGAGTTTTTTTTAGACGGTCAGCATAGGGCATCTGCTTTAGGCCTGTGACTCTTTTAGTGAGGTATTTTTGTGGCCTTTCCAGCTGTTGCAGATGTTTTGTGAGGTACATACCAAACGGGGCGTTGTACTCTATAATGGGTCTAATGAGGGATGAGTACAGTGGGACAATGACCTCCTTTTTTCTAGATGAAAACCCTTAGTGATGAGGTGTGCCACATAGAAGGATTTCCTGACTGTTGTGGCGATGTAGTTACCAAAGGTGAGACCACTGTCCACCTGTGTCCCTAAGTCTCTTATCACACTTTCTGTGTTTAGTGTACTGCCACCTATGTGGTAATTTATGGGTACATGTTTTTTTTTCCAAAAACTATACATTTCTTGGCATTAAGCTTGATCCCATGGCTCTAGCACCAAGCATCTGTTTCTGTAAGGCCCTTTTGTAGACTATCCACATCATTTGGGGATTCAATAATGGCTCCTAGTTTGCAGTCATCTGCGAACTTTGTTAGCCGGAGTCCCTTAGTGTTGGCCTGTACTTCAGAGAAGTAGATGCCAAACAAGAACAGTCCCAGGAATGAACCCTGAGGTACTCCACTTGTCAATTGTCTGGAGTTGGATTTGGAGTCGGCTACTTTTGAGTCTGGGTTCTGTCAGTAAGCCAGTTGGCAACCCATCAAGTGATGTAGGGATTTATGCCCAGCTTAGTAAGTTTATCTATGATTCCAGAGTGAGGGATGGTGTCGAAGGCCTTGGGGAGGTCCAGATAGGCTGTGTGGACTACCTTACCTCATCCACAGCTCTGGAGACTGATTTGAAAAAGTCATTCAGGTTCAGGAGACAAGATTGGCCCTTCACTAACCTAAACTGGTTGGAGTCCAGTGTTTGAAGGTTGCTAATGTCTTTGTTTATAAGTTCCATGTCCTTGCAGATCAGGCTCATCATACTGATGGGACAGTAGTTCCAGGGATCCAAGATGGATCCACCCTTGTGGAGTGGGATAACTGTAGCTGTGTGCCACTCAGTGGGCATGAAGCCTGAGGTGAGGCTATGATTAAACATGACACTTAGGTGAGGTGCCAGTTCACTTTGTAGTTCATGTAGTATACAGCCCGGGATGCCATCTGGTCCCATTGATGCTGTATTCTTAGCTTTGGAGAGTGCGGTTTCTACCTGTGTGGCCATGATTACTGGAATTTGGCAATGTTTTGGTATAGAGATGGGCCCTTTAGGGGGTGAGAGGGGGGTGAAGTTGGCACTAAATCGATCTGCCAGGATATTGGTAATATCCTTGGGATCAGTATATTTAATGCCATTCTGTTGTAGCTCAGAGCATATCTGAGTATTGCCATTTAGAATCTTGACATAACTATAGCATGCCCTGTCATGGAAGATGCTTTAATTTAAAACATAAATATATACTTTCACATGGCTTGAAACTTAAAGGCCTAAATAAACCCTTTACTTAGAAGGTAAATCTATTGTCTCAGAAAATAAAGGTTCTGCAATATGAGAATGGCACTTGTTTTAACCTAAATTATATATATTAATGGGAAGGAGTAAAATTAGATTTTGCTACTGACTAGAATAATTTAAAGGAATAAAGTAGAATGAGAAACTTACAGAAAAGATTAGCAGCTGTTGTATGCTGTGAGTTTTTATTTTCACATGCTGTAATTAAATACTAATGTCCAGAAGTGAAACTCAGACCAAAATAACAGTGCTCAGTTGTTGAAGACACATCTAAATTAGACAGGCATAAATTATTTTATATATAGTCAAGACTACATATAATACTAGAACTAGTAAGAAGAGTAAACACCTTATGACTAATATGCAACTGCACAAGGAAACAAACATATTGTATGTTATATTAATAAAAGTACTATCAGTAAGTTAAATATTTACACATGCTGCAATCCCTAATTGAAAATTGATGATTAAATAGCTATTTGGTCAGAGATTTTACAAATTCAAGTTATATAAAATAAGGTAGAATATTAGTGGACAAATAAAACAACAAATGCATATGAACAGCAAAATGCTGATAAGGAAGACATATTACATATACCTGCATGTAGCAGAAATGTAAATGTATAAGAGCTCATATAATTTTCACAGAAAATTGCATAAAAATGTTCAAAAAGATACTGAAAACTGAAATTTGAAATATGGTTGCATGAACATTGAAGCAGTTTTCAATGAATTCAGCTTACTCTGTTAAGAAATGTAGCATTCCAGTCCATTTCTTCAGAGTAGTTATTGATTTTATTTTTATTAACAAATGTAGATGTCTCATCCAGTTTGTAGGAGACAGCAGAATAGCTTTAATAATCTTCCTTTTAAGATCTTTAATCAGTACAAGCAAGATTTCCTTTTACTCATTATGTTACTGGAATAGTCATTGCCAAATCTGATTACACGCTTACCTGCTGTAATAGGCAAGCTGGACTGTGTTGTTTTTAATATTTAGGTCTTTTTCCATGCTGGATGTAAACTTAACTATTATTAAATGTGATGGTCAGTTTTCCATCTTTGAAGGTGTTTTCAAGGATCTATATGCCTTTTTAATTCCAGCTTGTTAAATTTCAGATAAATGTAACATTTTATACAGCCAGATTAAAAATCTTATTATATTGTTTTCCTCACATTTTTCAGGAGTGCCATCAATTCTGATATTGTTTAATCACTGTCTATTTTCTGTATAGTTCTTTTTCTTCTTTTGGCTTTTTCCCGGTTAGAGGACTCCACAGCAGATCACCTGTCCACTCAGTGGAGTTTTACGGTGTTGAGTTGCCAGCCCAGTGCCCAACCTTCCACAGAAGGCACACACGCACACACTCACACCTAGGGGTCAATATAGAGTGTCCAATCTACCTTCAGCATGTCTTTGGGATGTGGGAGGAAACCGGAGCACCTGAAGGAAACCTCTATAAGCCAGTTATTTTGTTTAAAAATGAATTCAGTATGAGACTCCCCTTCAGTTATTCTCCCTTCATGGTCATTTGAAGCTTCTTCTATACATCTGATTTATCCACCTTATTGTTTCATAACAATTTCTAAATGTTCAATCTTCTTTCTGGATTCTTCTTTGAAACTTTCTCTTTTAGTCTCCAGTTTGTCCATTTTCAGTAATACATCCTGCATGCTAGATATCAGTGACTGGATATCTTTTTTTTTTTTTCAGAAGAATCCTGAGTACCATTTTTGAGTGGCTCATGTTAAAGTCTCTTCCCTCTTAACCAAACCTGAAATTCTGACAGGAAAATTACAGATGTTGGAGAACTTCTAGCTTTAAATCTTTGCTTACTATTAGTGAATATGAACAGCTGTCAACTGTCTCCAAATTCTAAATTTTTGATTAGATTTTCTGACAAAGAAAAGTTTCCAGTCACAGAGGTTTTTCCAGTTGCTGCTGTCAGTTAGCCATCATGGCCATCCCCCTTTTTCCAATTTCTGTTAATAAATTGAGGGGCTTCCTCAGATGTCATTAAGCTAGCATGCACCAGCTGTTCAGAAGGAAGAATTATGAATGCAGGGGACTATTTCAGTTTATCACAGTAATATGAATATGAATGGAGATGACTGTTTCAATGTATCAGTACTGTTATTAGAAACAGTATTTATATATTTTTGACATCTACCTCCACTGTACATAATAAATCATACTTAACCAAACTACAGTGTGTGCAGACTTTATTCTGAAATGTACAAGAAGAGTTGGCCCATAAATAAGTGACTGGCACCTGTCCAGCACAGTTCTGGGTAATTAACAGAAAAAAAAACATTAATTCCAGTTTATTCCAGTCATTCAAGCTCATTCCAGTATTTTACAGTTATATCAATTCTTTCAGTGGTGAGCCACCACCAATGGGGTGCCAGCACTTAAATTAAGTACCAAAACCCCATAGTAACCTTACATCAGCAGTCCGACTATATGCATCCTACAAAACACCAATGTTCATTCAACTTCAGAAAAATCCTGACAGAACTTCAGTGGAGCACCATTACTTCAGAAAATCTAAAAACGTCATCAGTGTTGCTTCAGAACATTACATCCAAACATTACTTCAGAAAAGTCTAAAAAATCTTCAGGATGTCCAAAATACCAGTGCAAAAAACATTATCCAGTTAAATGCAATGTACTTTACCGTCTCCAAAGCAGACAACAGACTTTCAAGTTTCCAGCATGACATCACATAACCAAGAAACAAGAAAAAGTTTTAAAAGTCTTTGAGACACCAGAACACTTTCTTAAAGTAACTTCACTTTCCTTTTCTGAGCATGCATTTTCTAGCTAAGTCAGACAGTAAATCTTGGAAAAATTTAAATAAATCAGTAAAGGTAAATTGTATGAATATGTCAAACAATACATCTGTAGTAAATACACCAGTAAATGTCTGGTCTAAAGTTAAAAATTGGGTAAAACAGTCTAAAAAAACTATGCTCCAAAAATGTTCATTTAAGTTTCAGTGTCCGTTCAGTAATGTTAAATCTTTCTAGATGCAAAAGGGCTAAATCTCAGAAGCAGACTGTAATGGATTTTCAGAATGAGTCAGCTAGTTCTATAAAAAAGAATTTTCAGCTTGTCTATGCAGGGTGTGGCAGTCCATCACCAAACCAGAGTAATCTGTCATTCTTTATGGTTGAAAGAAATGGCAATAATTCATTCTTTACATAAAGAAATTATGGAATAATGCACTGTTTAATGCAGACACATCAATTTCAGTTACAAATAGACATCTACTAGAAGACAAGTGCCATTTTGTCAGAATTTTAAGTAGGGTGAAAGGTTATAGCAGTGAATAGTTCTAAATGTAACAAATCCATAGTAGGTATAGACATGTCATTAGAGTTGCATGTTGTTTTAGACTTCAGTGAGAATATTTTTGTCAAAAAGTAAAAATGATACAGAATGCACAGTAGCAGTGTACAGTAGTACACACAGATGACACTTGTAAGAATTTGTATGCAGTAAATTGTGCAAATGTACAGAATTTGAAGAATTGGTTATAATAGGAACAGGCAGATTTATGGTTTACAGATAAAATGAAATCCAGTTTTTTAACATTTTCAAACATTATCTTTTTCTCAGAAAAAAATACTGGAGTGACCAGTAAGAAAAACGTTAACAGTACACATTTACCATTCTGGAAGCATATGCTATTTAGGGTATAACAGAAATGACAGTCAAATTAATTTGGACAATAAAGAGATTACAGTTACAGATCTGTCAAATACATATATTGTGTTATTGTTTTGTTTATCAGACATTGCCAAGACCTTTGAATTATGGTAGTAAAGTGTTGCAATGCATAAACAATTTCTTGAGACAGAGACAAAAAAGCATTCACATATATTAAACAATGTTTTGCTAGTTTACATAATGTAAATTTTAAGGTCAGCGCTGCATTTTAAAACTGACATTGCCAGTCAAAATTTCAGATCCCATGCAAGAAAAAAGTGCAGCATAAGTATTATGTGTCATTAAAGTCACAGGTTCATATCTCATGTTAGACATCTACTAGAAGACAAGTGCCATTTTGTCAGAATTTTAAGTAGGGTGAAAGGTTATAGCAGTGAATAGTTCTAAATGTAACAAATCCATAGTAGGTATAGACATGTCATTAGAGTTGCATGTTGTTTTAGACTTCAGTGAGAATATTTTTGTCAAAAAGTAAAAATGATACAGAATGCACAGTAGCAGTGTACAGTAGTACACACAGATGACACTTGTAAGAATTTGTATGCAGTAAATTGTGCAAATGTACAGAATTTGAAGAATTGGTTATAATAGGAACAGGCAGATTTATGGTTTACAGATAAAATGAAATCCAGTTTTTTAACATTTTCAAACATTATCTTTTTCTCAGAAAAAAATACTGGAGTGACCAGTAAGAAAAACGTTAACAGTACACATTTACCATTCTGGAAGCATATGCTATTTAGGGTATAACAGAAATGACAGTCAAATTAATTTGGACAATAAAGAGATTACAGTTACAGATCTGTCAAATACATATATTGTGTTATTGTTTTGTTTATCAGACATTGCCAAGACCTTTGAATTATGGTAGTAAAGTGTTGCAATGCATAAACAATTTCTTGAGACAGAGACAAAAAAGCATTCACATATATTAAACAATGTTTTGCTAGTTTACATAATGTAAATTTTAAGGTCAGCGCTGCATTTTAAAACTGACATTGCCAGTCAAAATTTCAGATCCCATGCAAGAAAAAAGTGCAGCATAAGTATTATGTGTCATTAAAGTCACAGGTTCATATCTCATGTTAGAAAAATGAAAAAAAAAAAAAAAACTTCACATACTTATATAAAGGACAGACAAGTAAAGTTTCAAAATCAGATCACTTCAACTCTAGTAATAAATGTATATATGTAGACAGTTAAAGATTCTATATATTTCATGCTGAAATTGCAGTTTACCAAGCACATCAGAGACACAGACTTACATGACTGAGTTATCAGATTGGTAGCTAGCTCAGCGAACTGAATTAAAGACAGTACTGTATGCCATAAAACAGTATGGTAACGATCAGTTTAATATTATTAGTGAACAGTTTTATGCAGTAACAGTTCTTATGATTTTATCCAAGATAATTGTAGACAGTAATGATAAATCCTTGCAGCATTCAGTAGTACTGAAAAAATTAAATGATGTCAGCTAATGGAATGGCTAGGTTAAGATGGTGGCTGGAGACTTACACACCGAAGAGTAAATTATGACCTGAGGGTGACAAAGTAAATATAAACAGTTTGACAGTTAAGATGAATTTTCTAAAGGTACAGAAATGCAAATAAAATATAAACAGTGCCATATTACTACTTTAGTCTCATTTGAGGTTATGAGAGGGAAAAACAATGCAACTGAGGATTCTGTTTGATTTAATAATAAGGTTACATCCTTTCCATTTCATTGTAGTACATTCAGTTTAGTTACATATTTGTAATACTGTATTTATTAGTAACATTGGTTTAATTCACTATAGTAAATTATCAGTTTGCTTTTAAACTTACAAGAATTTTTAGCAGCATATGTTTATTTCATGCAGAAAAATGTTAATAAAGTCAGGAACAAGCAATGCTATCAATTTACAATTATTAAAGCCACAAATGTTATTTTAAGGACCTGATACTGCTTTTTTTGTGATTTACAGATATTGCTCCAGGTTGATTTTCCAGTTTGATTTTAAATACAGTCAAGAGAAATATTATGTCAGCTATGCAGCCTTGCAAAAGGAATGAGAAAGGGGAGGTTTGGAAAGCCTAAGTGTATCCACCATTCCAACTCATCAAGGGGCATTCTCATACCTCAGCAGTGACTGGTACAATGCAGAGCAAGGGCTAAACTTGGCAAAAGCTGTGGTACACAACTCAAGTACAGCAAATATGCATTTGTTCAATGTTTGTTTAAATATGTTTAAGTTATCTAAATTCTTTTATGTTAAAATGTATATACAACTGATGTACATATATGCAGTTTAAAGTTAAATCAACAGTACTAGTTTTCACTTTATGCTTTTATCTGTCTTCAGATAATACTGAGAAAAAAAAGGTATTCATTTAGTAATACTTTAATATATAGAGTACAACACTGCCAGATTTTAGTTTATGGTTTTATCTGTGTTCAGATAATACTGACAGAAAAAAAGGTACTCCTTGACAAATACTTTATTCTCCAGAATATAACATTACCAAATATCAGTTTGTTTTTATCTGTGTTCAGGTAACACTGGCAGGAAAGGTATTACTTTAGTATTAGTTTATTTTCCAGAATATAACATTTCTGCACAGCTCTTTTAGACGTTCAGTATAAATATGTATCACTTTAATGTAAATGTGACGTCCTTCCTAAAGTTCTAGGCAGTGATCAAGGAGCCTCAGTCCTCAACACTGACACCAGTGGGGAAAGTTCACTGTGAGAAAAATTGACACACACTGTATTTTCAGATGCAGACCTCTGCTCAAAGTAACATTTACCTTAAAAACATACAGGGAATTCACACTCCAGTCTTGGGGCTGGACTTTCTCTCCAGCTCCCAAATAATACTCCCCATTGTGGAGCCACAGTGTCACTAAATAAATGCAAGTAGTCTCAAAGGTTAAAAAGTTTCTAAAAGACCAGCTACAATGAGTAGATATATTTAATAATAAATTAAAAAAAACATGAAAATGCTGGATATCTGTTTACAATAAACACGAGAGTTTCATTTACAGGAATTATAAAAAAACAACAAAGCTGGAAAGACCCAGATAAAGAAAAAACTGCATTTAGCTAATCTCACTATAGTTTTCTAACTGACTGAAGAATTACTTTTCTCTAGTTACAACATACTAAAGCAAAGCAAGATGAATGTGGATAAGTGTCTTGTCAAGTCCAAAAACAGAGTGTCTACATCACATTTCTCACTAGTATTAAAGTACAATTTCAGTGCTGGCTACGGAATGACATTGCATCTGGTCACCTGACTCTGTGGTTCCCATACTACTGTCTCACTAGGAACTGAGCCAGGATCTGCCCTTGATGTGCCACAATACATATATAGAACTTTAGGTAAGGTTTATTAAAGCATTTGGACACTGTGAAACAATTCTGACACTTCCTCCTTTCCTGCAGAAACTAACAAGCCATTCTCTGGTACCCCAGGGTAGCAATTAGTTCACCTGTATGGACAATAGAGCAAGATACCAGCCCAGGCTTTTCACAGACCTTGCATCTTTGTCTGTATTTAGACCTGTGCGATACAATCTTTATCACCTAAACCAAGTCATTTAATTTCAGGCTATTTTTCTTATGGTTAGCTGGGTTGAGCTTAACCCCTTCCTTACAGTTTCCTCTGTTAAAATATATACATTTCATCAGTTAAAACAATACTGTCTGACATACATATATATTTCTTTTCTGTCCAGCAGGGCCCACTGTTGATACATTTTTAATGCAAGCAACTTTACAAATATATTTTTAACAGAAGTATCTGTATATATCAGGTTGATATTGAAATTAAATTTAATTCTTTAAAAAAATTCCAGCTTGCTATGCTGGCATTTGTTACAAATGCACTGCCTGACTCTCCATGGTACAGATGGCACTTCCTTACATCAACACATCTCTCCTACCTTTGAAGTCCCAAGGTAGTTTTTCAAGTAACCCTGGAGGAATTGTTGCTTGAGAGAAATGAGCCTGCCTGGGAACACATTAACCCATACCCTGTCTTCAGATCCCATCTGCATTGGCATTGCTGACCCCACCATGGTGCTGCAGTGTCATGTCATATGCCTGCAACCCTCTGCTTCACCTTATTAACTTGGCATTTTGCTGGCTGGCTCAGTATAGCCATGCTAAGTAATTTTGGTCTGTAACCACAGTGAATTTCCTTCCATACAGATAGGGTTGAAGTTTTTGCAGTGCCCATACTATGGCTTGTCATTCTTTTTCTACAGCTGCATTGCATTCCTCCCTAGGTTGGAGTCTACAGCTGAGATATACAACAGGGTGCTCCTTTCTTTCTGAGGAAACCTGGGTGAGTACAGCCCCCACCCCATGCTTTGAAGGATCCATCTGCACAACACTCTTAGCTGTAATCTGGACTTACTGGCACAAGGCATCCACCCAAAGCCCCTTTAAGCTTTTGGAATGTCTCCTTGCAGGCTGGGGTTCAAACAACCTTATCTAGCCTGTTTTTCCTTGTTAGGTCTGTGAGGGGTGCAGCTTTTGTACTATAATTGGGAAGAAACTTTCTATAGTACCATGCTGTCTCCAATAATGCCCTCATCTGCTTTTTGTAAAAGGTGCAAGCCATGCCTGAATAGCTTCTACTTTGGCAGGTTCTGGCCTGATCTTACCACTCCCCACTCTCTGTCTCAGGTAGAAGACTTCTGCCATACCCACCTGACACTTACTGGGCTTAAAGGTCAACATTGCAATTGCAATATCATCCAGGTAAGCAAGGGTGTAATCTCCTGCCCCTATTAGGATACAGTCTACAAGCCTTTGGAAGATTGCTGGTGGATTTTTCATCCAAAAGGGCATCTTTATTTACTCATCTAATCCGAAAGGAGTCACACAGGCTGACATCTCTTTAACGGTGGAAGTCAAGGGCACCTGCCAGTAGCCTTTGGTCAGATTAATAGTGGTTAGATACTGTGCCCCATCCAGCTACTCTAAGGCTTCATCTGTCTTAGTCTTGGGGTAAGCATCAGTCTCTGTGTGACTGTTCAGTTTTCTGTAGTCCACAAAGAACCTGGAGCTTCCATTCTTCCTTGGTACCAGAACCACTGGGGAGCCACAGGGACTGCTGGACTCCTGGATTACTCCTGGTTGCAACATTTCCTCTATCTCCTCCCTCAGAGCCTGTGTGACTTGCTCAGACACCCTGTAAGGGGCCTGCTTGATAGCGTTTTAGGGTCCTATATCCACATTGTGCTGCACTAAGTGGGTGACCCAGGTTTCCCAGTGAACATGTCCCCAAACTCCTGTAACACTGCTTGGATTTCTTGAACCTGGGTAGGGAGTAGCCCCTGGGATATTGCTATCCCTTCCACTGAGGTGTCAGTCTGAGCCACACTGAGGAGATGATTCACCAGATCCCCCTCAGGCTCCTCCTTCCACCCACTGCAAATACTCAGCACAACAGCCTCCCTGTCATGGTAAGCCTTCATGTTAACATGGTACAGTTTTTTCCCCTCCCTCCCTCCTGCCTAGCAGTTTTACCATGTAGTTAATGTTACTGACCTTCCTTACCACTTTGAAGGGTCCTTCCCAAGCTGCCTGCAGCTTATTTTGTCTGATAGGAAGGAGCAACATAACCTGCTGTCCCACAGCATACTCTTAGGCTTGAGAAGTGCTGTCATACCAGACCTCTTTCTGCTTTTGGGCTCCTACCAGGTTCTCCTCAGCCAGACCCATTAGCTCCCTAAGCTTTGTCCTGAGCTTTATGACATATGGTACAAAATATTCCTTGTGGAATTCACACTCACCCTAACACTCATCATGAATCATATCCAAGGGCCTCCTCACCTTAAACCCATACAGCAAGCAAAGGGTGAAAGACCTGTGTATTCCTGAGGTATCTCTCTGTATGCAAACAGCAGATGGAGCAAATACTTGTCCCGCTCTCTTAAACTAGTCTACAAATGCTCTTTAGTGTAGAGTTTAACCTCTCCACAAGACCATTAGTCTGGTGATGGTAGGGGGGCTAGTCTTTAGTTGCTTGACTCCACAGTGCTCCCACAGACACAAGCCATCAGGTCCAACATGAAAATGGCACTTATGCCAGTCAGTATTTCTTTCAGGAAACTTACTCTTCTGAAAATATCTAACAAAGCATTTGCCACCTTCTCTGCCTCAGTAGAGGACAGAGCCACTGTCTCAGGGTAACTAGTAGCATAATCTAGTACTACTAATATATATTTCTTCCCTGTTGAATTTGGGATTCTTAGAGGCCTCACAATACCTATAGCTACCCTCCAAAATGGCTGCACAACCACAAGCAAAGGAATCAAAGGAGTTTTGACCTTATCTCTTGCTTGCCTACTTTTTAGCACTGCTCACAGGTTCTGCAGTACCCTGTTACATCCCTTGCAATCTCAGGTCAATAGAAGTTCTGCATAATACATCTGTTGGTATGCTATATGCCCGTATGACCTGCAAAAGTTATGTTATGGGCTATGGCTAGAAGTGTCAGACAGTAGGCTCTGGGGACTACCAACTGCCGTATTACCTCAGTGTCTAACCCTCCCTCAGGGGTCCACTGTCTATACAGTAACCCTTTGTTGCAGTATACAGACTCCCTTTTCCTTGAGAATCAGGTGCCTACTTAGCTACCTCCCTCAAGTCTGGAGCTGACCCTGTATCAACTCTACCATTGTGACCCTTCCTAGCTCCCCATCCACAGGAAGTCTGGTATCTTCTGACAGCAATCCTTCACTGTTAGCCTAGGTGCTACCACTCACCTCTGTCCTTGCAGTCACCCTGTCAACGGGAACATCAGTACCTATCAGCAGCTGTGGCTCACCTTCAAGCTCACTGCTACAGTGTAGCTCCTTCCCTGAAATAGCCACATTACCAGGCTCAGCTTCACGTATGGTGTCTCTCTGTTAGTCCCCCAGGCTACAAGACCCACATGCCTGTCTCTAAGCCTGACAGAGTGCAACTGCATGTGCACAAGGTACTGCATTATCAAAATCATTCCCTATCAAGATATCTGCAGGGCATACCTCTCAACCTGGAAACACCAAAAATCTGGACAAAGGCCCATGACAAATATGTACAAATCTGTACACTGCTTAACATTAAATTTGCATGCATAATCATGTAACCTGCCCACTCCAATGGAATTGTGGGATATCAATTTTAAAAAGCAAACTGAAGAACAGACAACCAAAATATGGCCCCAGGCCCTGTAGTAAATGATAACCATTTTTTTTTAAATGTTTAGCAATGATGCTCACTCAGAAGGGAGAACATGACGAACCTTAGGATTTTGTTTTTGGTGACTTGCAGTATGTTGGTTTTATGGTAAAAGTAGGGCATTTAATGGTCGGCAATATTCTAATTTAAAAAAAAGAATATCATAGTTTGCTAGGACCTCCAAAAGTAATTCTCCATGGCCTACTGATCAGTGTATAAGCTAGAGTTTGTGCCACCTGGGTCTATCTTTGAGTTTGCCACCCTTCCCCACTCACAAAATCATGGTTGATTGGGGCCCCCCATACAAAGCCCTTATCCCAGCAGCCATTCCAGTGGACCATTACTTGGCTATTTCACCCCATTTACCATAAACACATGTTGATACTGCTTTATGTTTACAATAATTATTTGGATTTCAGTTAAAACTTTTTTTACATTTTATAGCACAAACCCTAATAGACATCTGCTAAACAAAGCAATACAGTCTCACAATGAAAATAGACTTAATATTAAAACTTCTCTGCCCCTGAAATTTGCATTAATTAAAACCGCAGTGAAACCCACATTTAAAGAAAATGCATCAGGCCAGTGGTGGATAATGATTAACTTTGGGCCATAGGTCTCAACCTCTTAAGAGGCCAATGTGGAACACAGACCCTAACAATGTGTGACAAATGGTCAAAATGTGAAACACCCTATTTTTGCACTGCGCGAAACGTGCCTTTGCCATGGAGCATGGTAGAACTGTTAAATTCAATAACACACACTTCTCAGATCCACAAACCTTTATTTGATAATCTGCAATACCATAACCACACCATAAGTAAGTGAAACAGCACTTTACAAAAATATAAATCACATTTACTACATTTTCTAGACATATTGCAATTCACACAAAGTTTAGATCAAGTTAAACAGCATCCTATCATATGTCAGATGTAGACTTATTGTATGCCGCTGTGGCTTTCTTGGCAGCTTAATATCACAGACAATCCAGTTCTTCATTAATTTTGACTGCCAACAAAAAGTTCAGTGTTTTTACACTCAGAGACTGACGCAGTTCAGTTTTCACTTTCTGCACCATACTAAATGCTCTTTCCGCTTGTGCATTAGAGTGTGGCAAGCAAAGTAGGCTCATCATCAGCTGCTTAAAGAGTGGCAGTTTCCCTTCAGTGCAAAGGTCCCTCAGAAGGTGTGCCCAGTACTGTGACACACATGAGTGGGGCCCATCTACTGGGCCTGTCAGATTCCCTGTGTCCTCGATCTGATATTGGGTGAACTCATTGATTAGTTGTTCAGCCTCAACATCATTTTCACATACACCCAGACGGAAACTAACATCTCTGACAAGTCCTGAAGAAATGTCCAATTTTTTGGCTGGATTAATAAGTAATGCAGCATCTTTCATTAAGTGATCTTGCATGGGAAACTTTTTCAGCATTTTCTGCAGCATTGCAGCATAAAATCTGCAACTTTTTTGTAAAAGTTAAATTCAATGACTGTGCCGGCAATCTCCTTCTCATAGATGTTCATGTACTGCTTGACTTCATAGCCAGTCCGCAGTTCACCATTTGGCAGAACACAGCTACTGTCAGTCAACACTGACACATCACTGTGTTTGATTAGTCTGACACCAGCTGCAGGTCTGAGGACTCTGCCAGCGTACTGCTGCAGGAGTTTATGCACAGTGGTATGCAGTGTCAGTAGCTGACTTTCTCTGCTCTGAAGCTGTATGTTGAACTCCAGTAAGGGTTCCAGTGCATACGTAAGGAATATAAAAATCATATGCACTTCATGACTCTGCAGATTTTTAGAAATTAAGTCAATCTTAGCAGACCTTGGCTCTGCAGACAGAAAATATGAATTTAGAGCTGGCCACATGTCCAGGGTTCTGTTATTAACCTTACCAAGACTGAGCCATCTAGTAGGTGCATGTCTAATGATCTTGAGGGGGTCAGTATCTGTGAACAAAGCAAATTCCTATAGTTTTTGTTGTCTTTGTGCACTAGAACTGAAATGGCAGTACACGTCTGATATAAGTTCTTTCAACTGGTGAATGTAGTGCTTTTACAGCAGCCTTACTGCAGAGATCTGCCAAGTGGCAGAGACACCCCACATTTATAATTGTGTGCTTCACCTCCTTTAAATGAGACAGCACAGAATTGTGTTTTCTAATCACTGAGGCAGCATTGTCTGAAGGAAAGCCCACAATGTTGGAAACTAGAATGTTAAATTTTGTCAGAGTGGACATTAAAATATCAAACATTGCTTGTCCAGTTCCTGACACACATTCTGTCATATGAAGGAACCTTATCACATTTTTGCTTGCCTTTTCAGCAAGGTAACCAACAAGGATGACTAATAGTTTGTCATCTCCCATGTATGTGCTTTGGTACATATACACACAGAATGGTGATTTCTGGCAAGCTGCTGCAGCATCACTCTGGTAATGAGGCCCCAGAACATCCCGTGCAATGCATGATGCCTTCATCACTCCACATGTCATTTTACGGAGAACATCTTGATCCTCTCCACACTTCTTCATAAATTTCAGGATGTATTCTCCTGTTGCAAATGATAAGTTTTGTTTAGCAAGGAGAGACACAAAACCAACCTCTGCCTCAACCACCTTTGTACTTGTTAAATTCTGAGGTCCAAAGAAATCCACCATAGATCTTCCATCTGCATGCTTGCAATTCTGCCTGTGTTTCTCACTGTTGGCATGCCTTTGCAGATCATGTCGGCCCCCATGATGGATTGTGAAATCTATGTTACAAGTCTTGCAGAAAGCAGATTTCACTCCGCAGCTACTCATAGAAAGCCAGTCAAAGGCATTTGCCCAACTTAGCTGAAAAATTGTATATCTTTTCTTCTTTGGGGTACGATCTATGTCTACATCCCTGTCCTCACTGCAATCTGGGTAGTCTGTACCTAGCAGGTTTGTAAAACAGTGGTGTTAAACAATGAAACAAATGGAGCTATAGGTAGAAAGGAAAATTAGAAAATGTCCTCAATAGAAACAGTACAAGACAATAGGGCCATAACCTACCCTTATCACTGGACGTTTCCTGACTTTGTACCCTCTTCTCTTGCTCATCTCTGCTCCTTTTGTTTACTATAAAGGCCTGCATGCTTCGCTTCCTTGCTTCGACGACTCTTTCAATCCTCTGGTGCTCACTTGCCCACCTAACCAGTGTTGCAGATGGGAAGAGTAACTTTCATGACATTCAATACTCAAAGCACCCTTGATTATCTCAAAATCCATGCCAAGGATAAACACATCCAGCTTAACAAAGGCACTTGCAACACACATCATGACAATACTACTTGCATTTTACATTCACCCCTTTAGATGTGTTCTACCCCTGTCCTGCAACAAGGTGTGGGCCTGGCAAAGATGCCTAAAAAGGTACTTAAATCCTGGGCCTTCTGCACTTTTACAATAATGTGCCATTTAAGACAAAGAATTCAAGATAAAGTTACACAAAGTTCTACCAAAAACAAAACTGGATATGTTAAAGCATGCCATTACTATAACTCACTTTTGACATCCATCTGGACATACTTCTCAACCTCTTAGTGCAAGAAAACTAGACAAAGCCCAACATAAGAGGGACAAGCAGGACAGTGACTTTAAATATTGCTTTTATAACCTTAGAAATATTGCTCTTATAAGCTTAGAAATATTGCTAGAATATTGCTCTTATAATCTTAGAAATATTGCTAGAATATTGCTCTTATAAACTTAAACATTGCTAGAATATTCCTCTTAAAACCTTAGAAATATTGATATTATAAACCTAGAAAGTTGCTAGACAGGACCTGTCTTGGCATACAATTTCACAAAAAAAAAAAGGAATTACTTTCAGAGATGTACTAGGGGGACCAGCAGCAGAAACATACAAACACTTTAAATATTGCTCTTATAAACCTAGAAAGTTGCTAGAACAGGACCTGTCTTGGCATACAGGTTCTCAAAACAAAAGGCAATTACTTCCAGAGACGTACTAGGGGAATAAGCAGCAGAAACATACAAACACTTTAAATATTGCTCTTATAAACCTAGAAAGTTGCTAAAACAGGACCTGTCTTGGCATACAGTTTCTCAAAAAAAAAGTGTAATTACTTTCAGAGACGTACTAGGGGGGCAAGCAGCAGAAACATACAATCACTTTAAATATTGCTATTTTAAACCTAGAAAGTTGCTAGAACAGGAACTGTCTTGGCATACAGTTTCTACCAAAAAAAGAAAAAAAAAAAGACATACTAGGGGGACAAGCAGTAGAAACAGACACTTTAAATATTGCTGTTTTAAACTTAGAAAGATGCTAGAATAACAGAATCTGTTTAGGCATACAAGATTACTATCTATCACTTCAGAGACATACTAGGGACACAAAATACTGAGACTAAATATTAATACTTACACACTTAGAAAGTTGCTAAAATAACAGGATCTGTACTAGCATACCACTTCTAAAGGGAAATATATAAGTTCAACCATTATAGCTACAAGCCTAAAGCACTTACATCTGCTCTGCCTATACACACGGTACTACTTCAGCAATACAATCCAAGGCAGCACTGTCACAAATAATCCAATACAACCACGGCACAAAGTTGAGCAGTGTATAATCTTCAGCCCTTCTGTTCTGACACAGCAAACAGACTCCTCTCACCAACCGAGTTACCTCTCCGTCCTGGCAGGCAGGGTAACTTCCACTTCCGACTCCTTCTTCTGCAGCCAGCCACTCCTTCCTTCCTTCTTCCAGCCAAACTTTTTATGTAGTGATTCGGTCGAAGTAAAATCTCTGATTCCTGGAAGCCTTTTTCATGCCATTATTTTGGCGTAAAAAGGTTTCCAGGAACACGAGTGGCTTGGATTTTGGAGCTCTCATTGGCTCCTGTCCTCCTCAGTCTATCTAATTGATTGGCTCATAGAACGAGTTCGCGATTGGCCGTAAATGCAGTCTACGAGCCAATCAAAAACTGCGGAGCACAGCCAACGCGGAAGTGTAGCAGAGCTATGCATTGGTTTGTACACCACAATGCCGATTGGCAGTAATTCCGGTATACAAACAAATCAAAAGCTTTGTAGAGGAGCCACAGCTGTTCAACGAGGAACAGCGGAACTGTGGCTTCTCTCTTCATTAAATGCAGAGCGTCACACATAATCCAGTGCACTTGGATGCTCTGCTTTGGGCTGTTTTCAAATCATAGACCCCTTGCACATGAAACATACATGCATACTTTGATACACCTTCCTGATTGTATTAAATTATATTCATTGTATAATACAGCACACTTGTTAGAGCGTGTTCTAAATTTATTGTTTTGAACATTTTCCAGTAAGCAATGAAACAAAATGCATAAACCAATAATGACAAAACTGCCCAATTCAGAACATTTCCATCAGAAAAGTCTACTCAAACTTCTACAATCCACCAGTATCAGTAAATATATGTACAATGTCTGCAAAAGTAAAAGTCATCTAAATAAGTTCACATTAAATAGATCTGTAACTATTGAAGAGGTTGCTGCTAGCAAACAACTTTATATTTCATTGTTTCATTTACAAATAAAGTGCCTGTTACCCTTGAGGAATAAATTGCCTGTTACATTAATAAGAATAATAATAAGCTAGTAATATTGCAATAGGGAATGGATGGTAAACAGTTAACAGGGTCATAGTTACTAGGTATCTCCACCAAAGAGGACATTCTCAAGACTGCAGCATCCACTCCCTTTAAAAGTACATCACAGTACAGTATCAGCAATCCATCTACATACTGTGGGAGTAGAACCCACAGCCTTCTTCATCAAAAGTAAGTGGTCTACTTATTGTGCTACTAACAGCACAAATAGGTTTGGCATAAACAACACTATACTTCTCTTCCCTTGAAGAACTATGCAGCACAAGAATTCTGTAAAAAGCCAAAATTTATTTGGTGGGGGTGGGGGGACAAATGCCCAAAACCAGGGACACATTTTAAACATTGCTCGTGTAATATTAGAAAAGTTGCTAGAATAAAATATTTTGTGTTACTGTGCATTTCCTGAAAGATAGGAAGACTGAAACATATAGCTATCATTATTTAGTGAATTCACTTCTCACTGATTTACCAGAAAACTTCAAGTTATAAGAAGAACAGACCAAAAGTATGAGCCAAACATTCCAGATATTCTGTAAAACTGTGGACAGATGAGAACTATGGACTTAACGCCTTGAATCACAAGTGGTGGTGGTACAGGTAGAGATTTTAGGCTCTTGCTCCTTATACCTAAGGTACAGGGTTTTAGTCTGAGTAACCCTAACCACCATTTATACCTAACTGGGGCAATTTACACACACACACACACACACACACACACACACACACACACACACACACACACACACACACACACACACACATTTCCTTAACAGAATTACATACAAAGTGATGCTGGATGCTGTTTCTCTCCACATAAGCAAGTTTCTTACACACACAGATCAGCAATAGGCTGGAGCACATACACTTCTCAAGTAATTTGGGCCCAAAAAGAAAGCAATGCAAAGATATGATGCCATTATTATTTCTCTCCATATATAAAAAAAGTAATTTAGCACACACACTTCTCAAGTAAATTCAGCCCACGAACACACACACACTTCTTAATGCAAGTCTTGCACATAAGAATAAAGCTCAAAAGATAAATCAATGCAGCAATAAGACCGGTAAACAGAATTAACTAAGTAAAGAGCCAGTTACAGTTTTTTTGCCTTACCTGGACAAGCACAGACCGGTCCGACTCTGCTGCAGCAAGATAAATTGAATATAACGAATGCCTTGGCATTATCTGCCTCATAAAGTTGATGTCATTGTGCATGCCCTGTATGTGATGATGTCAGGAACAAATTAAAAAAAAAATGGAAATTCGGAAATTAAAGGGGACACTCTGGAATTTGTGGCACTCAAATATTTTGCCCTCAAAACTGGTATTTACCAAGGAATTTTGTAAGGTTGAGAGGTATGCTGCTGAGATATTGTCAAACAAACTTGCTAATTCACCTAATACGCAACTTCTCAGCGCTTCTGTGGATCACTAGTGATATCTGCATTGCTTACTGTACTTATTTCCTTGTTTCACTTGAAAGAAAGTTACTGTTTGTCGTTTTTGCATTTAGTTACTTGTATCACATTGCACTCAAGTTACCTGGCACTTGCTCACTAAAGCAATTATATAAGTCAGCACTAAAAATTAAAAGCACTACACCCTCACTCCCCACTGGCCCTTGTTTTCAATTAAGGATTTCCCAATATTATTCTAGCATGTCCAAAGGTCAGTTGTCAATCTCCTCTCCGGTCCAGCTGGTGAATCTGGGAATCTTGAGGCAATGTTATAACTGCCTCATGTACACAGACAACCCTCTCCTCCTCCCACATAACACAAATACTTGCGAGAGATGCAGCTATTTAGCCAAACTGGAGGCTGAGCTCTCTCAACTCAGGACTGGCAAGACCAGACAGGAGGAGAAGGCAACTACACACACCACAAAACCAGCCTCACATAATGCTACCACTCCACTGAATCAAACACATAAACACACAAAGACATACTCGGAGGCTCTGAGTAAAATTTACCTAAACAGCAGAGGCCTCCAAAGCAGACACCCAAACAACTGCTACCTCAAGACACCCCAAAAGCAACACATAAACCACAAAAGCAGTGTGCAAAGCAGTCACAGCCCTTAAGGCCAAATACAACACCAAACATACTTGTCATAGGTGACTCCATAGTCAGACACACTGACGTCCCACTCACCAGGCTGAACAAGGAGAGGGTCACAGTAAGCTGCCTATCGGGCGCTAGAATCCGCCACATAACACAAGCACTCGGGTCACTCCACAGCAAGTACAAATATGACACAGTCATTGTCCATGCTGGTGTGAGCGACCTGAGACGTACCTCCCTGGACTGCATGAAAAGAGACATAGAGGAGCTCTCTGATTATGTAGCCCAGGCAGGTATGACCCTAACCCTGAGCAGTATCCTTCCTTCACCAAGAATGATGCCACAATATAGAGACAAGATGATCAGCTTTAACAATTGGCTTAATGTCTGGTGTCATTCAAAGGGGATCCAGTGTCTGTCTGCCTGGGATGACATGCTTGACAAGCCACGCTGCTTCAAGGGACGGCTTGCACCTGTCACCCTGGGATTCCGGATATTGGCTAAGGCTCTTGCCACCCCATAGTGCCTTTTTAGGCAAGGCTCAAATTCTAAACCTACCACCCTAGAAAACAAAAATGGGAAGAAATTGAGGGTAATGCTGCTCAATGCCAGAAGTCTAAATCTCAAAATGCACGCACTCGAGGCCCTTCTCAGTATGGAGAACATCGATGTCTGTGCTGTAACTGAAACCTGGTTCAAGGCTCCTGAGAGCACCCGGCACTATTAGGTTTTACCTCATATCATGCGTTCCGGCCCCAAAACCCGGACCACTCCACAAAAGGAGGGTGTATCCATATTCATAAAGGATACTCACACCTCCAGGTTGGTGGCAACGCATGAAGCTCGGAAACCATCCAGGTGCAACTAACAATAGGCAAAACTGCTCTACAAATTGTAGCATGCTACAGGCCACCCTCTCAAACTCAGGAACCCCACACAGCCTTCCTGAAGACACTGGAGGGTATAAATGTATCTCCAAACACCATCATATTGGGTGACTTCAACTACCCGAATATAGACTGGGAACATTACTCAAGCCCTAACTTTCTAGCCCAACGGTTCCTGGAGTTCATAAATTCAAATGCCATGGAACAGCTAGTCACTGTTCCCACGAGAGGAGAAAATATACTAGATCTCATTGTCACAAACATGGGGACAAAATGCTCCACACGGAAGTATATCCCTCATTGGTGAGATCTGATCATAAACTAATCTCACTGGAAATCCACATACCGCCCCCACCCCAAACAAAAGACCATAGTGAAGAACTTCACTAAAGCAAACTTCACACTACTCAAGACTGGTGTGGTATCCTTCAAGGCCCCTGAGTCAGAGGAAACCACAACCCAAGCTGCGGAAGCCCTTACAAATGCCTTCTATGAACACCTCCAGGACTGCATGGATCAGGCAATCCCAAATAAAACCAAGACTCTTTCCACAAAGGGCAAGCGTCCAGTCTGGTGGACCCCAGCCATTAACAAACTTTACAATAAGAGGAGAAAGCTATTACATGATAGAACAAAATCCATAAAAGGAAGTCACCCTGATCATTATTAGTAAAAATTACGAGCACTCATAAAATCAACTAAGGCCAATTTTGAGAGAAAAATTGCCATGGATTCAAAGGACAATCATAAGGCCTTTTTCAGCTATGTTAGGAACCTGGGTGGAAACTCACAGATATGCTCAGAATTAGTCCAAAATGATACAAAAATCACTGAACCCACAGACATTGCCAACATACTGGCAGACAGGTTCAGTGCAAACTTCACCCCCCTCTCTCCCCCTAAAGGAGAGATAACTATCCCAGCCGAGTGTAGCCTCCCGGACATCTCAAATGCGCAGGTGAAAGCTGCTCTCTCTAAAGCTAAAAACACAGCATCAATGGGACCGGATGGTGTCCCCGGCTGTGTGCTACACGAGCTAAATGAGGAATTAAACCCGCACATAAGGCAGCTGTTTAATCTCAGCCTTACCACAGGATACGTGCCCAAGGAGTGGCGTGACGGCAACTGTGGTCCCACTCCACAAAGGTGGCGCCTCACGGACCCTGGTAATTACCGCCCCATAAGCTTAACAAGTCTAGTCTGCAAAGCTATGGAGAGGATCATAATGGAGCTCATAAACAAAGATATAGGGGACTTGCAGACATTGGACCCGACCCAGTTTGGCTTTGTCAAGGGAAGATCATGCCTTTTGAACTTGGTGACTTCTTGAAATAGTCACCAAGGCCATTGATGAGGAAAGGCAGTCCATACAGCCTACCTTGACCTTGCAAAGGCTTTCGACACAATACCCCACTCGGGTATTGTAGAAAAACTTACCAGCTTAAATGTAAACCCATATGTCACAAGATGGGTTGCAAACTGGCTTAAGGACAGAACCCACAGGGTTAGAGTTGCTGGCGCTGTGTCAGACTCCAAGCCGGTCACAAGTGGTGTCCCACAGGGCTCGGTCCTTGGCCCCCTATTGTTTGGCATCTACTTCTCAGAAGTACAGGCCAACATGGGAGGACTTTGGCTGACAAAGTTTGCAGATGACTGCAAACTGGGCGCCATAGTGGAAAGTGCATCGGACACTGATATCCTTCAGAAGGGACTCACGGAAACAGATAGCTGGTGCCAGAGCCATGGCCTGAAGTTAAACGCCAAAAATGTATAGTCATACCCTTCGGGAAAAACAAGGTAACCCCAAGCTACCATATAGGTGGCAATCCACTAAGCACAGAAGAGGTTATCAGGGACCTGGGGACCCAGGTTGACAGTGGCCTTTCTTTTGACACTCACATTGCTAAAGTGGTTAGAAAGACCTTCTACATTGCCCACCTGATCATGAAGGGATTCACATCCAGATCTAGTGAGGTCATTGTTCCCCTGTACTCTTCACTTATCAGACCAATGATCGAGTACAATGCCCCATTCGGGATGTATCTCACCCGACATCTGCAGCAATTGGAGAGACCCCAAAGTTCCTCACCAAAAGGATAAAGGGACTCCAAAATCTGTCATATGCTGCCAGATTGAAGAAACTCCAGCTCTATTCAGTCGCATACCGTCTGCTCAGAGGTGACATGTGCCTGACATACAAGGCCATGTCCAACCCGGAATTAATGGACATGCTCCACCTCAAAAATCCAAATCCACCAAAACCACTAGAGCAAGCGACTTAAACCTTAGCACGGATATAAATAGGGCGTGCTGGAGGGATAGATTTATCACTCAGAGACTCCCTATGCTGTGGAATAAAATCCCGGTCCATGTGAGGCAGAGCACCTCGCTGACTCTGTTCAAGAGAAATCTAGACCTGTGGATGGGAGATCGTAGGTTTACCCCGGGAATCATCTCTGGGTCACTGCTGGACAGAGGCACAACAAACTAATGGGCACAGTATTTTTTCATATAAGGGGTGGCGTAAGCCACAATAATTTGGGCTAGGCTTATAAATGCCTTAGGGCAGATAGCCTAGTATAAACCTATGAACCTATGAACCTATGATTCCTTTTCCATCCTCCCAGTCTAGGTGAACCCTGGCCAAAGGTATTTGGAATGGTGTCCCTCCTAAAGCTCTGACTGGAGTGGACTGCCCAAGCAAGTACTGCTCCCTCTTTGACCACTGCAGGCTTCACAATGGTTATGTCAGAAGCTGTGTCTGTCTTGGCTGTGGACTGTTTTCCATCCACTAAGATATCATACAAACTCCTAACAGGAAGATGGAAGGTGCAAACGTAACTAATAATGCAAAAACATGCACCAAAACCCAGCGGTAGTGCGAAATTAGGGCTAAAAGTTTTGCTGTACTCAAAAGTTCTAGTGAGCAATAACCAGCTCAAAGCAGTAATCCAAAACACACGATTTATTAGGAATGAACCAGACGTACACACAGTAGGCTTCACGTTTCGTCAAAAACTTCATCAGAATAATGAACAGTCATCTGTCACACTTGTGTAGACTGAGAACCACAGGTCAATATATATCAGCTCTCCATCTGTACGATGAATGGCCTTCAATCCCTTTAAACTTGCAAAAATGCTGTACTCTGCCCTGTGTAGATGAAGTGATAAAATATCTAAGTTCTTAACCACCTTGGATCTTGCGAAGAGATACTGACAAATCCTTGCAAATTAAGAGGCTAAAGTGAAAATTGACTGTTCAGCAGTAAACAGGCTATTTCAGTGTATGTTTCTCCCTTTAGGTCTCCAAGTTCCACATGTTAATAAACTGTGTGCTGACGCCTCTCCACCCCTAAACGTTGGTCTATTTGCCCAATGCAGTTAGTAACTTGGAGGACTGTAATTCACATCTGTTCAATGCTCAAGCTGTATGAAATTTTCCAAAGCAAGATTTGCTCTCTGTTATGCCCCCAAAGTGCAAGTAGGGATTAATTAACTATGGTAACAAAGGTAGGTTATCAGGAAGAACATGATTAATATCCAGGAAGAAAATATGGACACTATAAAGGAATGGCCATTTTCCCAGACAGAGACGTAAATAACTTTTTGGGTTTTATGAGGTATTACAGAATGTTTGTACTGCAGCTTCCAACTATAACATGTCCTCTTATAAATTTTAGCCAGAACATGTTAAATATTAGAGGTTCAGGAGGCTTTCCAAAAGTTTAAAATGAGTTTATGCTTCAAACTATTTCTGATGTCCTCTGACTTCTCCAAATCAATCATCATCTATCCAGGTTCTAAAAAAGTGGGTATGAGGCAGTTTTAGCACAAAGAATGGGGAACAGGATACCACAAATGTGCTATTATACAAAAAAGCTAACCAAAGGAGGGAGGGTCACCTAATGGTTAAGGTGTTTGCCTTGCAAACACAAGGTGCGGGGTTTGAGTCTCACAAGGGATAACTGGCTAGGCTTAAAATGACTCACAAGGGCAGTTAGCTTAGTACTAATCTATGAACCTATGGACCTATGAAATGGATATTCCTCTATAAAGATAGATTGCCTAGATAAACATGTACATTGAGGTCCATTGGTTACTATTTACTGAGCAGGAAATTCCTCAAAGTTGCACGTCATGCTCCATGGCAGGGCTACACCAAGAAAATGAAGGTAACATCGAGCTCTGCATGTTGGCCCTGGTATTGCAGTCATTTATTTCCACATTTGACATCACTCCAGTGTCCACTACCATGACGCTGACAGCGTTTTGATTACTTCCAGGCCTTCCAAATATCTGGAAGACAGTGGGATTAATAAGATATCAGATGATAAACAGAGTCTCCAATAATTAAAGTTTTAATAATTCTATCTGTATAGGAAGGAACGGAACTCAAATTTGGATAGTGTAAGTTTTTCTTAATGCATCTAGTTTCTAAATTTTTAATCCATATGCTCATTTTCATAAACAATAACTCATGCATAATCCAGGAAGTACTAGATCTCTTGGTATGCTGTAATAACTTTGTATTCCAGGCTCTATCCACATGTCCAAATGTCAAATTAAATCATTAGTAGATTGGCTATGTAGCATCATTTGGAAGAGTGAAGTTCTCAGTTCCACAATACAAAAGAAAAGTAAGATCACAATGGGGGAACATAAAAAAATAGTGAGGTAGACATTAAAAAATGGATATTGAAGTGATAGACCATCTGTGAAGTGAAGCATTTATAGTAGAAACTTCAACACAGCCAGGGACGCAAGATGTTGTGTCAGTGGGTTCCCAGATAGTAGAGCAGCATTTGGAACTGGATGCTTCCAAATAGGATATACCATAGAAAAGTGTTTTAGAACCTTCAGACGTGCTTGGAAGTCCAGTTGAAGTTGCACAACAAGGGAAAGAGACAAAGTGGCAATTGTGAAACAGTTGATGTTGCAACAGGACAGGGTAATAGGTCCTTGTACAGAGAAGCAACAGATGGACCAGGATGCATCTGAAGAGAATATGCCACGGGAAAACTTCTCTATCTTTCTGTAGAAGGCATGCAGGAAAAAGAGAGTGGGGATAGTCTCAGTCTAGAAGAAAAGGATATAAAGCAAGACCTGCTCGATTTAACTGAGATAAATAGACATATCAAGATAGATGAAAGAAATAGATTAGATAGTAAATACAACTCAGAATGTTTGAGGACTGGTAAACAGATGAACAAAGCAATGAGGCTTTTAAGAGAAAGTCATATGATACAAGAGAAATAAATACAATATGCTATTCATTTAAAGTAATAATGTATATGGCTTTACTACAAAAATACAGAGAAAAGGAAGGGACATGTAGAATGACACCACAGAAGTACTGAATAGAGAAAACTCTAAAATACTAAGACTAGAAGCATCACTTTTACAAAAATACAGACATTCATCAGACCTAGCAGTGAGTACAGTGCCCATTTAGTATATACCTAACCAGACATATCCAACAATTGCAATGTCCACAGTGGTTCCTCACTAAAAGAATACAGGGCATAAGTAAAATGTCCTTTGCAGACCACCTCAATGCCGTATCCCTGTATTCTGTCTCCCACAGGCTTTTGAGGTGAGATCTTTGCCTGGCATATTGGGCATCGTCAGACCCCACTCTGATGGCCCACCTGCATATCCACAAAACAAACAGTACCAGAATTACCCATTCTAAAGACTTAAAGCTTCCCTGTGATATAAATAGGACCTGCTGGAGAGGCAGTTATGTATCCCGGACACTACCCTGTCTGTGGAACAGGCTCCCCATCCATGTGAAGCAGAGTTCCTCCCAAACCCAATTCAGGTGCAACTTGGACAATTGGATGGGAAACCAGAAATTCATCCCTGGTTTGGCACATACGTCTCTAATGGACACATGTAACCTGTAAAGGGTTCTTCTCCCAAACCTCTGCTTACACTTATCAAGGGTATCAGAGCTTATCAGAGATTTGGGATGCATGGCTAGGCTTAAAAAGGCACTTGTGGTTGTTAGCCTAGTAAATACCTATAAACCTATAATTAGCTCCTAAAGGTTTTATACTGTATATGGGTCCTCTCAAATTATCAAATTATTGTCCTTAGTGCTAATATATAATTATCCACCATGGGTAGGTAAGATCAGTATCTAAACAAATGAAATAGATTAACTCGAGCACAAAACGAGAATCTGGTAGGTGTAAAATGGTCACAAAAGCAGCTGGCCTAGTACTTATTATTGATCATCAAAAATCTTTAGAAAGTTAGATGTGGTAAAAACCACACAGTAGCAAAACAGATAGAGATTTATCATATACTATTTCCAATAATAAAAAATATATAAGCAAAAACAGAAAAAACTATAATGTATACAGATAAATATAAGAAAATTTACAGAACAAGTAATTCAGTGATGACACAAAAAAGTTTTATAGCAAATTGGAAAGGAAAGCAAAGAGAATAGATACACCACCAAAAAAGAGGAAATAGGAACATGTTGGTCACTTATTTAAGAAGATCCTGTTGAACACAACAGATGTTGAGTGGATCAAAAAAATTGAAAGAAACAACAATACGCTCTGATATTTTTAATATTCAGGATATAAAATTGGATGATGCAACAGCCAGAGAAATGATGGCAATTAAGAAAAACTCCTAAATGGAAAACCCCATACCCAGATACAGTACCTAACTTCTAGTGAAAGATGTTAATGCCTTTACACAAAGATTCAGCCCTGAGTAAAAAATCAGTCATATGCACATCATAAGCAGACACCAACCTGGTTAGCAACAGGAAAAATGATGCTTCCTTTTAAGAGTCAATCTGCAAGCCATCATGAGATCTGTAGGTCAATAACTTGTCTTCTGACAATATATAAACTGCATGTTGGAATTCATGTAGTGTTTGTAGCCATCCAGGAAAAAGAATCAATCATGGCAATAAAAAAAAAGTCATATGGAACAAAGTATCATCTTTTATTAAACAAGACCATGGTAGAGAGCTGCAAAAATAAGAATAATCTGAGTATGGCATGAATAAATTGCAAAAAAGAATTTAAAAAAATGCCATATTCCTGGATAACATAATATTTCCAGATTACTAAAATATGCTGTAGTTTGATCAGTTACATTGCATAGACTATAAAATGGTGATAAACCACCTTACAGCTAAGCCATGAAAAAAAATGTGAAACAAAACCACACAGAGGAAACTGCCAGTATATTTGACCAAATCCAACTTACAAAAGCAATTCTCTGGGTCCACACCATAACCTCCATACCTCCACAGGAATGACATGACCAACATTCTTATGAACATACTTTATTCCAAACACAAAGAAAGTTAAGTGCTTTCGTCTCCCTCACCAAAACAGAGACTTCTTCAGAACTAAATTATTATTCCCATAAGCACCTCTTGTATAATAGGTGTCATTTACATTCTAGTTAATTAATTATACAGTTTACAAATTAAAAATTCTATAATTAAAGTGATCCACACCACCCCATAAACTGACATCTTAAAACATTTATGTTAAAAGTATAAAATGTTGAAGCTTTGAGAAAAATACTATATTACAGTCAGAGCTCTCTTTTTTAATACTGGAGCCAAAGGAATGTTTTCATTACTACCTGGTGGTGCGTTAAAGTTTAATTTTATTATCCAAAAAAAGTTCTCTTAACTTCAACCAGAGCTCCAACCACCCACCTCGGGCATTTAATGGAACTTGTTCTAAGATCCCAAATTTAAATTTAGTGAAGTCCTGTCACTGTAAGGAATGTTATACAGTGAATTATTCACATTAACCCTTGATATTATGTTCATAGATCCTTGTTCTAAGTTTTCTTTCTGTCTTACCTATATAATAACTGGCACAGGTTTGGCAGATTGAAATGTAAACTATACTCTTGGTGTTACAATTTCCTTTTTGCAAATTAACCTTGTATCAATTTTCCTTTAATAGTATATTATTAGATTCAAATATGTAGGGGGATTGCCTACATGTCCCGAACTTGGTAGTACCAATGATTTTGACACGGTATTCAAATATTGATTTTAAATTCCTCCCCATCTTGTAAACAAAATTTGCCTCATTCCCTAGAATTTTTAGGACATCAGAATTTCCTTAAAAATTGTCCAGATTTTAGATATAATTTATCTCACCTTTTCCCCTACACCAAATGGTATTACCATACAGTCACTGTGTTGAGAATTGTTCTTTGTTTGGTTTATAGTGCCCCCAAGATTAGTTTCACTAATAGGGGCTTATATTTAGTTCTTCACCCATCCAAAATGTGAGCCCTATTGGGTTCTAAGACTGTTGGGGTACCCTCTGTTTTTAAACGTTTGTAATAATTTCCGTCTCTTGGTGGAAACTGTTGGTGTCTGAACACATGCATGCTGCCCTGACAAGTTGCCCCTTAAAAATGTTATTTTTGGTGAATTTAGAGTGACAGCATTTGTAATCTAGGTAATCATTAGAAAATGTGTGTTTCCTGAATATCTTTGAAGTAAAACAACCTGCTGTCTGGTTCTTTGAGATTGCTACATCCAGGTAGTTAATGTTTGTGTCAGTGGTTGTGGAAGTAAATGTAAAATACATACATATATTGTTGAGATATTCTACAAACACTATGGGTTGGTTATCTGACTCCTTTCAAATGATAAACACATCATCCAAAATCAAAGATATGTGAACCATTTTATATAGAACTCAGATTTAAATATGTTTACCTTCCCACACGTATAGGACCATGTTGGCATATAATGGGGCACAACATGCCCCCATTGCCACACCTTTCAACTGTTTGTAATATTCACCTTCAAAAGTAAAGACATTATTTTTGAGAATAAATTACATCCCCATCATGACAAAATTTAACAATGTTTCATTGAAATTTGTCAAAGTCCTTGCTGCCTCATAAAATAGTTCAAGGCCCTCTTCATGTGGAATGGATGTAAATAGGTCGACTACATTGACTGTAGAGAAACAACAGTAACTAGAATACCACATCTGGTTGATTTTAGTCAAAAAAATCCCAGGAATCCTTTAACAAATATTGTACAGGATCAAGTACTCCTTTGAATAACATGTCAATAAAGGGGTCTACTGCTCTACATCGAAAGAACACTTCTTCGAAATAGAACAGGAGACCTACACTTCAGTGAAAGTTCACTTCAACTAAAGTGCACTTTCGCTGAAGTCTGGTTCCCCGGGTGACACCCCCCCAAAAAAAAAAAACATGAAAACATGTTTTTGCAGGGGGGCTTGCCCCCCTGCACCCCCATGTGGGGTTGTGTCCTTCACCCCTCCCAACTTAAATATACTAACTCTGAGGTCACCCTACAGTGGGGAAAATGGAATATTGCCATTCTGCGCTGTAGTGTGACTGCCGAAGTCAATGTTTGAAGTTTCACTACTTCAAACAAGAGGACTTGGTGAAGTGGGTTTGAAAAAAGTAAAACTTCAAACATCTGCATGGATCCCCAATAAAGACACCTAGGTGGTTGCTGGACTCCCACTAGCTGAAATAATTATCCTAAATGGTGGTTCTTCTAAATTCTTATGAATTGTCGGTATTCTAAATGCTACTGGAATAAATGGATGCTCTACTCTTAGGAAGTTGTAAAGTTCTTCTGAGGTAACCCTTGCATAAGCACATCCTCTATAGGAAAATGTATTTTTCTATAAGCAATAAAAACCTTATTTATTGAGGAAGTTTGATATTTTAGCTCATCTGCAAATATGTGAGAAAGAATTTGCATAGTCAAACATGTCAAAAATAACAATTCACCAGCCTTGTCAGGCCTCATAATCCCAATGGTGTCATTATTTCTTAAATTTTGCATTAAATCATGTTAATTTCTTGTTAAATTAAATGCATTTTTGATCTTAGGATATTGTTTATTAGGGAATGTTGAGTGCAGCTCAGTTGTTTGAAAATAATATCACACACTTAGGCGGTATTTTCACTAATGTAGAAAATAATGTTTCTATTAATTTAAAACATAAACAACACAAGTTAAAAAGAGACAATCAAGATTATTTTAACAAAAGACTATATCCCTTTCCTAAGTCTTATTACCATCAGAACCAGGATGTTCATACAGTTTTAGACTATAATGTTCATGAGAGACAGGAGTGGGAGTAATCGGATGGTTGAGAAAATTTCCAGCAGGATTTTGGTGCTAATAACAGAGATGAATACAATTCAGAGTACCCACCCCTGAGGAGATCTGAACAGCTTTACAATAAAAACAGACAGCAACATTTTTTGTTGGAGCATCAGCACACCACCTTCCAGAGGGGCAGGGAGAGGGGGAATGCATGGAGGCATTAGTTGAAGTAAAAAGTTTGAGCCTCCTCTCTTTAAGTAATAATCGTATTTCTACAGACAGCAATGGTATTTTTAATTCATATGGTGGTTTTAACTACACTTCTTTAGAAACTGATGAGACATTTTTTTACAATATTTACTGATGTATTTAAATTTGTACCCTCATTTAAGGTAAGTACAGTGGATACTATTACTGAACTTAAGTTATTCACAAGGAAGTTGAATTTTAAATTAATGTTGAAAGAACAAATTGCTGATGGAGATTTCCACACAAATAACAAGAAGCTTAAAAGGAAGAGTTGCTTTAACCCCCCCCTTCACCTATGATTCAAGCTTTTGAGGATATGTGCACACTGAGCTGCACACAACATTCCCTAATAAACAATATACTAAGATAAAAATGTATTTAAATTAACAAGAAATTAACATGATTTAATGCAAACTTTAAGAAGTAATAACACCTTTTGACAAGTTAGACTATGCAAATTCTCTTTCTCACGTATTTGCAGATGAGCTAAAATATCAAACTTCCCCAAGAAATGAAGATTTTATTGCTTATAGAAAAATACATTTTCTTATAGAGGATGCACTTATGCAAGGGATTATCTCAGAAGAACTTTACAGCTTTGTAAGAGTAGAACATCCATTTATTCTTGCAGCATTTGAAATACCGAAAATTCATAAAAATTTAGAAGAACCAGCATTTAGGATGATTATTTCAGCTAGTGGGAGTCCAACACACCCCCTAGGTATCCTTATTGACAGGTTATTCAAAGGGGTACTTGATCCTGTACATTATTTGTTAAAGAATTTCTGAGATTTTTTGACTAAAATCAACCAGATGTGGTATTCTAATGACTGTTGTTTCTCTACAGTCAATGTAGCGGACTTATTTACATCGATTCCATATGAAGAGGGCCTTGAACTATTTTATGAGGCAGCAAGGACTTTGACAAGTTTCAGTGAAACATTGTTAAATTTTGTCATGATGGGGATGGAATTTTTTCTCAAAAATAATTTCTTTACTTTTGAAGGTGAATATTACAAACAGTTGAAAGGTATGGCAATGGGGGCAAGTTGTACCCCATTATATGCCAGCATGGTCCTATATGCGTAGGAAGGTAAACATATATTTAAATTTGAATGCCATATAAAATGGTTCACATATCTGCAATTTTGGATGATGTGTTTATCATACGGAAGGAGTCAGATAACTAACCCGTAGTGTTTATAGAGTACCTCCACAATATATGTACATATTTTAAATTTACTTCCACAACCTCTGACACAACCATTAACTTCCTGGATATAGTAATCTCAAAGAACCAGGCAGCAGGTTGTTTTACTTCAAAGATATTCAGGAAATACACATTTTCTAAAGTTTACCTAGATTACAAAAGCTGTCAGCCTAAATTCACCAATCGTAACATTTTTAAGGGACAACTTGCCAGGGCACCACGCATGTGTTCAGACACCCACAGTTTTCACTAAAATATAGAAATTATTACAAACATGTTTAAAAACAGAGGGTACCCCAACAAAGTATTAGAACCCATAAGGGCTCAAATTTTGGAAGGGTGGAGAACTAAATTCGAGCCCCTATTAGGTGAAACTAATCTTGGTGGTACTGTAAACAAGACAAGAACAATTCTCAACACAGTGACAGTATGGTAATACCATTTGGTGTAGGGGAAAAGAAGGTGAGAGAAATTATATCTAGAAACTGGACAATTTTAAGGGAAATTCTGATGTCCTAAAAATTCTAGGGAATGAGCTGAACTTTGTTTACAAGATTGGGAGTAATTTAAAATCAATATTTGAATACCCTGTCAAAAACATTTCTCTACTTGATAAAGGTACTACTAATTGCGGGACATGCAGGCAATGCCCCTGCATACTTGAATCTAATAATATAGTATTAAAGGAAATGGATGCAAGGTTAATTTACACAAAGGAAATTGTAACACCAAGGGTATAGTTTTCATTTCAATCTGCCAAACTTGTGACAGTTATTATATAGGTAAGACAAAAAGAAAACTTAGAACAAGGATCTACGAACATATGTATGCAATATCAAGGGGTAATGTGAATAATTCAGTACATAAACATTCCTTACAGTGTCAGGACTTCACCAGATTTAAATTTGGGATCTTAGAACAAGTTCCATTAAATGCCCGAGGTGGGTGGTGGGAACTCCAGTTGGAGTTAAGACGTTTTTAGATAATAAAATTAAACTCTAACACACTACCGGGTACTAATGAGAACATTCCTTTGGCTCCAGTGTTAAGAAAGAGAGCTCTGGATGTAATATAGTATTTTTTTCAAAGCTTCAACATTTTATACTTTTAACATAAATGTTTTAAAATGTCTTTTTATGGAGCAGTATGGATCACTTTAATTATAGAATTTTTAATTTGTAAATTCTATAATTAATTAACTAGAATGTAAATGACAACTGTTATATAAGAGGTGCTTATGGGAATAATAACTTAATTCTGAAGAAGTCTCTGTTTTCGTAAGGGAGACAAAAGCTCTTAACTTTCTTCATGTTTGGAATAAAGTGTGTTCATAAGAATTTTGGTCCAGTTATTCCCATGGAAGTATGGAGCTTATGGTGTGGACCAAGTGAATTACTTTTCTAAGTTGGTTTAAGCCATGAAAAAGGCAAATTCTTATTATAGAGATAGCTCTGAGAGGGATATTCCAAGGTGTGTATTTTTCACCTCTGATGGTTAGTCTTGCCCTTAAGCCGTAAAGCTATTTTCTTAATAAAGTAGACTATCATTACAGCTTGACTCCCTGGATGAATCTTGTTTAAGGATATAACATCTACTTTTTGTGGATAACTTAAAATTGCATGGCTCATCTGATGAAGGCTATGGGAATATTGGATTATAAAGTCTATAGAAAAAGTGAGCAAAACAGACAAATGCAGGTCCTGTAAAAAAATAAAGTGAAAAGTGTCACACATCTCATTTCTTGGTGTCATGTTGTCATGGCTTAGAGATTGTATACTAAAACACACACTAACATGGCAAGACTGTTGTACTGAGGGTTGTGCAACTACTATAATACAGAAGTGGATGAGACACATTGAAACTATGAAACACAAAGCCTTATCAATAATAATGATTGAATCACATGGGCTCACCCTAGACCAACACTTCAAAAATAGATGCAAGATAAACAGGTATAACAGTCCAGGAAGAAAAGACAAAAGGGGTAATGCATTAATAAGTTAAATTGCTATATTCATAGTATTTTGTGAATCAGGAGAGAAAAATTCATAAAATATGAGATTTTGCTCCAAGAAATCAATGCATTGTAGAATACCTGGACAATTAATTTGCAATCGTACTTAAATAGGGTCTATATTACATCAACGAACATTTAAATGTTTGAATCTCTAAAGGTCAACCTTTTAAATGTTCAAAAATGTAATAAAAACAAAATAAAGAAAACAAAAATTAAGAAAAGGGTTTTAGCAGGGGGCAAGCCCCCCTGGACCCTCCATGTGGGGGGCTGTGCCCCCCACAACACCCGCTACTTAAATATAACAACTCTGAGATCACACATCAGTGCACTACAGTGCAGAAATGGGAAATTTCCTCTTCACTACACTGTAGAGCGATCTTGGAGATGGTATATTTAAGAAGGGGGTGTGGGGGATGCAGGGGGGCTTGCCCCTTCCTACACCCTTTGGTTTATGTATTTATTACTTAGTTTGGTTTTTTTTATTTTATTTTTAAAGATTTTTGAACACATAAATGTTCGATCTATAACGGTCGGCCTTTACAGATTCGAACATTTACGTGTTCGTTGATCTAATATAGACCCACTTAAATATGCCACCAATACATGTAACCCAATTTAAATTGCAGAAGGAAGCAAATCTGGGTCAGTATGATTTCATGAACTTTAATAGACATCCTAACAGAAGTCTTCCTCATTTAGTGAAAAGGATTGAGTCTCTTTTCTATGCCAGGGTGTAAGGTTCATCTAGCCTTTTATGAAACAATATTTTTTTGAGACTTAAGGTAATATTTTTAATATTATCCCTGGAATTTAGTAGTGTCTGCATGTGTAGTGAGGGTGCAGGGTTTGAACCCCTTTCACTTTTTACTTTAACCCCCCCCCGAGATGTAAGTAATTAGTAAGAGTATCTCTGGTGTCTAGAGATAGTGCAGAGCACTGAAGCTCTGCTAAATAACTATTTGTGATTGCCAATAGTACAGGAATTGAGGAGTTTTAATTTTGGGTCTAGTATTAACAGGGACATTGCATTTTTAGAAGTATTGAACAAGAAGTGGTGTCCTTTAAAACTAGGAAAATGAAAAAGATTGAAAGGGATAGGGCAAAATATGATGCTAATATGGCTTACACCCCACTACCCAGGTCACAAGCTTGGAACAGTGATGTTGATTTAAACAGAAATTCTTTACCCTCAAATAGTCGAGAGTCTTTTTTAGACCAGGACAATTTCCCTCCTTTAAGGAGATCAGAGAGGCTGAGAAACAGGAACAACCACAACAACCTGAACAATCAGGACCAAGGGACATTTTCTGTGAATAGATGAAGGGGGGGGTCAGTCAAACTATTGGAGGGGAGGGGGGACGTTGGGGTGGAATTAGTGCCTATGGAACATGTTTTTTAAAATTGTAGTGTGTTTAAGAATTCTAGTGGTGATTTTAATGTTTTTAACAACTCTGCTATGAATATTGATGTTCATATTTGTGATTTGTTAGTGAAAGGTTTGCCTTTTGTTCCTTTTAAGAATTTTGATTTAGCTCAGACATTGGTTGATATAAAATATTTATTAGAAAACTAAATCTTAATGTTTTATTTAAGACTGTTGAAGTTGAATCTGTTAGCAACCCACTGCATATATTTAGCACTTAAAATCCACCTGTCCATCCCTCCAATTTGGTGTTTGAACAACTATGTGAAACTGTTGTACGAAATATTCGGTGAAAAGTATGTCAAATGAATTTAAGTGAAGGTGAGACTGAAGGTTTATTGAGTTTTAAAAACAATAAAGATGTTAAGGTTTTAAAACCTGACAAGGGTGGAGGGATAGTGATTATGGATATATGTGATTACAATACAAAAATGAAGTTGATTTTGGAAGGGGTTACATATAAAAGGATATCTTTGAATGAACTTAATGGTTGTTATAACAAGATTAGGAATGAACTGAAAGACTTGTTTCTAGATGGTTCTATCTCTATTGATGAGTACAACTTTTTGTCGATGGCCCATCCAAAGATTCCTTATATTTTTGGTTTGCCCAAAATCCATAAGAACATTGCTGACCCTACTATGCGCCCTATTCTGAATGGTAGAGGTTCCATTGCTTATCCCCTTGCTAGGTTTTTGGATATCAGATTAAAAGCCTTGGTGTCTGAAGAAGCAAAACCATGCAATGATTTGTGGGATTTCTTAAACAGGATTAATAGCATGGACTTTTTGGACACAGGTTTATTCATTCCTATAGACGTCAAAGATTTATATACGTCTATCCCCCATGATATTGGGGTTGAGTGGTTTTGTGATTTTTTTCTTAGAAAAAGGTGTGTCTCATTCTTGCATTAATGTGTATGAGAAATTACTCAGTTTGGTCCTGAAAAATAATTGTAGTTATTTTGAGAAAGAATATTTCATCCAAGATGTTGGCGTAGCAATGGATTCCCCTTGAGGGAGATTTTTATGCCAACTTTGTTATGTTACAGTGGAAGAAGAAGTTTCTTTTTAATTCTCCTTTTTATAATTACTGTAAAATGTATATAAGATTTTTGGATGACATATTTATTTTTTGGGATGGCTCTGAGCAGATGATTATTGAATTTTTGGCTTATATTAATAATTCAACCAATTTTTTAGACTTTACATATACAGTTGGTCTTGGTGAGATTAATTATCTTGATGTCAGGTTACAAAAGGATTATGTATTATGGAAATATGTTTCTGAAATCCTCCGTAAGGAGACATACTTGAACAGCTTCTTGCATTTTGATAGTTACCACCCTTATATGTAGAAGAGAGGGGTGGTGATGGGTCAGTTTGTAAGAGCAGCCCGCATGGTTTCACATTTTGAGTCTTTTCTCTCTGAATGTGAACTTTTGAAAAGTATGTTCTTGAAAAGAGATTATCCCTTTGAGTCAGTGAACAATCTTATGCTAGAAGTTATCAACAAAAGGGAAGAGGGGCTTTTTTGTGCAATTTTGGCCTGTAATAATGATGTGACATCTCCCAGTATTATAAATAGCAATAATTTGGACACATTGCTGCCAACAGGGGATTATGAAATGCCTATTTTGGGTGCACAAATTGGAAATAGGGGACCAACTTTCATTCAGCCTTCATTACAACTTATAGCTTGGAAATCAATGATATTGTGGATATTTTATTAAAAAAATGGGTGATTTTGTCCTCTTGTGGTAAAGTTAAGTAATGTGTCTGTGTAAAACCTTTGATTGTATATAGAAAAGATCGTTCTCTCAATAACATGTTTGAAAATGTCAGTTACAAACTGTGTAAGGGTACCATGAAGACGTGTGGCTCATGTAACTATTGTAATTATATTTTTTGAAGCCTCTGCCTATACAATTAATAATGTTAAAGTATTTTTAAGGAAAAATTGTAATTGCCACACAGAAATGGTGGTTTACTGTGCTTTTTGTTCTTAATGTCCTTGTTTTTATATAGGGAAAACTAAGAGGAAGTAAAGGAGTCACATTTATGAGCATCTGAGGGACATAAGATTGAAAGAAAAGAGTCCAGTGCTTTGGCTAAGCATTGTGCAGAGTGACTTGGTCATGGTTTTAAATTTATTGTGTTTGAACCTTTTGAGCACAATCCAAGAGGTGGCCCTTGGCCATTGCTTCTTGAAAGAAATGAAGCTTTATGGCAGCTTAGAACTAATGCCATGCAATGGCCAGGCATAAATGAGTCATTTTCTATCACTTGTTTTTTAAAATTAAGATCTTTGGAGAGATGAAAATGTGTTGTTTATTTATGTAACACACATAAAATTTTGATAGTAATATAACATAGTTTTTTTTGTAGGCTAATAGTTTTTTATGAAATATATATTTGTGTGGTTAATTATATATTTTTGTGCATATTTTTATATCTATTTATTAAGTTTAATCATATTAATGTCATTGCAGATCATTTATTTGCGTAGTGTTGCATATTTTGTATTATTCATTGTTTTTATATTTTTGGAATTCTGATGAATTTTAATTGTTTTATTATACATTGATTAATGTTTTATATATTTAGATTTTATATTGGTATTTATATCACGTTGTATTTATTAACACACATTTTTTATCTACTGCTCCCGGTCCCAAGTGTGTCCTCTTTTAGGTGGTTTCTGTTTTAGATTCTTACACATGTTTTCACACAGATGCATATTTTTTGTATAGAAGTGTAAGGTTTTCATGTTGTATTCAGTTAGTATAGATGCATTTACTGTGCACTGTATATTCATATTTATCATTTTATTTAGGGCAGCAAGGACTTTGACAAGTTTCAGTGAAACATTGTTAAATTTTATCATGATGGGGATGGAATTTTTTCTCAAAAATAATTTCTTTACTTTTAACTAATTAGTTGTTGCATATATTTAATTTGTTTTATTAGTAGCAATGTTTTAGCGACAGTTCTTTAAACTTACTGCTTTAATTTAAGGAGTTGGCCTTGAATGTTATGTGAGCTGACATTTGCTAATTTATTCATGTATTCATTGTTAACCTTTTTGATTGGGTTACAGTATGGATATGTTTTATTTTAAAATGGTGTTAGTCTGTTTTATAATTGAACTTGTTAAAGTCTCGGAATGTGGAGATGAAAGTGCTTGTTCTTTTTTTGTTTTATTAAAATACTGTGATTTAATTTGCAACAGCTTGGATAGTTTTTGTTGGCATTTTATATCTTCCTGCCCTG
The DNA here is from genome assembly GCF_019279795.1 of Protopterus annectens. Lineage (NCBI taxonomy): Eukaryota > Metazoa > Chordata > Ceratodontiformes > Protopteridae > Protopterus > Protopterus annectens. Next base: position 737,636,893 of record NC_056750.1, on the reverse strand, counting down.
CCGTTTTTGTGTATTTTTATTTTGTTTGCTTTTTTATATATTTTGTTGGTGCCTATATATAATGCCCAAACCAGTGTCATATACATATGGTTTATCTGACTCATCTAAATTAATTTTAAGGGGAGATGCATAATATCTCAGAAATTTCAATATTAATTATGGCTGTAATTGTTTGAAACAAGTTCTTATATCAATAAACTCTGGCAAATATGGATGACACAATTTACAAAGCAAATCATTTCTGACTGGATTCTATAGACACCTTCAACCTAATCAAGAACTGGAAAAACTTAAGGGTATAATGCATTATAACCTCTTAGATCATAGTCCATATCCCTCACCCCATAGGGAACATCAAAGATTGCAGCAAAACATATTTGTTTAAGAATGTCCTGAGTTATGCAGAAATTTAAAAAAAAATAAGGTGTAGTAAGCATTTTCCTAATGGATAGAGGCATTTCATCATAAGACTGAGACTTGGGCAAAGTCCTTGATTAACTGTATTACATTCTGACACAAGCAACATTTGTTAAACTTAATACAGCTAACTAGTGAACCAGCCAGTTCCTTTATGAAATAATACCAAGAGCAGCATTGTGGTTTAGTTCTAAGCTTTCTGCTTCATGGCTTTAAAGTCAGTTTAGTCCATATCTGTTTTCACCATCTGTGTTATGTTTTGCACATTTCCTCTATGGCTACATGTATTATGACCTATGAACTATCCCCATTTCTGAGGAATTTACCTATTTTGAAGCTTGAGTTACACCTTCACACAGTTTTATGAATCTCTTCCAATTACATATGAACCTGTCTAGTAGAAAGAAAACCACACTACATGACCAAGTTAATAGTGGCACTAATAATTTAAAGAAATAAGACATTTTTTAACATCTTCCTTTTCTGTAGCAAAATGAACATGGTAGAATTTTTGCAGTACATTAAATTAAAGTCTGTAGACTTTACACAGACTCTGATAATATGCTTATATTTTTCTATTACTGTTTATTAAACATGTTTGAGTAGTATCCAGCATTTTTGCTATAAACATAAAGAGTTGTGTGCAATTTGTTATCCAGTTTTCATGCTGATTAAATGACTAGATTTGTGGCTGAATGTACCTGCTCTTGGAAGGCCTCTGTATTTATTTCAGTTTCTGCAGGTTGAAAGGTCGACATACGTTGTGTCTGGGTGTTTGTGCTTCCTTCCAAACAATGTCTGAATAACTGCACTAAATTGCCTAAACAAAGGTATGGATTTCATATAGTCCCTTGATCTTGCTTTTATTTATTTAGTTAGTTGTGATTTCTTGGTAGTACAGCTGTGCTATCATCCCTTTCCATTAGAGGTCCAGGTGTTAGGGGCAAGCATAATGGCTAAATTGTTAACCTCACAAACACAAGGGACATGGTTTGATTATCACCTTTGAGGGAAATTTGCTAGGCTTAAAATGGCCCCCAAGTGGAACCTAGCCTATCATTTAGCTATAAACATATGAGCAGCTCCACATTACTTTTGCATAAGCTAACAGTGAACATGTGCAATAGCTCCGACTGTGGCTAAAAAGAGTTTGAGAAAGACCACTTAACTTATCCAGTTAAGCAAATAAAGAACTACATTTAACCTTCATCTTAGCAGACCACAAATGTTCTTTCCTCATACATCTATATTTATAAATTTATGCATGTTTTTGTAAAAACAAATGCCTCATCAGTCATAGCACCTTACTGTCAAAATATTACACAGATGTCACTGATTTGTTCAGCAATGTTTAAGATACTGTTAATAAGTAATGAATAATAAAAAAATATGTATATCAAAATGCAGTGCTATTTTCCTTAGACTGTGGCCTAAACAAAGAATGTAAACATTTCCTAAAAAAAGTTTAATTTCTAAAAATAAATAAATAATAATGTGTACAGATATTCATGGCTTTTCAAAGACGTTTACATTTCTATACTTTGAATAAAGTTCTTTACCAGTGAAGAGTCTTTTGCCAGTAAACATTACTGGTTGGCTGCAAACACTTCAGAAATAAAAACATTAAATCACCTGTATTCCATTAAGTACCACTTATGTGGATAGACTGATATACTGACTAGAATGTTCTTTTCACTAAAGGTATGAATCTGTCAAAGGACCATCCAGAAGTGTACAGAAAACATATTAGGAAAATTCAGATAAATCACAACACTTTCCAATTTATGATTAATCAATCAAGTAAGGTGTGATTCCTCAAAGCACTCTCACATTGATTACTAGATTGTCAGAAGAACACCCTTGGACTATTTGTCTTTCAGAGATAAATGCATGTCCTTAGTAAATGCTGACTTTATATATTACCACTAAATCATCAACTGAAGAAAAAGTATCAGCACATTTCTCTACGTTAAACTTTTTTCTTAAAGATGAAGTGTAGTCAGACTGTAAAAGCTATGTAAGAGTAAGAACATGCAGTATTATTCCCATGATTTACAAAATATAATGTCAATCACTGATTTTTTTTTTACAGAATTCAGCATAACATATATATATATATATATATATATATATATATATATATATATATATATATATATATAGATACACATACATACATACATACATAGACGTGTGTGTGTGTGTGTATCTATATATATATCTATCTATATATATATATATATATATATATATATATATATATATATATATATCTTTATGTTTGTATGTGTGTGTATGGGTGTATATAGGGATGTATCTTTTTATGAAAAACTTAAAATATTGAACAGCAAGCGACCGAACGTAACAGGTCAATCACCATGCGATCGAAAAACAAACAAAAAAAAATAACTAAAACATGTATTGATTCTTAGGGGATTAGTCCCAGTTCACCATCCCATGTGAAAGTTTGCACCCCCCACACCACCTGCTAATTATGTATACCAGCACCAAGATTGCACTAGAGTAAGGAATGGGAAAATAGCCCCCGTCCCCACTATACTGCTGCCTCCCACAGAAAGGCAACCAGCACATGCAAAAATTTAATTTACAATCAGCTTTAATGGCAGTTTTTCTGGTCATCAAAATGAATGCTTGACCACTTGTCAGTACATAATAGAGAGAGAGAGAGAGAGAGATAAGATAGATAGACTAGATACTGATGTGACCGTGATAGCATGTGAGGGATACGTCTGATGTCATTAGTCTGATGTTATTAGTTGGTTTAGGGTAAAGCAGAGCTCTTTAAGTTCATTCTCACAGCCATAATCTATACAACTGCAACCGCATGTGCTAGACAAAGCAGGTAATTCTTAAAAGATTTTGACTGCTAACTCTACTCTTGTATGTACTGTATGTGCAATGCAGATTACTGGCAGTACGGCAGTTCCTAAGTGTATTAGAGGGTTTTTCTATCATTTGCCTTATTTTACTTGGAGCAAAAGTATAATCACCTTTGATACAAGTTGTACTATGCAATAAGTGATGTACATGTCAAAGTATGACAATGACTATATGGAAATTAGGGAGCAAAAAATGATTATGCATGTTTGACATAGACACTGCCAGTCGCAGTACATAACAATCAATAATGTTAGCTTTAGATTTTCACTTATTTATAGGATGCGTTGGTACAGTAATCAAGTCTAAACAGTTTGGAATGATGTAATTTTTCAAGAGTAAATATTGATAGAACTTATATGGACCATTGTTGCTGAATCTAGGCATCATAAGAATCTAAGTAAATGTTACGGTTTATACTAGTTTTACTTTCTCCATATGCTTAGGTTTTTTACAGAACTAGAAAGAAAATGACCCCATTCCTCAGTCAGGGCATAAGTAGAGTTCAGGAAGTCAGTATTACTTCAATTTGTGATGTGCCCATAAATGTCTCCTATTTCAGCACATACACGGTTACATGTTTTGGTAACATATTTATGTACAATTGTAATTTTATTTACTATATTTATCTGTTAGTTGCTCCTACTTCTACTGCTGAAACTGGTTATCTTTCTTCTACATGGATCTTGTTTATTCCTGCAAATCCTGATCTTTACAATTTCGTCTCTTGGTATGGAAGACATTATAATCACTGGGTGTGGCAGTTTCATTGATCAAAACAACTTTTGTTTTATTTTTCCTTCCCCCAGCCTGTTTTTTAAACTGTTGGTATTGAGTGATTTCATGTGATATAAACTTCATTAATGTTGATAATGCCTTGTGGTTCATGTTTGTGATGCTTTTCAGCTATTTCTATATTGTAGTATTTGCACAATCCCCAGTGGAAGAATGTTGCAACATTATTGTACCTTTCAGTATACAGACCCACAAACATGAGTGAATTCTCACCCAGCAACACAGTATAACCATTTCTAGTTCTGTTTTAAGAATCCACATTTGTCTGTTTCTCCCACATTTCAATGGACTTTGTAAAACAAAGAGTATGCAAACCTCTTTGTGTTTCTCCCACATTTTTAATTGACGTTACAAAACAAGATCGGGCTGCCATTATTCTACCTTCATCTTCGTTTCACCACTCCTTAACCATTTCCGCATCAAATCTTTGCCAATATGAGGTTGTTCCAGAAGTTTCTATACCTGCCACCAGTGGCAGGTGGTGACTTCAAATCAAAGGGGGGGGGGGGGGCTGAAGGAGATAGCTGAATGTGTGTCGCCAACTAGAAAGGGAAGGAGCTACTTTACAGTGGGATCAACCCTGACCGTGCTTACTAGTTTGCATAAAAGAATGCTTAGTCACTATTGCACATGCTGAATTGTCTACCAACCAGTAATAGATGAAAGCACATTTCAGAGTTAATGAGGTGTTTAGGTTCTGCTATAACACCACCAAAGAGTAAAAAAGTGGTTGGTTTTGACTGCATGAAATTATTATGACTACACATGATGTAGCAAACTACACTGTACTGTATGAAGTAATCTGCATTTTGTACAATGATAACTGAAAAGTAAGGAGATTTGGAGGCCTCACTGTACTATTTTAATTTATTATTCACAATTGTAGGTTACTCCAGTCCCTAATGTGCCAGTGGTATTGAGCGACAGTAAGATGATCTCAAACTCCATACTATTTGTTATTATAGTTACCATAGCTGGAAGGCAAAGCACATTGCTACATTGATATACAGGTTGCTTTGAAGACTTACCTATGCAGTATGCTGAAAACACTACTTCAAACTCTGTTTCTGCACCCAAAGAGAACCTGTGGTCTGGTCTGGAACACATCAGGTCATACTGGATTTGATTTTTCATTCCTTTTTCTAGACACACAGAAGGGACCATTTCAAGTTTCCCAAATAAACAGAATTCACTTGACCCTGGAACCAAATACGTATTTGTAGTACAGTACCAAATAAGTGCCTCTGTTGTGTTCATCTGGGTATTCTCAGGTTTCTTACTTGTAGATAAGGTCCATTCATCTCTCTTTATTTTGTGTAAACAAACCAATACCTCTTTGAAGTTTGTTATACTCTGCGTTAGCTCCTGTCCTATGCAAATTATAGCCAATGCATTCATTCTTTCCTGCCCCATTGTACTAAAAAGAAACATTTTAATTCTTTTCATTGTTGAGAAACACCTTCCTGCCTCAGCAGTTGACATTGGTGTGGTGGCTATAATCAACAACACAGTGAAAATCTCTGAAAACACATTGATTATTGAGTTGTCCACCAAGAATTTTAACATCTTCACTGCACTACCACTTGCTGCAAAGTCCTCATGGTGATAAACCACTCCAAGTTCCGTTCTAAGTTGTCCCAACAAGAATGGATAGTTGTCTATTGTTGCTGTGAAAACATTTTCTGGAAACGTTTTTATGCATGTTGTAAAGTTTTCAGGCAGTAGTAACTGAGAAGCCTGAAGCTGCCCAGTTTATTCAAATCGTGAGATTTCCTGGAAAGTTGACATCGCACACTTCCTTTGCAGCAATCAACAATGTGTCATGCAATGGCTGGTATCTTTATGGCCCTCATGTATGTCTTGCTAGGATGTTCTTGGTCTGTTGGTACTGTTCTGCAATGCTGTCAGTATCTGATCTAACACCATCAGTTGCATTTAAATATATGTGCATCCCTTTCAACTGTGGTTACATCTGTGGTAAAGCACTGACGTTTCCTATACAGAATGCCAACATGCGGTATTATACAATGGAAAACTGTCAGACAAAACTTAAATTCGTCATCTTCAAGTGTTTAGCATTAGCCTATTTGCTTCCAGTACAGTTGTTGCAACAGATGTAGGACACTTGTAGCACTAACTTGGAATTGCTGTCAGAGTGTTTTTTCATACATTGCATTTACAGTACAGACATTAAAATTCCATCACGTTCCAGACATCTGTGGCATGTGTTATGCTACTATATTGTCCAGAGCAGCTTGTCTTTGAACTGAACATGGAAAAAAGGTTGGAATTTCACCAAGAGTTAAAAAAATGCCCTTGCTTCAGTATCATGTAGTGTGGCTATTTGTATTACCAGATAAGGTTGGTGAACATAGTACTGTACATGATACGCATATTTAAATTCCTGTCTTATGATGGCCTGGCATCCATGCTGAACTCCACTCATAACTCTGAGCAATCACTTTTTCATGCTGGTCTCTCACCACTTCCTTCAACTGTTCCCTTATCACACCAGTAATATGCTCTGCAGTCTGTCCACGTGGTATAAAATATCCCTAAAAATGTTCCACAAACAGGCCATTGACATAGCAGAACACAATGGAAATTTGTCACAGCCCTGCAACATCATTGTTTTCACCTGCAATTAATGCTACAAATTTTGCAGGCCGAAACTCTTTTTTTTATATTTCTTCTCTGAATATTGTTAGTATGCAGTCCAGGAGTTCATTCTGAATGGTTTTTGATTTTCCTTTCAAAACAGTTGAAGTTTTTATGTGTTTGGCCATCTTCCTATCGTTTTTGCAGGTGAAGTCTACCAGTCTGCAGAACATTCTGGCTTGCAGTGAGTGTTCTGATTCATTATGGTCTCTTACAGCTACTTCTTCAGCACTCCATTTGATGCAGTCATTTATAAGTGATGGAACATGACGGTTTTCTTCCACTTTCTTATTATGTCTTTCCACTGATAACTGGTATCCAATACTTAGCTGAGCTCTAATATTCACAGATCCCAAGATTGCTAGACTCATTTGCTTGTCAAAATGTTTAGCAGACTGTTCATGTTTTCTACCCTTTTCTACCATTCTCTTCAGGTCCTTCACACCCTTTCATGTCCAGGCATCCTCTCTGTTGAACAATAAACATGGGAAGCAGTACAAACTGTTTGTTTCCTCACACCCACAGAACTACTTGTGCATATCATAAAGCTGTTGAAGCTGCTTATGGATGTTTTTGACCTATTTTAGCTTGAGAATCCATCTTGAGATCAAGTGTGATTCTTCCAATCCCCTTGATTATTAACTTCTCAGCAAAAGTCAGGTATCTAATATTAATAGATTTTATATAGGACACTGTAACAGTCTGCTCACGCATTCTGGTATTGTGGTAGTCGTAACTCTGAAGTAAACATATCACAGAAATGATTAAGTGCCACCGTTGTTTACGTTTTAAGTACAGCTTCACGTACAGTTCTCATTTCATTAACAGTTCCTCATGCCCATGACCTACATAACGTATCTGGTATGACCGTCTTGGCCTTACCAGGATTAAAAAAAAATCATAATAATCCTTTTATTAATGTATTTTTGATGTGCACTCTGTCACAGCTTGCATTCCATTTTGTTTCTCGCAAATACACATTAGTCCTGCAAAGCCAGAATTAAAAGATTAAACAGGGCGAGTCATTTCATTGCCCATTACAGTTTCTTCTCTGATCCTTTCATAATAAAAATAATAGATTTGTATTAGTTTAACTTTTGCTGCATAAAGACAGTAGTCATAGTCTGTATGCTCCCCCCATACACATTAGTCTTGCAAAGCCATAATTACAACAGTGAATGGCAAGGCCAGTTATTTCATTCTCAAAATGACATAGCCCCACCATCCGTATTGCCTACACAAAGTACCTGGTTTGAACCTAAAAGGTTAAAAAAAAAAGTTACATTATTGTGCAGCTTTTACATAAACATTAGCCAAAAGTCAGCTCTTGTACTCACTCCATCTCACTACACCAAATGCACAGCTATCTTGCAAAGACAGAATTACAACAGTAAATAGTAGGACCAGTCATTTCATTTACAAACATCCTCACAATACCTGCTACCTACCAAAAGTAGGTGGTTTGACCTGGGTCTATATTAGAACATCGAATGTTCTAAATAGCAAATGCACACATGAGCGGAAATGCAAAACCTCAAAAACATTATTGTGGGGGGCTGCTCCCCCCACCCCACCCCCCGCTAAATATATATTCCAACTCCGAGATTGAACTACAGTGAGGAAAGGGCAAATATTCTGATCTTCTCTGTACTGTGATAAAAAAACCTTCGAGGTCCTGCATTTTTGCTCACGTCAGCATTCGCTATTTAGAACATTCGATGTTCTAATATAGATACGTTTGACCTTGCCTGCATTAGTAATAATATTTTCATTAATGTACTGATGCATGCAAATAGTCAGAGTTTGCACTCTTTCTTGTTTCATCCAAATACACATTAGTCCTGCAAAGCCAGAACTATTACACCAAGGCTACAGCGCCAAATATTTCATCCACAAATAGCCAACATATCATTTGCCGACCTAAAGTATCTAGTTTGACCCTGCCAGGACTAAAACAAAAATAGCAATGATTCCATTAATTTCCTCTGTTGCACAGAAACAGTAGTCACAGGCTTGTATGGCAGCTGAATTTACCCAAACCACATTAATCATGCAAAGCTACAATTACAACAGTTCAGTCAACTCATTTTATTCACAAACACCCCCATTACCTCACCAGAGTACCTGCGTTTTTACCCTGCTAGGACTAAAGTAGAAATAGTATTAACAGTCAGGTTGCATACTTCCACTGCTTTCATTTCGCAGACAGAAACATTAGTCACAGCTTGTGTGTGCCAGCCAAGTGCACATTTCATTTTATTTATTTTACTTGTGTTTACCCAGATTTCAGAAACCGGCTTTAGTCAAAAAAAAAAAAAAAAAACATTTTTTTTAGCTTTTTAGCATATGTCCAAGAAAGACAGCTCCAATATATTAGAAACATTTTTAAACAAGCATTAAGTATATGCATGAACAGATGTGAAATAACATACATTAAGAATTATTCATAAACTTGCTAATTATTTTACATTCATCTTAAAGTACAGACAGAAAAGTATTACAGTTTTGCAAAGCTAGAATTACAATAACAGTAAACAGCAGGGCCAGTTGTTTCATTCAGACATAGCCCCGATTTCCATTGCCTACATCACCGACAGTGTCTGATTTGATCTTGTAAGATTAAAAACAAAAAGACGACACTGTCATCATTTTAAGTATTCTTTTTTTTTTGTTTGTTTTGTTTTTCAGCGCTTGTGGTTGAACGTACTTCACTCAAATGCACATTACTCTTGCAAAGCAAGCCAGAACACCAGTCAAGACATTTGAAACATAGGCATTGCCCCATTCCAAATGCCTGCCCAGAGAATCTGCTTTGAACCTATAGAGTTTAAAATAATGAAAATAGAAGATCACGGTTACATTACTGTATTTCTTTCACATCACATAGCAGGGAACTTGCAAATGATCTCACTTATGTTCACCCATATACATTTTACTCATACAAGAGTAGAGTTTGTTTCAACAACAGAACATTGACAAACCATCCTAATTTATCTTGACTAATCCTGCAAAAAGATATTAAGTTAAAAAAAAACATGTCATCCACAAACGATCCCCAGAACACACTGCATACCTAGTACCTGCTTGACTCCTACCAGGATATTATATATATATATATATATATATATATATATATATATATATATATATATATATATATATATATATATATATATATATATATATATATATATATATATATATATATATATAAACTCTTTGAAAGTTCCCAGAACACACAAACTACTAGTATTTGGTTGATACTGCCAATGTATTATATTAAAAAAAGAAAACAAACAACAGCCCCCAAAACACATTGCCTGCCTAGTATATGGTTAACTCTGCCAGGATATTGTTAGAAAATAACAACACAAACAGCTCCCAAAACAGCCAGCTCACTGCAGATTCAGACTTTTACTATCTGGTTGACCCTGCCAGACTCCAGGCCCAGAATGTAAGAAAGAAAATGTATAGTCTTCTACTGTACCATTTAAAAAATATCTGGTCGACCCTGCTAGAAAAATTTTAAATACAGAAATTATTTGGTCAACCCTCCAAGGAAAAAATTAAATACAGAAATTATCTGGTAATCCCAGGAAGGAAAATAAATAAGTACAGACAGTATCTGGTTGACTCCTACCAGGAAACAAATGTAGCAAATATCTGGTTGGCCCTGCCAGGGGGGAAAAACTGAGAACTTAATCTTTTTTTTTGGGTGGGGGTAACGTATAAATAGCTTCCACTGGCTTCTCTTACCTTACAGTTTAATTCTGACTTTCACTCATAATAAAAAGGTAATCTCATTGATGGATGTTCTCTTTCTTAAATGGTTTCCTCCATCTCTCACTTTCTCCTTTTGCAACCTATGTCCAGTTAAAGTGTGAGAAGAAAACGTGAGAGTAACAGGACTAATCAGCAGCCATGTCACATGCTCAGATTACATGACAGGCTGCTACCTTAACAGTCCTATTGGTCTTCAACCTGTGGTTAAAACTGTAGTGACTTCTGGGCATCTTTGTTGAGTCCTGCACTTTTCCTAATTCGGACTGTTTCAAAAACAGTCTGACATTCAAGCAGACATGCACACTGCTCTGAGTTTTGCTTCACATTATTTCTTTGGCTTTACACACTAGTTTGCAGTTTGAGCTGCTACTAGTGTGTAAAAAAATAGTTTAAACACTAAGTGTTTAAGTCATTTTACAATGGAAGGAGCTAACACTATGGATCCACCCACTATAAGTTCTTTGGTATCATCATTACAGACTTTAAACTCTACTGTGGGTAACTTGGTCCTGCTTATGGAGAGGCTGACCCAACAACAGGAGAATTTACAGCATTCCCAGTAAAATAGGTCAAATTACCATAGTTTGGAGGATGAGACTAACAACAGTGGCATCACCCCAGCACAATGGCAACAGCATTTGGATTCCAACCAATCAGGTAATGAGGATTTGCATACAGATACAAATTTGGAAAACAGAAGGGGCGGAACTTCCTATAATGGAAGTAACACACTCAGTCAATGGCTGGAAGGGACGAAGAATGGCCTTCTACATCTCTGCAATGGAATAATGAAGGTAATGGCTCTCTGAATGAACAACTAAAGCAATTTGAACTATTTACATCAGATTTTCACAAATTACAGAGTCTGATTTTTAGGAATGCGTAACTACTTCATTATTGACATCTCTTCTGTTTGTTTCTTTCTTCATTTTTTTGTTTAGTTTTGTTTTTCTGTAGTGCACATGTAATGAAAGTGTGAAGTACATGCACACAGAGAATCAGTATGAAGAAATGGTGAGTAGTGACAGGTGCCTCCATGACTCAGTGGTAGACCACTGGACTTCAGAGAAATACGTATGTGAGTTTGATGCCTATGGACCCAAACTGTTCTTTCTGGGAAGGGGGTGTTACTATAATCATCAAGGACTTAACCTCACATATACAAGGTTCACATTTTGATTCTGATCTCTGGTTATTGGCAAAGTTCAATAGTCTGTAGCCTGATAGCCTAGCATTTACCTATGAACCTATGTATAGACAAACAGATTAACAACAAAAGTAGCTTTTGAGCTATGAATAGTTAGCTGTCCACTCCTAAGCCATGAGTTTCTTTGTTTCAGACAAACTCCTTTCAGGGTTTCTATCTATCAGATATGTCTACTAACTGTTAGGAATGCATGGTCTCTGGAAGGAAATATAGTTTTAAAAGAGCTTGTTTAGTATTTTGAGTCTTTCTAAGCTCTCACATACTTATGAAGTACATTTTACCATACTGATTAATGTTTCATTTTGATATAGACCAACTTTTATTATCCAAATTATAGATTGTTTTAACAGACAAGTTAAGAGGTGTGAGATCTTTCAACTACTAAACATTTACTTAGATAAACTATATGTCTTCATTTTGAATCTTAGCAGAAATACTTAAAGATGTAGAGTCTGAGATTTCAGAACAAAAATGCAGAGTAGTAGGTTTGCATTCATCTTATGTTATTGTCTCCTCTAAATAAAAACGAGATACACATGCACAATTTAATGTGAAAACATATTCAAACAATATTTTCTTCTAATACATATTGAAGAAACATAAAAGCATACTATAAATCCATAAAGGAAACATAATTAATATTAACAGTGGCAGATAAAATAAACAAAGCATCAAAGAAAATAACTCTTACTGTAATAAACATCACTAGTCAGAGTAACAGTATATACCAATATTCTTTACGTACCCTGTTACATATCTTATTTTGCTTCCACATTATGCTTATTACAGAACCTTTGAAAATGGTTAATGCAGTTACATGGAATATCTTTCCAGTACTTAAGAATAACTGCAATCATATCCATGCTCCATGATGCTGATAGAGAGGGAGATGGATCTCTACTGTGTCGTAGAAAAATGGTATTTAGTTAGTGATCCTTGCAGTGGTGAGATTCAGGCACAAGGGGAGGAGGAATGTGGGGGCATGGATCACTTGGCTCTGCACAAGGAGTTATTGTGATTTTCCCTGGTGATAATTTGGGAAACTAGTCTTGCTTCCTGGGTTGAGGCATGGTTGCTTGGAGGGGATAGCCTTTGCATTAGTTACGGAACACCTTCTGCAGTCTGATTACTGCATGCCCCCACCTCTACCCCCAGTGCTTTGCCAAATACATGCAAGAGAGTATAAAAGATGAGAACATAGTAAGCTGCATGCGTGTTTGTGTGTTTTGGTGGTATTGTCCTAAATTGGTTAATTGAGCAGACTTCAGGCATATAGCTGCATATTTGTCATATCATGGTCATATTGGTTATATTTCTGGAAAGATGAAAGTAGTTGCTATGAGGCTTAATTTTGCTGCCAGATTTCCATGTTTTTTTTTACATTGTGGAGGATTACGGACTTGCATAGCAACCATTGTCGTATATTCAGTGTTTGCTATCGTGCACTGTAATTGGTCAACATGCACCTGATTCTGTGAGTGCAAATGTAACTGTTGTTATAGAACAGCATCTTGTGGAAAAACATTTATTTGAGTTGTGTCTGCTACATCCTTTGCTCCACTTAAGCATGTTTATGCTGAGGCAGAAAAGAGGTTAATGCATATTACAGAGAACTGTGAGTCTTAGAAAGCATTGAGCTAGTTCAGTTGATGAGTCTGCATTCGTAAGTTTGATATTGAGTGCTGGTGTTTGTAATTTAATCAAACATTACTCCTTGTTTTGGTGGTTTGTCATGAAATCTATTTCTCTTACACTCCATGTTGTTTTATCAACAGTTTGTATCAGTTATGTACCATTTTAGTTATTGTTTGTGTGTATGTGTGTGTGTATATTAGTTTTATTTGACAATAATCATTGTCAAAAGGCCAAAAAGTTGTTAGAAAAATAGTTATCTGAGTCACATATTTTATTATCACTCTACCATTATCATAAACTATTTCTACTGTATTCCCATCAGACAATGTAAAAAAAAGTGCACCTAACAAACACTAGCAGAATCTCAATAAGAAAAATAAATTAATCTACTACAAAAGCTTGAAATGTAACTACTGTAAAATAAATACTTGACAATATTTGCACAAAACTATTAAAGTACACACAAAATAAGTACTTGAGCCTAAGATAGCTTTATACAAATGCTGCTGGCAAAAAATTGCAAAATGGTTTTAATATAAGAATTCTACTCTCTGAACACCCCAGTTAAGGGGGTTTCTTCCACGGTGGATCCTAGATGACCAAGTGAAAGCAGCAACTTTTTAAAGCTCTGCAGTATAATCAAATCAATCAAAAATATGTTGACTTCTAAGGAAAATTACTTCACAGGCTATTTTATAATACTGTACGTTTACTTACTCTGAATGTTGTAAGGTTTTATCAACTTTTTCCTGTCAGAATATTTTGGAGACTTAGTGGCTGGAAGTAAATTGAACAATGCTAAGCATTCCCAATCTAGATTTTCTGTGAAGGATATGCTGCTGGTGAAAACAACACTTCAGGCGTTATCTCTGATAATAGATGTTTCCCAGAAGAAATTAAAAATTTTTAACAGAATTTCATAAAACAGACATTTTTTAAAGGAATGTTCCAACAGCATTAGACTAAACATCAGACTTAATTATATGACATGAGAATTTTCTAAATGACATGAAGGGAAACTCAAACAGAATATTTATTAAAACAAAACACCTGGTTATTAAACAAAATAAATAACCTCAAAAAGAGAGAAAGGAGATACAACTTAAGAATAGTTTACCAGGAAAACAGGAGATGACCTAGTTACTTCTTTGTCTTCCTGAATTCCAAATTTATTAGACCTGTAAGAAGGGTGTTCCAATGGTAATGAAATGGCACACAAAGGTATAGGTATACCCTTGCCTTCTACTTCAGTAACTCCTCCAAGATATATAGTGGTAAAATTCTTTTCTTTCATTAAGACTTGATTCTTAAAACAGTTTGGGGAAAAAACTCCATTAAAATATGGGCAGAACAACATAAGATTTGATAATTATGATTCAGCTAAAACCTTGAAAGTGAGGAAAAAATGCTGGCATCTTCACTCAAGCAAAATGGGATCACATTTCAAATACTTTTCGCCTGCTAAATAAAAATGAATCTATCAAATTATATCAGAATTTTCAACAATTTAGAAGAAGCTTCTTCCTTCATAAAGAACAATAATGATTCACCAACCATTGACAACATGGACTGGATGTAACTCACTTTACAAAGATCTCCTGAGAAGAACTCATGGTCTAACTCAAAGTAGAATAAAAAAAACAGATATAATCTCAAGTAACAACACAAAGACTATGAAGATCTTCATCTCTTAGTTAAATGACTTTCTTATTTCTTAACATTGTCGTATTAGATATTCTCCACAGATTTCATTAACTTTTATGCAGTAAGTAAAGGGAATATTGAAAAGAAATGAAGGGGAACGTTGTGAGAAAAATGGATTATGCTTTCTCTCATGCTCTCTCTCTATCTACACACTTTCATTGGAGAAGTAAGCCATTGTGCAATCTCATCATACAGGTAATTGTTTTAAATATAGCATGATTCTTGTGACTTTCCTCAGGGCTTGATTTATGGGTTTTTTTTCCTATTTTTTTACTTCTTCATAATTGAATTTTCTTAACTACTAAGTGGTCCATTACAATAACAAAGACATGCATCTGGAGCATTTCTCCCCGGGCCTCCGGTGAAAATTGGCTTTGTTCCAAGTCAGACTTTCCTGGTTAACAAATGTTAAAATAAAATAAATAAATAAATAAAATTTAACTCAACTTTCATATTGGTAGCATGTTCACTAAATGGGGCTTCTCCCCACATTACTTCAATATGTACCCTCTTTATCAAAGACATGCCCCTCTTAAAGTACTTCACGAAATAAATAATCTATAGCTATATATCTCAGAGCTAAGTATATACAGCAAGACTAGTGAAAATCCACTGAGTAAATGTAACCAAGAATCAACAATACAGCAGGTGGGTTTTGATCATCTGAAAGTGCTTCCATAAAATCTCTGCACACAAATAAATCAAACATACAAAACAGCATCTAACAATATTACATGAAAAATAGGGAAATAAAAAAAATAAAACAAAACTAAAACGAGCAACAGCCAGTTAGGAAATGGCCTTTTCAGTAAACTTGAACTGTTCTGAGAAATGGACAGTTGATGTATACCTTTAAGTATAAATCAATAAAATGAGATTATAATATTTAACATGCTACTAAATACTTGTGTAACATCAAGAAAAGTATTTAGAAAAATAGCCAAAGCTGTACTACAAATCCACCATGAAAAAAGTCAGTTCACAGAAACCTGAGTAACCTTCTTAAAAACCCCATTAGAAAAAAAAAAGAACTAATGTCATTAACCTCTGAAATGAATGAAACATAATAAATCAAAATAAAAAAATAGTAAAGAAAAAAATGATACATGAAAAAACATTTGGGTGTTTGAGAAATGAAGTATATTTATAATAGCGTTGTGGAATGTATATGAATCTTGACGTCAGAAAACAATAAAGAACTTTTTAGTTAATCCTACAGAGCAATATATTTATTTTTGGGCATCAACTTCCCATCATACTGTGCATAAGAAATACACATTCTTTAATATCATACTGTGCATAACAGATAAGCATTCTTTAATATAGTCTACCCTGCTGATAAAGAACAGTGATTTTGTTTTTTTTTTATTTGTTTGGTCCATGTGGTGATCATTGGATGTCACTGCTACCTCTTCTTGATCGTGAATACAGGCAGTGACTCCTGATCCTTCTCCCCAGATGTAAACCAACCCACCCAGAGATTGTGGTGCAGCACCATTTTCCTGGCCATAGGGCTTTTTTTATTTATATACCCCAAACATTTCCCCAGCTCAACAAAAGCACAGTGATGTAAAGTTGATATGATGGAGAACATCTGTGAGTGTACGCCCTTTGTATTTACAAGTATAAGATGCATACCCATGATCTCCATCAAGCTTCCATCCCTGTATAAATATGTGAGCTGGTAATATTCCATTAGCTTTCCTTTCCTGCTAGGCACCTCCCTAACTGCAGGCTCACTAGTTGAACCTGGGTCACTTGAGTCAAAGTCAATGCTTCCACCCTCTCTAAACATTACACTTGAGTGGTAATAAACCTAGCTTTTGTAACAGTAATCTGAATGATTAAAATGTTATGGAAATAGTTTATAGAATAGGTTATTGTGACATAGTACATAACTCATTTTTAAAGATATACAGTGGATATAATAAGTTTACACACCCCTGTTAAAATGGCATATTTTTGTGATATAAAAAATGAGACTACAACAAATCATTTCAAAACTTTTCCCACCTTTAATGTGACCTATAACCTTGTACAATTCAATTGAAAAACATACAAATCCATAAGGGGGAAAACAGCATTTAGTCTTCTTGGGTAGGAGTCTATCAGCATGGCACATCTTGACTTGGCAATCTTTGCTCACTCTTCCTTGCAAAAACACTCCAAATCTGTCAGATTGCGAGGGCATCTCTTGTGCACAGCTCCCTTCAGGTCACCCCACAAATTTTCTATTGGAATTAGGTCTGGGGTCTGACTGAGCCATTCCAAAACATTCATTTTCTTCTGGTGAAGCCATTCTTTTGCTGATTTGGTTGTGTGCTTGGGGGTCATTGTTGTGTTGAAAGGTGAAATTCTTTTTCATCTTCGGCTTTCTAGCAGATGCCTGAAGGTTTTGGGTTAAAAGTGACTGGTATTTGGAACTGTTCATAATTCCCTTCACCTTAACTAAAGCCCCAGTTTCAGCTGAAGAAAAAGAATCCCAAAGCAGGATGCTGCCACCACCATGCTTCACCATGGGGATGGTGTTCATTTGGTGATGCAAAGTGTTTTTATACGAAATGTACCTTTTGAAATTGTGGTCAAACAGTTCAGACTTGGTCTGATCAGACCATAACACATTTTCCCACATGCTTTTGGGAAAATTGATGTATTGTTTTGCAAATTTTAGCTGGGCCTTGGTGTTTTTTTTTTTTATAAGAAAAGGCTTCCATCATGCAACCCTACCTCATAACCCAGAGATATGGAGTATATGGGAGAATGTTGTCACATGTAGTATACAACCAGTACTTTCTAGAAATTCCTGCAGCTCCTTCTGTGTTGCTGGTTGTCTCTTGGCAGCCTCCCTGACCAGTTTTCATCTTTTCTTTTCATCAATTTTGGAGGGACATGCAGGTCTTTGCAACGTCACTGTTGTCCCATATTTTCTCCACTTTTTGATGACTATCTTCACTTTGTTCCATGGTTTATCCAGTGCTGGTGAAAATATTTTGTACCCTTTTCCTGGCTGATACCGTTCAACATTGACATCTCTTTCATGCTTTGTAAGCTTTCTGTAAACCATGGCTTTTGCTATAGCATGCAACTAAGTAAATGTCAGGAAAATCCTTCTAGCACAACTGAACTTTATTTGGGGTTAATCAGAGTGCCTTTAATTGAAGGCAGGTGTGTATCCAAGAAGACTGCAATTAAATCAAAAGGTGCTTCAACAAAGTATTAGTTTAAGGGTGTGCACACTTATGCATCCAGCTTATTGTACATTTTTTATTTTTTTATTTATTCTCCTAACAATTTTATTTGTTTTTCAATTGAATTGTACAGGTTATAGGTCACATTAAAGGTGAGAAAAGTTTTGAAATGATTTATTGTGGTCTCATTATTTTATATCACACAAACCTGGCATTTTAACAAGGGTGTGTACACTTTTTATATCCACTGTATTAATAACTAAATATGCCAAGTCCGAGATTGCACTATACTTGAGAAAAGGGCAAAGTTCAACCGGATGGTCAAGTGGTTAGTTTCTCTGTTCAAATTATCGGTGGTCTGTTGGTTCATTGAAATGAAGTTTCAGTGGCGTTGTCTCTGTTAATTGGGTTTCGGCTAAGTGTTCTTTCAGTCTACTGAAGGGGGGTGTGTTGGGTGCAGCCCCTCATGTTGTAGGTGAGTGCGGGGGCTTACACCTCCCCTTCATAAATGTAAAAAAAGATGTTGTTTTTTATTTTTTTATTGACGTTTTGAACTTTCAAAACTTTGATGTTATAGTCTCAACCATATGAATTCAATGTTTTGAAAGTTTAAGCTTCCAAAGAAGATATATATATATATATATATATATATATATATATATATATATATATAGGTGTATGTCAAAATATGTAAACTGAAAATACGTAAAAAATAAAACCTACCCCCTCCCAGTATCTACTGTAGCTTGTATATAACAACTCGAGCTTACACAACAGTAAAGAAAGGACAAATTCCAAGTTTTTAGTATTCTGAGTTTAGATATTTTGTGCCAGTAATAGCTTTCAGTCATTTTGACCTTAGGTCAAATGCATGGAACTGATACAAACACCAACACACACACAAACACACACACACACACACACACACACACACACACACACACACACACACACACACACACACACACACACACACACACAGACACACACATCTATAGGCAAGTAGTTGCAGCTTTAACATATCCCCGCCTTCTGCTCCCAACAGTGGCAGTGAGTAGCTGCCTGACCGTAGAGTGCGCATCACTTGTTTGGTCTTATGTTGGGATTTCCCACTACTTATCTTGCTCTGCTAAATTTTAAAAATGCAGTTGTGTGGCCTTCATTTCACTTTCATTTTTTCTTGGTTGGGAAAAAGGAAAATGATTACAATGGTGAATGGGTAAGAAATGAGGAGAGATGAGATGAATGTTGTGGTCGATGTCTTGGCTCTTGCTTTTTGTATTATAACGAAGTGGTGTCAGGAAGTAATCAGCTAAACAAGTTGTTGAATTGTTATTGAAATTGTGGCATTTGATTTGTAAGGGGGACTGAAATGGTATTAAAAACAAGTAGACTGTTAGAATAAAAGCATTATTTGCAGTCACTTGATGATGGCAAAATAGTTTCTGAAATTGATATGACAGACTTACTTTTGTGTTTTTGATTGTTAGAGCCTAAGATGTTAGCTCGATTCAGTATTTAGAGTGTAAATTAGAATTGCCTAAACAGTGTTTATGGAAGGGACATTTTTATTTTTGCCTTGGACTAAATTGTCTATTAGAACTTTTTATGTTGAGTTCATTTGGAGTGTCAGTTGTTAATTTACTTTGTTACTACTTTTGTAGCAAGATAGGTAGGTTAAAATGTTTTACTAAGTAGACATCTTTATTTTAAATATAATTGTAACATTTGCTTAGCAGGACTTGTATAATAAATTCTTAAATTTTGTTGCCGATTGGAATTATTTTGGTTTAATTTTACATTCCTTAACTTTAACTTCATCTGCAAACTTCAATGCTATCTACTCAAAAGTCTTTCAGGTAGGGGGAGAAAACAGTAATTCCCACTTTCAGTGGAAGTGTTAGTGTAATGGTTAAGGTTTTAGCCTCATAAATACAAGATACTGGGTTTGATTCTGACCTGTGGTTACTAGCTCATCTTGTAATAGTCTTCAGACTGATAACCTAGTATTTAACTATGAACTGTTAATTTTTTCATGTAAAGTGCTTACAGCATAGAGCACTACACTAGACCTGCACTAGCATATTTTTTTCCTTTCTTAATTTATTTTTCATTTCATAGCCAAACAGAACTTCAGTTTTACTTTTATCTGTCTTATTGTAGGTAACTGTCAATTTAGTGGAACTTTTACTTACTCATCTATTTTTCAATCCTCTTCAAAAAATATTGAAACATCCAAGAACGTACTGAAAAAAAATACCAAATGGACAAAAGAAGGGATAAGAGGGTGATGTACTCTGACTGTGAGGTAAGAGTTTGCTTTGTTCAGACAGTTTATAATGTGACAGAAAATATAGGGCCAAGAGGAGAATAAGGAGAGACTGCGGGGGGGTGGCAGCTAGAGATTGTAAGTGTTTTGTTAGTCAGACAAATACCAAGTGGGCATGAAGAAGAGGAAATAATAGTAGGTCAGTAGGCATAACATAGAAGGATGATGGGGGAGAAGAAAAGCAGTGGACAAGAGGGCAAGGTCAAAGGTTACCTCAGGAGCTAAGTCTGTTGGGTAGTTCCCAGAAAAAGATGGAAGAAACAGATAGGAAAAGTAAAGTTAGAAGAAGGATTCCAAGGTGAGAGGGCAGGGGAATAGACCCAAGACAAGTGGTAAAGGTGTGGTGGACCCATAATGGGAAATGCAAGAGCCTGTTGACTGATAAAGGACCTACATAAAGTAAAACATCAGATGTTTCAAACATCTCTTTGGGAAGAGGTCAAGGTAATGGACATGGTCATAACATACGCCAAGTCTTCTGGCAGTTATGATAGAGGAAGTGAATGTTTGCTTATGGACAGGATAACTGTGTAATCCCCAGATACATAAAGGCAAGAGGAAAGAACAGGGGCAAATAAACAAACAGAGAAGGAGTACTTCTATATGATTAGTAGATTAGACATTCCCAATTCTTAAAATGGCAAATGCAGGATGTAAGGATACAGGAGAAGTGGAAGGGGATAGAGTTATTTTACCATTATGAGTATAGCTTACTGATGCAAGACTGTATAAGAAAGGAAGAAATTCTGGGTACAATTCTAAACAAAGAAAGAGGAGGTTAGGGATGTATAGCTGAAGATGCCATTTGGCAACAGTCATCAAACCACTAATGTATGGTATGAAGCAAGTATATGCATAGAAAGGTAAACATGATGGTGTGGGATTTTAAGAAAGAGGATTTTCTGATGTTTTTGAGTGGGTCAAAGTCAAACCAAGAGTCTAGGGTCAAACTGAAAGAGTTAACATGCTGAGATAATCAGTCAGGGATTTAGTATTATATATTATAACCAAGGTTTTAAAAATCAACTTCTCTCAACCACCAAATCATATGTGCTACATCTGAAAAGAAAATGTTTTTGTGCTACTGCAAATTGTTATTGGATCCTACTAATATATGACTTTTTATATAGTTGTTGTTGTGTCTTTCGGCTTATCCCGGTTAGGGGTCGCCACAGCGGAACTCGGTCCACTAATGCTTGGTAGTGGATTTTTATGTGCCGAGTTACCAGCCCTGATGCACAACCTTCAACGAAGGCACGCCCATTCACGTATACCTCCACACAGAAGATGCTCTAGCTGAGAATCGAACGGGACAACGTCTTGCTGTGAGGCGACAACGCTACTGCAGCACCACTACCGCGGGTAGTAATACTATATTTAAAACAGTTATTGTACTTCATTTACATTGATAGACTGAAGTTTAGTTTTTGTTTAAAACAAGAAACATCAGTTTATCTTAAATTTGGCAAAATGTGAAGTACAGGTTACTGAAGAAAAAAGCTGTGAGGGATTAATATAGTTGTGTTTTCATCTGCTGGATATTGAAAAAAAGGAAAAAAGAGAGATAGCATGAAAGACAGCAGTTAGTTCAGAGTTAAATATAGTCTAAAATGATATCTGATTTTCTTTCCTTTCTTTTTGTTCTGTACTCTGGTTGCTGTTGTGTCTTTCGGCTTTTCCCGGTTAGGGGTCGCTACAGCGGAACTCCAGTCCGCTAATGATTGGCAGTAGATTTTTACGTACCGAGTTGCCAGCTGTGATGTACAACCTTCAATGAAGGTACGCCCATTCACGCATGTTTCCACACAGAAGACGCTCTAGCTGAGAATCGAACAGGACAATGTCATACTGTGAGGCGACAATGCTACCGGAGCACCACCACCACAGTTGGAAAGGTTAATTTGCTTGTCTGTTAAGAAGTTACTGTTTCCATTTTTGTAGGGATTTCTGTTGGCTTTGTAATTTGCATATGAGCTTGTTGATGGAGTTTAATCAGTGTTTTGTGACTGCATGGAAATTTTAATGATCTATAGTGTTGGGTATGAAAGTAAATTATTCAATTAAGTTGTTCAAAGTATTTTTTGTTGAATTCTCATGTAAGTAACTTAATGAGCTTGAAGCACTTCTCTCTGGACTCTGCTGAATAGGAAAGGATTATTTCTTAGCTGTTCCACCTTGGTAAACTTATCAAAATTTATAATAAAATTTAAATGTTATTTATTTATATTTTAAAATAAATTTAATTAAATAATTTTATTAAAAAACTTTTTTTTTTAATAAATATACCAAAAACAATTATTTCCATTGGTGCAGTGGTTTAAGGCTGTGAGGTTTAGTTCCTCTGGTACAGGGTTTGATTCCTTTATCCGTTATTTGTCTCTTGTTTGATTTTGAGCAAGTTACTTAACCGGACACTGCCTTGGGAATTTGGGCTAGACTGCAAGGCTACTAATTACCTTTGACTGAAACATTCTATGGACAACTGTTTCTCTTTCTTTAGCACAGAGTATATGTGGAATAAAGTAGGGGCATTCTGTACCTTGAGATACCAAGGTTTATGTAGCACTTACCATCTATGCTACAGTGCACAATTTTGAGACAAATAAGGAGCATATTTGGGGCATTTTACAGGCATCATCCTGTAGAACACTATACTCAAGATGTTCCTTTATAATTTTCTGTCAAATGTTGATAAGAGAGCTACCACCATGCATGGCTTCTATGGACATTATCTAGCTACCTGAAGTGATGTGAGCTGTAGATTAAACAAATGTGATAGTAAAGGTATCAGTTCATGTCTGATGATAGCAAGACATCAAAAATCAAAGCTATCATTTCATCAGCTGGTAGCTACTGTGCATTACACAGGGGCTGATCAGTGATATGTCTGTACTCTGGTTGTGCCCATTATATGTCGGTATAGCACTCTGGTACTGCCCATGATTGTTAACATAGAACTCTGGTAGTGCCCTTGATTGCCTGCATAGCACCCTGATAGTGCCCTTGATTTTTGCATAGCACTCTGGTAGTGCCGATGATTGTCCTCATAGCACTCTGGTAATGCCCATGATTGTCCGCATAGCAATCTGATAGTGCCCATGATATACCTGCATAGCTGTCAGTTAGTGACCATGATTTTCTGCATAATACTCTGGTAGTGCCCATGATTTTCTGCATAGCACTCTGGTAGTGCCAGTGGTATGTCTACATAGCACTCTGGTTGTGTTCATGACATGTCTGCATAGCAATCTGGTAGTGCCCATGATTGTCCACATAGTACTCTAGTAGTGCCCATGATATGTCCACATAGCACTCTGGTAGTGCCCCTGATATGTCCACATAGCACTCTGGTAGTGCCCAAGATATGTCTGCATAGCTTTCTGGTAGTACCCATGATGTGTCCTCCAAGCACTCTGGTAGAGACAATGATATGTCTGCATATCACTCTGGTAGTGCCCATGATTGTCCACATAGCACTCTGGTAGTTCCCAAGATATGTCTGCATAGCACTCTGGTAGTGCCCATGATGTGTCCGCATAGCACTCTGGTAATGCCTATGATATGTCTGCATAGCACTCTGGTAGTGCCAATGATTGTCTACATAGCACTCTGGTAATGCCCATGATATGTCCACATAGCACTCTGGTAGTGCCCATGATATGTCTGCATAGTACACTGGTAGTGATCATGATATGCCCACATAGCTCTCTGCTATTGCCCATGATATGTCAGCATAGCACTCTGGTAGTGCCGATGATTGTCCACAAAGCACTTAGTTAGTGCCCATGATATATCTACATAGCACTCTGGTAGTGCCCATGATATGTCCACATAGCACTCTGGTAGTGCCCATGATATGTCCACATAGCACTCTGGTTGTGCCCATGATGTACCTGCATAGCACTCTGGTAGTGCCCATGATATGTCCACATAGCACTCTGGTTGTGCCCATGATGTACGTGCATAGCACTCAGGTAGTGCCCATGATGTACCTGCATAGCACTTTGGTTGTGCCCATGATGTACCTGCATAGCACTCTGGTTGTGCCCATGATATGTCTGCATAGCACTCTGGTAGTGCCCATGATGTACCTGCATAGCACTCTGGTTGTGCCCATGATGTACCTGCATAGCACTCTGGTTGTGCCCATGATGTGTCTGCATAGCACTCTGGTTGTGCCCATGATATGTCTGCATAGCACTCTGGTAGTGCCCATGATGTACCTGCATAGCACTCTGGTTGTGCCCATGATGTACCTGCATAGCACTCTGGTTGTGCCCATGATGTGTCTGCATATCTCTCTGGTTGTGCCCATGATGTACCTGCATAGCACTCTGGTAGTGCCCATGATGTACCTGCATAGCACTCTGGTTGTGCCCATGATGTACCTGCATAGCACTCTGGTTGTGCCCATGATGTACCTGCATAGCACTCTGGTTGTGCCCATGATGTGTCTGCATAGCACTCTGGTTGTGCCCATGATGTACCTGCATAGCACTCTGGTAGTGCCCATGATGTGTCTGCATAGCACTCTGGTAGTGCCCATGATGTGTCTGCATACCACTCTGGTAGTGCCCATGATTTTCTGCATAGCACTCTGGTATTGCCCATGATATGTCCATATAGCACTCTGGTAGTGCCCATGATGTGACCGCATAGCTCACTGGTAGTGCCCATGATATGTCCACATAGCTCACTGGTAGTGCCCATGATATGTCCATATAGCACTCTGGTAGTGCCCATGATATATCTGCATAGCACTCTGGTAGTGCCCATAATATTTCTGCATAGCACTCTGGTAGTGACCATGATATGTCCGCATAGCACTCTGGTAGTGCCCATGATGTGACCGCATAGCACTCTCTGGTAGTGCTGATGATTGTCTACATAGCACTCTGGAAGTGCTCATGATATGTCTGCATAGCACTCTGGTAGTGCCCATGATATGTCTGCAGAGCACTCTGGTAGTGCCCATGATATGTCCACATAGCACTCTGGTAGTGCCCATAATATGACTGCATAGCACTCTGGTAGTGCCCATTATTTGACCTCATAGCACTCTGATAGTGCCCATGATATGTCTGCACAGCACTCTGGTATTGCCCATGATATGTCTGCATAGCACTTTTGTACTGCCCATAATATGTCCTCATAGCACTCTGGTAGTGCCCATGATATGTAAACATAGCTCTGTGCTATTTCCCATGATATGTCTGCATAGCAATCTGGTAGTGCCTATGATTGTCCACATAGCACTCTGGTAGTGCCCATGATATGTCCACATAGCTCACTGGTAGTGCCCATTATATGTCCACATAGCTCTCTGGTAGTGCCCATGATATATCTGCATAGATCTCTGGTAGTGCCCATGATATGTCTGCATAGCACTCTGGTAGTGCCCATGATATGTCTGCATAGCACTCTGGTAGTGCCCATGATATGTCTCCAGAGCTCTCTGGTAATGCCTATGATTCCTGCTGTGGCACACAAGTCATCTATATTGCTATTTCCTGCATGAGGGTTGGATTCTACATTGTAGGTGCAGACATACAGGAACACTTAAACATCTACAGCCATAGATTACATGTTTGCATGTTTCATGCACTCCCTATAGGTTCCTGCTTCATTGCAGGGGATGTGCAGTACCTACTGGAACCATGACTGATGATGCCTATACGAAACCCACAAAAAATGACCAAACAGAAATATAACAAAAGTCATACTCAAACTGTAAGTATTGCAGATTTAGTGAGTGGGTGCTTAGCTGACTGAGAGCACAATTCCATTTCCATTTCCAAGACATTCCTTGAGGGGACAATGCAGTATGCTCCTTTATCGTACTATGAGGGATCTTATTAATATGCTGTATGCTACACATCATGCTTATAGTGAAGCAGGTAGCTCATTCATCAGACACTGGGATGGCTGCATGTGAAAGGGCTGACCATGACACTGCCTTAATTAAACAGCAATCAGTTACCATACACACAAGTCCATTCTGTGCTATGTATCTACTAATCAACTGTCCAGATTTTCGCATAATATCCAGATTTATTTGTCTATCTTTTTTTTTTTTTTTGGTTCCTCATGAAATTTGTTGTTTACTGAAAATTGCATGGGGGTAGAAGTCACTAATTGGCAGACATTTGAGTTTCAGATTTCACATCCTTTAGAAAATGCATGCTAAAATAAATCCTGATACTATAGCAACTTTTTTTACATTTTTAACAGCAATATTTATAATCTGTCCCTATTTTTGTACCTTCCCCCATTGTATTTTGGTCTTTATCCAGATTTCTTGAGCTTAAAGGTTGAAATTTATGGTTATATACAATACGTGGCAATGCAGGTGAATAAACTTTATCTTGTCCAGCTCTGTTGTTTCTATACAGAGTGGCAGTGCAGTGTTAGTCAGAACAGTGTACTGCATGTAATGGTATGCACAGGCTATGCTTGGCAGTGTATAGTGATGTCATATTACTTATCAGACAGTTCTGTTTACACAACAAAAGTGAGGGTATGGTGAGAAAATCTTGGCTGCGTACATAACCATGGTCGTGGGAATTATGGGAAGAGAAACATCAGTGTCATACACTTATTTATATGTGGGCTGCATGGAGGAGGCACTATTTGCCCACACAATGAGCCGCTGCAATGACTAAATGACTACTGGAGACTACTTTGGTGGCACTCATTGAATGTAAACTATTGGGCATTCACTGAAGAGGCATTTCACCCCTGGCATCCCTGCATTATGACCATCCCCAATCTGGGGTCTGAGAATGAGGTACCCAAATAAAATAAGTGCAGACTATGCACCTTTTGATACCCCTGTATGTCCATTCTAGGCACCAACCCCCCAGCTATGGGCAGCACTCGTGGCTAGGGCACAGACGGTAACACTTGTTCTCTCCTGCATGGAAGTGTCATGACATCAGAGGGTGACATCATAGCATTGGTGAAATATTGTGGTGCATCTCTGCACTGGATTGCTTCATCAAGGCCACTCATTGTGCCAACCTTTAGAATGTCAGCTGAGCAGCTGCTCATCTTTATTGATCACAAGAGCTTCCCATGTATCTGGATTTGTGTGTGATATTAGATAGTGCCAAAAATCCATGGTAAACTCCTGTACTATGGGTATACAAACATCTGATGCAGTACGGTGGCACACCACTGCAAGCATAGGGACAGCAGAGGCAGTGCTCATAATTACAGGTGAGCCCACATGCTGTGCAGTCTGTAGAGAATGTGTGTTTGAGGCCACACTTTCACTTCACATAGTGGGAGTAACCTAGGAGAATGCAGACAATGTCAGAGTGTCCTGTGACATGATTTGTGTTTTGTCATCATCTTCAAACCGCATGCAGGTGCTTTGCTCAGCCTGTTGTCCTGAGTCAACCTCTACAGGTATTGCAGTACCAGTAGTAGCCTCCATTAAATGCAGAAAACATGTATTAACAGATTGATGCTGATCACTATTGCAACATGGGATGCCCAGTGCTGTACACACAGCTGGAAACTGAACAATATGCAAGCAAATAGAACACACACAAAATACCTGCACAAGTAGTTCTGTGACTCTAAACACCTGACATGCTTATGGGCACATATTCATTGGTTACTATGTACTCTCTTCAGCTAGTCTGTGTAGCATGTTTTTTTTACAGTTGTTAATTCGTTAGTTCCCATAATAAGATGGAGTTAAAAAAAAAGAGAGAGAGAGAAAGAGCACCTGTGTGCACTATTGCTATTCTGATACTCATCATCATCAAATCCATATGGGGATGCAAAAACTGGGGTAACATCCATGAGGTGTGTAGTTGAAGGTGGCCCCCTACAGACAGATACACACCTGTTTGCTGCTATGCTGCATGCCTTCTGTGAGGCTTGCTGTACCTTGTTGGCATGTTTCCAGCAGTAAAAAATAAAAACAAAATTGACCAACACAGCTTTAGAGCCAAATAAAACGATGATTTATTCAACAAAAGTAAGCGCTTTCACAGCAAACTGCTGCTTCATCAGACTTACAGTCTGCTGTGAAAGTGCTTACTTTTGTTGAATAAATCATCGTTTTATTTTTTTAAAGTTTGTATTCATCTTGTGTACTTTATCGACCAGTGATATGTTTATTTTATGCTTCCAGCATTGTTGGAGTATTCAGTTCTCCATACCCACGGCGTGAATGACATGGAATATGGTGTCCCAGATGCGGTCCTATAGAGGATTGCATCACCTGCTCTCCCCAACAGTTCCCACCCATGGGACCTGAATTAGTAGGATGTCACTCTCAGCACCGTTCAGATTTTCTAATTTCTTTATCCTGCTCCTTCTGGAGGGCAGTCTTACCACTAGGAAGAGGGGACACTGTAGTGTGTGTGTGTGTGTGTGTGTGTGTGTGTGTATACATATATTAGATTGTGATTAGATTGGCTAGATTGTGATTATATATGTAAGTGGATGTATTGTGTATAGAAATTGTTAATCATCT
Organism: Protopterus annectens; assembly: GCF_019279795.1. Classification (NCBI taxonomy): domain Eukaryota; kingdom Metazoa; phylum Chordata; order Ceratodontiformes; family Protopteridae; genus Protopterus; species Protopterus annectens. The sequence goes on along the minus strand of NC_056750.1, from coordinate 737,607,788 downwards.
AATCTTGTTTTTAGTATGTCATTTGTCTATATACATCAATGTAATATAACATAAAATAATATGCTCTTTTTTTGCAACAATGTATTGGTTTTCAACAAGTATTTTAGGAAGCATTTTTAAAAAACATTTTTCAAGAATAATTTTAGAAATATTTGTTTATTTATATATTAAATTATTAAAATATCTATATGTTTTTTATATATTTTTTAAATATTTATATATTTATGTATACATTTGAAGTAGATACTTGTGGTATATAACCAAGAAGGTGAAAGAACATAAAGTGAATTGAATTTCATTACAGGACATAAGAACATTAATTAAATATTTTTATTAATTTTAATACCAAAAAATATTGTAACAATTTTTGTTGTACTCTCTATATTTTATTTATATGAACATTAATGTAATATATAGTAATGGTATAATGTTTCAAATGAAGTGTAGTCAGGTCAGCTAATGAATGTATAGCTTTAAAGCCTAATTATTACCTGTTGTCACATGGTGGTAGGTGAGCCCTATAATAATAGCCCCATTCAGTACACATTTTATCTTGATAAAGCTTGGTATTAGGACCAAGCGAAAGCGCTTGATTTCAACTTTTTTTCTGTTATAAATGAATGATTTTCGCTGAACAGCGAAGTTTTTAATGTTGTTTTTTACTAGACAAGAACAATAAAGTTTTTTCCTCTTCATCATTCTTCCAATGGTCTGGTTCTTCTAATAGTGGAATTACTGCTTTGATATACATATATATATATATATATATATATATATATATATATATTACACATCCTAGAATGGGCAGAACTTATTCGCTTAAGGCATATGCTGATTGCAAAATTAAAAGTATGATATATATCACATGTTTTCAACAATGCTAATCCTTTTATGTTGGCAAAACCAATCACTAACTCAAGGAAAGGATTTCAAAACATATTAGCAATATATGATTAAAGATGATAAGAATCCTTTGGTTAGACAGATTATAATTTATAATGCTCGTTCTTTTCTTTTCTCGGTTCTACAAGTGATTAAAGAAAATTTCAGAGGAGAAGACTTAACCTTATATACGGAACTAGCTAAATTTAAACGGCTTGGTGACCTACAACCTGACACGCCTCCTGGACTTCATACCTGTCTCCCATTAAAACCAGTTCTGAAAGGGCATAGCTTGATATCTTGCTTTAGATTGCATATATAGTTATTTAAATAATTTACACTCAAATGATAGATTTAGATCTGAGGAAGGGCACAGAAGTGCTCCGAAAGCACTTATCTGCTTTTAATTTCTATTTTATTAAAGCTTATTTTATGATAGATGCCGTGGTGGTGGTACTATTTTATTTTTTTTACACACACACACACACATTAGTCGCCTACATGAAATTGACACTAGAATGACTTCTGAAACATCAACATAAAAACACGTATTGTACATGCTTCAAGAATTAACAATGGAGCAGGCCAATCTAAAAGGAAATATTTTACAGGGGACTTGCTCTCCATGCACCCCCCCATATCCAATACTAAGTATATATAATTACCCACTGTGTATTATATATACTAACTGTTGCTCTTTTGCACATCTCTGCCACCTGTTTCAGTTGAATAAATGGTGTTAACCAAACAAACAACAATCTAGTGTACATTCTAAAGGTAAGCCACCTGTATATATATATATATATATATATATATATATATATATATATATGACAATCACATCACTGAGATGAAAGAATCGTCAAACCCAGAAGACCGACATCTGAAATACCGACTTTCCACTCGAGCTAAGTAACTGCTTGGCCATCCCGAAAAACAAAATAATCTGAATAAAACAAAACCCAACCATGTGGGGGGTGCCACCTCCCCACACCTTCCTAAGTAAATATACCAACTTCGAGATCGCACTATCGCAGGGATAAGGGGCAAAGATCAATAGGATGACCAAACGGTTATTTACCTGAAGTGGAAAGCTATTGTTCTGGATATCGGTCTTCGGGCTTATCAGTCCTTTCATCTTGGCGATGTGAGTGTCAGGTAAGTGAAATATCGGTTTACTAAAAAAGACCCATATATATATATATATATATATATATATATATATATATATATATATACATATATATCTATCTATATATATGTATGTCATTTGTCATTTGTCTATAAACTCGAACAGATGGAACATAGGACATAATACAGCACTCTACTAGAATAACAAAAAAAAAACACTGTCTTGCTCTACAAATTTTGTTGTTAATTTTGAATTCTTTCCTTTCAAATATAAACTTATAGTAGGGACAGCTCCCACATTTCTTCATCCCTTGATTAGATTTTATTGGGACTAATATCTTTTCAAACATATATTTTTTTCAATTAGTGCCTTTCCTAAAGATGACACTTGGTCTCAAACCCACATGGGCGCAGTGGACAAAAGAGTGCAACTACAATCCTCACTGTACCTTGATCATGCACAATCAAGATTTTTGCTGTTGGACCTTCTGGATCTTCGACATTCCCTGTTTGGTTTCTGACATTCACTCATTTGCCTTTGTGATAGGGACCCGTGTGGTGTGTGTGTGTGTGTGTATATATATATATATATATATATATATATATATATATATATATACATATATACATACATATATATATATATATATATATATATATATATATATATATATATATATATATATATATATATATATATATATATATATATATATATATATATGTATATATATATATATATATATATATATCACAAAGGCAAATGAGTGAATGTCAGAAACCAAGCAATCCTAGAGTCAGTTTATGGCCATCCACTCTGTTGTCTAGGCTATGTTTACTTATTTACTTTATCTGCTTTATTTATTGATTGATTTTGGATTTTTTTACCTGGGTAAAGCAGTAATCATTTCTGACAAATTTCACTGTCATGTTAGGTAATAAGATGTTAAGTCATGCTGCTAAACATGCAAGGAAAGTTTATCCCAGAAGTTTGGGAGATGCTAGGTTATAAACCTGTCCTTGCAAATGTTTTATTTATCTTTCCCTGGTTCCAGTATTTTTGAAGACATTGTACTTGTGGAGATACAGAAGGTTCAGGTCAGCCATTTTGTCTTATGGCATATCAAGTGAGACAGAGACCTCCCCTCAAAAATCTGTAAGGTATTGAGGAAATGGATAGACATTCCACCATCTGTTGGTTGCCCAGAAACTTTAGATCTGTGATATTTTTGGTTAGGAAAATTTGGTGTCTTTCTACTTGGGTGGGTATTGTTCTCCATAATTGGTCTAATCAGTGCTTAATATGAGTGATTACCTCATTATATTTGATGTATTCCTTTGGTAATTTACTGTGCTTAATAAAATAGTTTTCTGACAACTTTTGTAATATGATGGTCAAAAGAGAGGAAGTTATCAACAGAAGTTTCTATGTTCATAACTAGTTTTGTTGTGGTGTGCTATATATACAATTTGATGAAGGAAGGGTTTGTTTACCAAAGTGAAAATGCAACACTTTTTAGCAATTGATTGATCCATTTCTGCTTACATCAAGAGTTTACTAGGCAAAATTCATTTTTGTTAACCCCAAGTTACAGTCATCTGCAAACTTTGGTATTAGCTGTCTTCTTGGTGATTTGAGAAGTAAACTCTGAAAAAGAGAGGTCCTAGTACCGAGCCCTGAGGTACAAAACTGGATGCTTTCATATTTTTGGATGAGGAACCTGAAACTGGCACTGTTTGGGTTTTATCTTTCACCCAGTATGCTATTCATCTTATTCAGTATGGGTAGATTTTTAAGGCATTTAGCTTTCGTATATCAGCATTAGGAATGGTGTTAAAGGTCTTGGCTGTAGTCCAAGTGACACCATGTGCACTGTATCTTCAGCATCTACAGCCGCTGTAATCCTTTTCAAGATGTTTCTAATATTTAATAGACAGACCTACCTTTTGCAAATTCAGATTGTCGATATTGTAGTTACTGGTGTCAATTATAATACTTCTTAAGGCTATAATTGGCTGAATTAGATATAAGGTCACCCTTCTGGATGGGTATCACCACCGTAATGAGCCTGTCATCAGAGACAAAATCAATTGCTAAACACAGATTAAACATTTGAAGGAATGTGTTTACAGGTGTCTGCTTAGCAATAGTAATCAATAAACCACCTCTGACCTGTGGTTGTCTGGTCCCATGCAGGAAGTAGTTTTGGTCTTGGTTAGCACTTTCACTAAATGATCTTTAGATATGACATGGGGAGGAACAGATTCATATATTTCAGGGCTTTTGTCAGCAGTTTTGGAGTGAAATTGGCACTACATTTGTTTACATGTACATAGGCAATGTTTACCAGGGTCAGAATAGGAAGAGTGATTATAAATAAGTTCAGTACAATGTAGAGTATATTTTTTCTAACATAGCAAAAGAATATTTTGTCATTGTCTTATCTGCAGAGGAAAACCTATGTGGATCTGATGGTGTTCTTCATCTTTCTGGTAATGCCTTTGATAGCCTCAAGAACACTTGTTTTGGATCTACTAAAGAATTTAAAGACCATCTTTCTTCTGTTGTATAATTTATTAATGGCAGTGTACCGCCAGGATTAGTTGTTTATGAATTTCCTGTGATTAGAATGGTAGGGACTGCTAGCTCTATGGATTTTTCAGTACAGCTGTACAAAGAGAGCGCCATGATCATTGCCTATCAGTAGTGAGTTCTGATATTTTTATTTATTTATTTTACATTTGTTGACCGGGATAATCTGATTGGATACTTGTCCATTTTCAGTGGAGGCCCAGGGAGAAAAGGTCCATACATAGATACAGAAAAACTGGTACATTAGACAAGTTAAACCACTGTTACAGATACAATACATAGGATAAAAGTCATTCATTCTGTCATATATAAATCTGATTTGTTATAGAGTAACAATTAGGAAGCAATGTAGGGGTGGCCAAAAGACTTCTTTAGCACATGTTTATATTGCCGGAGTTATTCAGGATTACAGCAAGGACATAGCCATTGCCTTTTAAAGTACTGTTTTAGATTTTATTTTAATTGGGTTAGGATGAGTTCTAAAGTAAGCTCAGCAGGAAGTGAGTTCCATATTTTGCCAACAGAGTTAGCATATAGAGAGTCTCCAGATGAGTTGTTGCTTTTGAGGGTTTGGACTAATAATTTATTGGATGAGCGAAGTGTCTTGAGGTTGCTGTAAGGGGTGATAATTTTTGTAAGTACGGGTGTGTTTTCAGGTTGGTAGAGAATTTTATCTGCTACTATTAACTGATTGTACTGAAGTTGGATAGGCAATTCTAGCCACCCTAGATTCTTTAGGATCAGACAGTGGTGTGTTCTGTATGCTGCTCCAGTGGCAAATCTAGCAATATGATTAAAGTAGCTAGGGAGTTTATTGAGGTCAGACATACTCAAGTTCGTGAAGTGAGGGGATGCATAAAGAAGGGTGGAAAGTAAATGTGTACGGGCAGTTACCGTCCTAGCTAGTGGAGTGAGGAAAGGTTTGATCTTGTATAGTGAGCCAAGTGTTTTATTCACTTTTTTAATAGTTTGATTAATATACATATCGAACTTGAGGTTATTATCAACTGTTGCACCTAAGAGTTTGGTACAGGGATCTGGGACAATGACAGTGCCATTGTTAGATTTTATAGTAAAGGTTGAAGCGGAGGCGTTACGAGTGGGGAGAAAAGCAGTAGCTTAGTTTTGTTAGGATTTAATAGGAGACATCGATTAAAGAGCCAGTTTTTGACAGTATTAAAGAATTTTGGGATAGAGTCTAAAGACTTAAAGGGGAGGTGGCAGAGTAAATCAAAGTAGAGTCATCTGCATGTTGAATGCAGGTGGCTGTTGGGATGACTGTGTACAGGTCATTAATAAAGATAGAAAATAATAGAGGTCCTAATATAGAGCCCTGAGGGACCCCAAGGGTGATAGGTAGAAGGGAAGATAGTTTGTTCTACCATAGTACAGTCTGTTGTCTACCACTCAGATAAGATTTGAACCATTGGATAGCCTGGACATCTAGGGGAATAGTTTTAAGTGTGTGTATGAGTAGTTGGTGGTTGACCATGTTGAAGGCTTTGGAGAGATCAAGAAAGATGGCAGAAGAAAGCTTATTGTTGTTTTGGTTTAGATTAATAACATTGGAGAAGGTGAGGATGGCCATGGTTGTACTGTGGGATGGTCTGAAACCATGCTATGAGTTAGCCAGGAGATTGTGCTTAATGAGATGGCTCAGGTGTTGTTTATGGATGCACTTCTCAATAATTTTAGCCAGGGGTGACAAAATAGCTATAGGTCTGTAATTTGACAATTCAGTGGAACTGACTGAGTAAGGAGAAGGTCACAGTAAGCTGCCTGTCGGGCGCTAGAATCCGCCACATAACGCAAGCACTCAGGTCTCTCAACAGCAGGTACAAATACGACTCAGTCATTATCCACACTGGTGTAAACGACCTGAGACATACCTCCTTGGACTACATGAAAAGAGACATTGAGGAGCTCTCTGATTATGTAGCCCAGGCAGGTATGACCCTGACCTTGAGCAGTATCCTACCTTCACCAAGAATGATGCCACAATACAGAGATAAGATGATCAGCTTTAACAATTGGCTTAAACTCTGGTGTCATTCAAAGGGGATCCAATGTCTGTCTGCCTGGGATGACATGCTGGACAAGCCACGCTGCTTCGCAAGGGACGGCTTGCACCTGTCACCCCTGGGATTCCGGATATTGGCAAAGGCTCTTGCCACCCCATAGTGCCTTTTTAGGCAAGGCTCAAATTCTAAACCTACCACCCTAGAACACAAAAAGGAAAAAACTAAGGGTAATGCTGCTCAATGCCAGAAGTCTAAATCTCAAAATGCACGCACTCAAGGCCCTTCTCAGTATGGAGAACATCGATGTCTGTGCAGTGACAGAAACCTGGTTCAAGGCTCCTGAGAGCACCCCAGCACTATCAGGTTTTACCTCTTATCATGCCCGCCCCAAAATCCGGACAATACCAAGAAAGGAGGGGGGGTATCCATATTCATCAAGGACACCCACACCTCAAGACTGGTGGCAACGCACGATGCATCGGAGACCATCCAGGTGCAATTAACCATAGGCAAGACTGCTCTGCAAATTGTAGCATGTTACAGGCCACCCTCACAAACTCAGGAACCTCACATGGCCTTCCTGAAAACACTAGAGGGGATAAATGTATCACCAAACACCATCATACTAGGTGACTTCAATTACCCTAATATAGACTGGGAACACTACTCAAGCCCAAACACCCTAGCCCAAAAGTTCCTGGAATTCATAAACTCAAATGCCATGGAACAACTAGTCACCATTCCCACAAGAGGAGAAAACATACTTGATCTCATCATCACGAACATGGGATCACAATGTTCAACACCGGAAGTATACCCCTCACTGGTGAGATCAGATCACAAACTAATCTCGCTGGAGGTCCTCATCCCACCCCCACCTGAAATAAAAAAGACCACAGTAAAGAACTTCTCGAAAGCCGACTTCACACTTCTAAAGACTAGTGTGGTCTCCTTTAAGGCCCCCAAGCCGGCGGAAAACAGTACTCAAGCTGCTGAATCACTTACAAATGCCTTCTACCAGCACCTGCAGGACTGCATGGATAAGGCAATCCCAAGCGAAACAAAGACTCTTTGTACCAAAGGCAAGCGTCCAGTCTGGTGGACCCCAGCCATAAACAAACTCTACAACAAAAGGAGGAAGCTACTACAAGATAGAGCAAAATCCTTAAAAGGTAAGACACCCTTGATCACTATAAGTAAAAAACTAAGAGCTCTCATAAAATCATCCAAAGCAAATTTTGAGAGAAAAATAGCTAAAGACTCAAAAGACAATCATAAGGCCTTCTTTAGCTATGTTAGAAACCTGGGAGGAAACTCCCAGATATGCTCAGAACTAGTTCAAAATGATGTGAAGATTACTGATCCTATAGACATTGCCAACATACTGGCTGACAGGTTCAGTGCAAACTCCCCCCCCCAAAAGGAGAGATATCTATACCAAGCGATTGCAGCCCCCCAAACATCTCCAATGCCCAAGTGAGAACTGCTCTCTCCAAAGCAAAAAACACAGCATCCATGGGACCTGATGGTGTCCCCGGCTGTGTGCTCCACGAACCCAACGAGGAATTAAACCCACAGCTAGGACAGCTGTTTAATCATAGTCTTACCTCTGGATACGTACCCAGGGAGTGGCGCACTGCAACTGTGGTCCCACTTCACAAAGGCGGTGCCTCCACCGACCCTGGAAATTACCGGCCCATTAGCTTGACAAGCCTTATCTGCAAAGCCATGGAGAGGATCATAATGGACCTCATAAATAAAGACATAGGGAATTTGCAGACTTTGGATCCATCCCAGTTTGGCTTTGTCAAAGGCAGATCATGCCTTCTAAACTTGGTTGACTTTTTGAAACAGTCACCAAAGCCATTGATGAGGGAAAGGCAGTCCATACAGCCTACCTCGATCTGGCGAAGGCCTTCGATACAATACCCCACTCGGGTATCATTGAAAAACTCATCAGCTTAAATGTTAACCCATACATCACAAGATGGGTTGCAAACTGGCTGAGTGACAGAACCCACAGGGTCAGAGTTGCTGGCGCCATGTCAGACTCAAAGCCTGTCACAAGTGGTGTACCACAGGGCTCAGTCCTGGGCCCACTCTTGTTTGGCATCTACTTTTCTGAAGTACAAGCAAACACAGGAGGGTTATGGCTGACAAAGTTTGCAGATGACTGCAAACTGGGCCATAGTAGAAAACACATCTGACACAGATATCCTTCAGAAGGGTCTCACAGAAACGGATAACTGGTGCCAGAGCCATGGCCTAAAGTTAAATGCCAAAAAATGCATATTCATACCCTTCGGGAAAAACAAGGTTACCCCTAGCTACCAAATAGGTGGCAATCCACTGAGCACAGAAGAAGTTATCAGGGACCTGGGGACCCAGGTTGATAGTAGTCTGTCATTCGACACCCATGTAGCTAAAGTAGTTAGGAAGACCTTCTACATTGCCCACCTTATCATGAAGGGATTCTCATCTAGATCAAGGGAGGTCATAGTCTCCCTATACTCATCACTCATCAGACCAATGATTGAGTACAATGCCCCATTCGGAATGTATCTGACCCGACACTTGCAGCAGCTGGAGAGGCCACAAAAGTTCCTCACCAAAAGGATAAAGGGTCTCAAACATCTGTCCTATGCTGCCCGACTGAAAGAACTCCAGCTCTGTTCAGTCGCCACCGCTTGCTCAGAGGTGACCTTTGCCTAACATACAAGGCCATGTCAAACCCAGATTTGATGAATATGCTTCACCTCAAAAATCTAGATCCGTCAGAGCCACAAGGGCGGGAGACTTAAACCTCGACACGGCTATTAATAGGACGTGCTGGAGGGATAGATTCATCACCCAAAGACTCCCTATGCTGTGGAATAAAATCCCGGTATATGTGAGGCAGAGCACCTCGCTGGCCTTGTTCAAGAGAAATCTTGACCAATGGATAGGAGATCGCAGATATACCCCAGGGATTACCTCAGTGTCACTGCTCGACAGAGGCACAGCAAAATAATGGGTATAGTTCCCCATACTAAAGGGGTGGCGTAAGCCACAAAACTATGGGCTAGGCTTGTAAATGCCCTCGGGCAGATAGCCTAGTATGAACCTATGAACCTATGAACCTATGACCCCTTTGTGGAGTGGAATAACATGGGATGTTTTCCAGATGGAGGAGATAGTGGCTTCTGATATAGTTCTGTTGATCAGGATAGAGATCGGGTATGCTTTGTTATCCGTAGCTTTTTGTAGATACTCAGCTGGAAGGAGATCCACTGCAAGGGTGGTAGGTTTTAGTTTCTTGATTAGTGCATGGATAAGTGATGTGGAAACTGGTTGAAAGTTAAAGGGGAGTTGAGAACTAAGTGCGGCAGCATTAGGACTTGTGCAACTGGGAGATAGTTGGTTAACTAGTAACTGGATAGTTTATGTGAAGAAACTATTAAAGGAATTGGCAACATCTTACAAAGGCTTTTGCATGGTAGCTGAGGGGGTAGGAGTTGTGCATTGCCCTGGGTGACTAGGTTTATTTATGCCTGCCCAAAACTTTTGTGGATTGTTTTGATGCTTCTGTTGTAAATGGCAGTAAAAGTTTTTTTATCTAGGGTGGTAGATTTTTTAGTGCTGTTCCTTAGTTGTCTAAATCTAAGTTGATCTAAGGAGGATTTTGTGGTATGCTAAGTAGTCCAGGCTTTGTTTCTAAGTAAGATCATTTGTCTGGTTTCTTTTGAAAGCCATGGAGCAACTTCTGCTTTAGTTCATATAGAACGTGCAGGTGCATGGGTATCAAGGATCGCTAGGAATTTGGCGTTGAGTACAGCTTCTTCAAGTGGTAGATGTTTTAGGACTGCCCAATTACATGCTTTGAGTTCATTTTGGAAATTAGCGGGGTTAAAGTTTTTGTTGTTGTAATTGTTTTGTAAGTAGGCTGGTGGGGGATGTTAGTCTTATGCCTGATTATATAGGTAAGAAAATGGTTCCTTATGTCTTCAGGTCGGGTAGCGGCCCTATACATGTGGGGATGGCTGTTAATGAGTATCCAATCTAGGATACTATCTTTATTGTTAGGTTTACTGATCCTAGTAGGGGAGGATATGATCTGAGTAAATCCATATAGATTTACATGGCTGGTTGGAGATTCTGAGGAACAATTATTCCAGTCGATGTTGAAGTCTCTTAGAACAATGGTTTCTTGAGGGTAGTTACTAGACTGCCAAGAGAGGATATCTTCTATGGTGTTTGCATCATTACCTGGGGGAAGGTAGACACAGGCTATGTTAATGCTTTTGTTTTTATTAATTTGAAGCTTGGTAGTGAGAATTTCAGCATTATCAACATGGAGTGGTTGTGTGGAATCAGAGGTCACATCTAGAGTAGTTTTGTATAGTACAGGTACCCCCTCCTCCCTTCCTAGTGGTACAGTCTAACCTTGGTATGTCATAACCTGGGGGTAAAATGTCATTATCTGCCATTGATGGTTTTAGCCAGGTTTCAGTGAGACAACGTCTATCCAGGAAATGTGTATCTAAGAGTGCAGTCAGCTGGTGGACCTTATTATTTAAGCTTCTAATATTTAGGTGACTGACCAGGAGTGAGTTCAAAGGTCTATTTAAAGTTCATAAGTTCTTGAGAATAGTAAAATTAGGGATAGGATTGACTAGTGAGTTTGGGCCAGGGTTTGTATGAATGTCCCCATCCCTTGTGAGATTGCCATGTAGTCTAATTGTGAGCTTCAGGAATTTAAATATTAGTCTTAGGTAGTTCATGTTTTTTTCATAGAGTTCATTGATGTTGGCATGTTTGTTGCCCTTAAATCCAATGGGGTTCACTGTTGGGGCTTTGGGAGACTTAAAGAAGAATGTCTTAAGTCTTAATCTTCACTGAGAACTGAGATTCCAGAAAAGTAGAGCAGCAGGTGGCCATACTTGTTAAGAATTATTTTGGTCAAGATTTCACTGAATCAGTAAACTGGACACCATCTGGGTAGTGCTTTTCATGACCTGCGTGTCGTACAGTGTGTAGCAGCAGCTTCTTCTATGACACTTGTAAGTGATCTCATAATGCTTGTGCAAGGTCACATGAGATCACTACCTTCCACCACTATCACTACTTTCACTTTCCCTCCTGTCTTGAATACTTCTCAAACCCACAGCTTCTGCCTAGTCATACAGTATATCTTTATTAGTTATTCAGTTTGGTTTTGCACACCAGTTTATTGTCTCTCTCTATAGCATGAGCCTTCCTTTTGCCCCTGAAGCACATATCTGTGAATCTGGACTGTAGCTGTAAGACAGAACACTGTGATGGTGAGCAAAGTGCAAAAAGTGCAGAAAGCTGATGTCTCACTAGTGCCATGCAGGCTGATGCAAACTGTGGTCTAAAACAACAATGGATTTGAATAAGAAAAATGGTGCTAGTATCCTCATGACATGTTACTGGGAAAAACAGAAATGAAGAGGATGACAGATATGAAAGGGTTTGTGAGAACTAAGCAATGTCTTGGTGATATTAATGGGTGAAAAATAATGTCAGGATATGGTTAATGACCCTGGAGAGAAGAAATGTTCTGTACATCTTAACTGACATGGTGCATAAGTAACCTATAAAGGGAGTCTTCTCCAAATGGTGTTAGAATATCATCAGCTGGATACACATTCTTCCATCCTCCAGTTATTTTATTTCTTTAATTTGCAAAGTATTGCTGTTAATGCACTTTGCCTTTATATAGTTTTCTTAAGCAACATATTTTGTTTTGTTTTTTTCTCCTTCTTGCTTTAACTTCTCTGATAGGTATCATGGCATGGTAAATTACATTTGCATTTCATGTTTCCATTGTCTTACACAGACTTGCTTTCTCTACCCTTTTTCATTTTCGCAGCATTATCTTAATCTTAATGGTATTCACAGTTCAATCTCTTGTCATTTTCAGTGCAATCTGTTAATTACAATCAGTTCATTGGCCTGAATCTACAACTTTAATACCTTATCCTGAGGTTGTGTTATTGGAGATAGTTATACTTGCATGGGTAACATAATGGGAACTGGCCACAATTTCAGGAAAAATATATAGATTTTCCCCTTCCTACTGAATGGGCTCATTGGACTGAGTTGTGAAATGCTAGTAAATTATGTATCCTAAAAGATCAAATACAGGCTTTCTCCATTTCACCTTTACAGTTTAGCTGTCTATGAAACATTATTCTCACATTTTTCTATGAGACATTTCTTTGGCATAAATATCTTTATTTCTACATCTCCAAATGGGTATTTATCACTTCAGAAAACATGTATAGCCAGGACCATTTTGGAATACATTAAGGAAAAAGATGAATGCATTAGCACAGATGAAGATATGTCACAGTTAAAAAACATCAGAGGAGTTAAGGTGCACATCATAATGCATTTCAAAGAGATGCATTTCATCAGGAGCCAAGCATTCATTTGTTTAAGTAAAATAAGTGCTTATTTTATGGAATGTTTTATTAAGATGTTAGGACAGCTAAGGAGTATTTGATGAATTACATTTGCCCATTAGCTCTCAGTTGTATTGATCAAGTCTAGGAAGGATCATGAATCTTTATATGATACAATAATTATCATAAAACAGTGTATACATTATGGAAATGAACATTCTGACATAGTTCTGCATTAAGAAAAGAATTTAGCAATAGAAATTTTACATTTTTTTTTAATTTATTTTCTTTATAAAGGAAAGCTGGTTTTCAGTACTGTGAACTTTGTGATAGCTACTTTAGTCATAGTGTATTTGATTGATAGTAAATTGAGCCTGTTAGTAGATGAAACATACAATAGATCTGCTGATGGAATTGAAGCAGAGATACAGGAGAATGAAAGTGCGTGATTAAGAAAAAGAAAGTCATTGTCAGTTTTCTAAATAAAATTTACGCAAAGAATATACAGATCTGTATGACTTGTCTCCAAGTGGACACATCAAAAGTACTGAAAGTTATTCTCTTGAAGGAGTAATTTTTGATAAATGATAATACAGGAGGTGCTATATTATTATATTTTAGTACAGAACTGCTGGGTAATTCAGGGAGGTGTGTTTCACAAGGGTTCTGCTAAGCATATATGTGAATAAAAAGGCACTCTGATTTTATAAACTGGATATCCCTCTGGAAATTGATATGATGTTCAAGTCTGCATGCTGTTATACCTTTATAAGTAGTACATCTGAGAGTGCTCTACACTTGGCATTAAAAAGCACCATAACTGACTCCTCTTTTAGTTGTGAAGTCTTGTGATAATTAATAGAAAGTTCCTATAATTTTCTACAGACTATGCAACTGATAAAATAATCGGTACCCAAAATATGCAAGTGTATGGTAGAGGTGGACTAAAGTTAAATGATTTGCATTCTTATTGCAAATATTGGATCCAGGAATATTCAAGATCTGGCAGTTCATTTATTACCTTTTATGACTAAGACTCTTTAAATGGTGCACCTGTGTCAAGACCTTATGCTTAAAATGTATTTCAACTTGATTTATCCATGGTACACCATAAATATGACAATGTTAACCTCTCAGTTTATATCTTCGGATTTTAAAGCACCAATCCAGTAAACTATCTGAGCAAAAAAAGTGCCAGACAAGGGATAATTATGTTCATAAACCGCTATTGGACTAGAGTAATCATTTAAAGGCTAGACACTTTCAAATCAGCATTAATAAATGCTTTCAAGATTGACTGCATATGAGCAGGGTTTACATAACTTTTTCTTCCTAATATTGCAATGTGTCTCTCCATCCTTCTGTTTATAGCACACTGTACCTTTCAATTATATTTTCATCTTGTCCTCCAACATTATTTTATTGCTGTCTTTGAAATCTATCTACCTATTTCAGTTACTCTGTTCTGAAATTATAACCTTGTTGCAAGTACATCTATTGGGACTAACTAGTTCAACCATTTGCTATTTGTCATTTTATTTCCAAGTTGTGGTGACAAGTACCATGCTGATTTCCTGATTTTTTTATTTTTTATTTTTTTACTGATACTATTCTGCCTTAATTCTTACACCCTTTCCTTCATTATCCAAGCTGCTTTGTGACTGAAGACCATTGCAGTAGAAAGCTTATGAGGACAGGTGAGTCTTTCCCATCATCAGAAACAGTTTCTAGTTCACACACTCACAGGATAGAAGACATAACATTTTTTAAGCAGCTTCTGAGCCTACCTAATGGCCTTGTGTTAGTGGGCCATACCTTTTCTTCATTCTTCTGAAGATACTCAGGGGTTTGGTTTTATGCTCAAGACATGAGAGTGCAAATTAGGAAACTCAGAAACTAAGTGCAATTAGGGGGATCATATGAAACTACTGTACCTTAGAGAATTTTCCTTTCTCTGAGGTACAGCCTGCTTGGAGTTATTGTGTGTATGTAGATATTACTAGACAATTAATAGATAACACTATGCCCTCAACATCATGAAACCTCTTCTCTGCTGATTACTGCCAACAATTTTCATTTCTCCTTCCTATAATTTATTGCCCCCCCCCCCCCCACCGTTCAAGCAATAAAATATGGGTCTATGCCATATGTTCGAAGAATTATAAATTCTAACCTTAAAACTTCGAACATATGTAAAAAAAAAAAAAAACCCAAAACTAACGACTATAGGCAGGGAGGCAAATCTTCCCTTTACCACATTATAGTGTGGTCTCGAAGTTGGTATATTTAAAGAGTGGGTGTGTGGGTGGGGCTTGTCCCCCACATGGGGGGTGCAAGGGGGCTTGCCCCCTTGCCTACACTAATCAGGTAAGTTCTGTTTTTTTTTATTATATGTTCGATGTTTGAAACTTCGAACACTTAAATTACATTATTTAACATTCAAAGTTATAAAACTTTGAACATATATTATAGACCCATAAAATACTATTTATATACCTCCTTTTAACTTTAAAGCTATCAAGGCCATAGTAGATAACTAATTGATCACTCTGAAAAGACACCTTATGCAACTTCTCAAACTCCTTTTAAACGTATGCCTAAAAGACCTATGAGACTGCTGCTGTGTGACTGACTTTCATTTTGGATTTGATTTATTCTTTTTAAGATTTGAATATTTCCTTTATTTAATTTTTTTTTATTTTGTTCTAATTATATTAAATCTTGTTCTATTGCAAATTCTGTGTTACCTTAATGTTTTTTTCTCTGTCTTGGAGGTTTAAATGTTCATGGCTATGTTCGGTTAGAAAACATTCATTTTACATTTTACTGGATGAAAAGGGATTTAATCTTGTTGCTTTCTTATTTGACAGCAAGTACTGTGAGATAACTGTTGATGTCTGACTATCTTGATCGATCCCTATTGTGCTTTTAAACTTGTTGGCTTTTGAGTTGCCAACCTCTAGTGTAAATTGGACTTTGAAAGATCTTTTTAGCCTCATCTATTCTGTTAATTCTTTGGGGCACTGAAAGAACAAATTGGGAGGTCCTTCCCCTTTGACTTTTAAAGGTTGAGTTAGCCTCTGTTTCCTATCATTCCACTCAGTTATTGTGCTCTGCAGTATTTAGAGTATTAATCCATTTTCCTTCTTAATTGTGACATCTGTAATATCCAGAAGTAGATTACTAATTAATGGAGAGCCTAGGAACTGCTTCTCAGGAATCAACTTGAGATTAGTGCTTCTGTTTTGTTCACAGGTTAATAAATCAGTAGTAGGCTAACTGCCCCCTTGGGCAATTTTAAACCTAGCCAATTACCCAATGTGCGAGTCAAACACTGCACTTGGGTCCGTAAGGTAAACAGCTTAACCACTATACCAGCCTCCCACTTACACCAACTACTTGTCAAACCCAGGAAACCTATTATGCATTACAATAAATCACAGAAATATCTATGGTCTTATGCCAAATCCTCATCTCCAAATATGGATAACAGTCAAGAAGATAAAATAAATAGTTGGTGCTTTCCAGCAGTAGCCAAATCGCTGAACTATTCCAGGAGCAGGAAACTGTCAAGTCATACTGCAACAGCACCCCCTGGGGAAAGGCCCCAGAACTATGCTCCATATGTAGTGCTACTCAGAAGTGAGAGTTCTCCATGCATTCCAGCTACGTGTAGCAGGTATGAAGAATTATCCAGCAGACTTGCTTGTGGCATCATGCAATGCATTGACCTTGCTGGTTAATAGGTTAATGGTCGTAGGCCTTGTTTTTGGTAAAAAAAGGAACAGAATGACGTTATTTCCCATCTCTCCTAGAGATTACTAATTACTGGAAGGTCTGAAAATTACTTCATGGGAGCTGGCTTGTAATTAATCATACTGTTTTGCTTCTGGAGCAAAGGGGCATTGATTCCTTCTGGTCTGTGATTGGGCAGTATCTATCTAGCCTTACAGACTCATCTGATTGCAGTTTTGGACAGGACATCTTAAGGGTCATTGTACAACTTAGCAATCTGTTGCATTCAACTGCTGTAGGTTCTTTCCAGAGTATTATTGGATTAATTCTACTGCTTAGGAAACAGTTTGTAATTAATGCTACTCATTTGCTTCTGATCAGAAAAGGAGCTATGTTTCATTGATTCCTAGTTGCATGCATCTGAGCTGAGGCCAGCTCTATCTCCTCTAATAGACAGCACCTTCAGGATTCGACTCCAAAACTTAGACATAAGTCCCCTTTCCGCTAATATTAGTAAACCCTTGGAAACATGGATTTGTACTTCCCAACCACCTCTGTAGAAAGTTTGGTTGAAATGGGCATTCTGAGATAATGTAGCAGGTGTCTCATGTTTGCTGACAACTACCTACTACTAAAAATGATAAAAAGTGTGAGTGATTAAGTTATTTATTAATTTTAGGAGACAAACTCTCACATGAAAATACTACAGATAATAATTAGTCTGTCAGTAACACAGAACACTGCACAAACCAAACACATAGCCCAACATAAGTTGAGGCTTTTAAAAGTTACCCACCTAAACTACAAAGGCCTCCTAAACGTAACCTAAGAAACAAGTAACTTCAGCTATCTCAAAAAATACACAACACAGGTAGCATCCATCTTGAAACATGCATCTGATAGTCCTAGCATCTCAATGCAAAAGCCCCATAACATAAAGTTTCACACAATCTAACATCCTAGTCATAGTTAACCACATTGTGAGTCACACTGGTGCACCACTCACCAAGCTGTGCAAGGAGAGGCCATAGTGAGGACCAGATCCAGTGTGGCTGTGCCCCTGGCACTGATATTGACAGTCCGGTCCAGGAAATTTGTGTTTAGAAAGACTGTGAATTTCTGTGTTTGTATGTTTGGCATTTGGTGTCATATATGATTACCTATTAATAGTGGGATAATTAATGTTACCTATTAATATGGTATTGGGTAAGATGGATAGTGTTTCCAATAAGTTAAATACATGTTATGGGCTTCCAGTGTGATAGAGGGTGACCTGTAGTTTGTAGGAAATGGTGTGGGATTTTACCTATTGAGAACTGATCATGGAGCAGTTCAAGCACATCATCCTGTCTGACCAGCCTTGAGGTATATTGATTTTTTTATGTAAATCAAGACATTTTCACCTTTAGTTCCTGCTAGTGTAGTAACTTGTCTAAATGTGTGGAAGGTATTATAACCTTGCACTACAGAGGTAATGGTCATGATTTTAAACCATGTCTTCATGACTGCATAGATGTCAGCATTCTCTAGGGTTTAAAGAGCTTGTAGGAGTGGAGTTTCTTGTTTAGTCTCCTAGAATTGAGTAGTAACACCTTTAGATTTTCTTGGTTTTGATTAGCTATTTCAGAAGTATTTTCAGTTGGACGTTGCCTTAAATATGCACTGTGATGGAGGACAATGTTTTAGCTAATATTTGCAAGCATAGAGGGGAGAAGTGTAAACTGTTCCTGGCAAAGCAGCATGTTCTGTTGACCACTTCTTCCCATGTGGATAAACATTGCACCCCCTAGAATGATACCAGAAACTAATATAATTATTAAAGAGTCAGTTGTTTGTGTGGCATCATCATTAGATAAGGTAGAATGCTGCTCAATGCCAGGCTCATACCAGATTGTAATAAACATTCCAAGAGCTCCACAATCTCTCATTTCATATAGTCTAGGGATGTACATCTCAGGTCACTTACATCATTATGCACTATGTTTGTGTCCTATTGGTACTTGTGGTCCAATGACCTGAGTGCATGAGTAATGTGACAAATCCTGGTCCCTGATAAGCAACTGACTGTGACTTTCTCCTTATTCAGCCTAGTGAGAGGAACATCAGTGTGTCTCTTAATGGAGTCTCCAATGACCAGAATTTTTGGATGTGTGGTGGCTTGCCTTATAAGCTTAGAAGTAGAGGCTACATGAGATGTGGCTGTATTTGTTGATATGGGTGCTGTTTTGAAACAGTAGATGTAGGGCTGCTGAGGCCATTTCTTACGTGTGCTTCATCTAGGAGGTCTTTGTGGTTTAGGAACGTTATATTTCAGTGCCTCAGTATATGTGGGTCTATGTATCTGCTTTGAACTGTGTGAGATGGGTGCAGTGGGCGTACTACTGACAACTTTATTGACATTAGGAGTGCTTTTTTGTGACTTATTTGATTTGAGGTGCATCATTTTGAGAATTAATTGGTTGTAAGTAAACATGAGGAAATGTCTACATTGTCTCAGGATGCCCATAGCCACCAAACTGGTAATAGAGATAGTTGGAAAATTCCTATCCATGGCAATAGGCCCTTTTTATTGATAAAACTGTTGAGGTAGGAATATAGCAAAAAGTCAGGAGTATCAGGTTTGCAAATCTGGGGGCAGTACTTGTCAATGTATTAACTAGTTGCCTTGTGTGAAACTAGGTATTGGTGAAATTTCAAAGGTACTCTTACAAATGTCAGCAAAAAGTGCCCGTTTCAGTATAGGGCACTGACAAAGCAAATGAAGGAAAAATCCTAAAGTAGACCCTCAATGGAATGTCTTGTCAGACCTACTGTACATTTTGCAAGTCCAATGATGGTATAGACAACAGATCAAGATATCTTAATCTATTTTGCAACATAAACAGAACATGTTGGAAGGCTGGATATGTATCTGAGTTCTAATGGTCATTAATTAAAAAAATATATATATTTAGTTGCCAGTAGGTTTCCCTACAGCTCAACCAGTTCCTCCACGTAGTCATGTAGGATTCTGCTTGGGTATTCTGGAACAAGTCACAAGGGACCCAAGGGGGAGGTGACTGGGAGAACTAGTTGAGCTGAAGAGAAACCTACTGGCAACTTAAGCTCAATGCAACCAACACCCCGGGTCTTAATGACCATATATCCATGAAGCGTTATTTAGTAAAGAAGGCAATGAAATTATGACTCTTACAGGGGTGTATGCAAGTACACACACATAGTTCCTATTAGAAATAAATAGGACACGCACATAATCTGATTAGAACTTTCATATATTTTATATATATATATATATATATATATATATATATATATATATATATATATATATTTCTTAAACATATATATTTCTTAAATATATATATTTTAATATAATTTTACTATATGTTTATAATAAAAGGATGAGAAGACAATACATGTATGGTTGCATTAAAATATAGGTTCGGTTTATTCACACTACTGATGTTCTTTTACATGAAAAACACTGTTTCTTTGAATATTTGGTGCCTTTTTTTAGGAAAAAGGGTATTTAAATGGTGGGATTAATTAGGTTCATAGGTTCATAGGTAGATACTAGGCAATCTGCCCAAAGGTATTTATAAGCCTAGCCAGAATGTGTTGGTTTCGCCGCACCATTAGATTAGTTCCCTGTGCCTCTGTCCAGCAGAGCCACTGAAGTGATCCCCGGGGTAAACTTTCTGTCTCCCATCCACTCGTCAAGGTTTCTTTTGAAGAGTGGTAGTGAGGAATCTTGTTCCAAAGCATGGGAAGTCTCTGGGACAGGAATCTATCCCTCCAGCACATCCTATTTATTGTTGTGGTGAGGTTTAGATCCCTCGAGTGTGTGGCTCGAGGGGATAAGGTTTTCTTTAGGTGGAGCATGTCCATCAATTCTGGGTTGGACATGGCCTTGTATGTCAGGCAGAGATCACCTCTGAGTAGGCTGTATGCAACCGAGTACAGTGGAGTTTTTTCAGTCAAGCTGCATAGGGCATCTGTTTGAGGCCAGTGATACTCATGATGAGGTACTTCTGTGGTCTTTCCAGCTGTTGCAGGTGTCTTGTAAGGTAAATCCCAAATGGGGCATTGTACTCTATGATGGGTCTGATGAGTGATGAGTAGAGGGGCACAATGACCTCTTTTGATCTGGATGTGAACCCTTTTGTGATTAGGTGGGCCAAGTAGAAGGATTTTCTAACCATTTTGGCAATGTGATTATCAAAGATGAGATTACTATCTTCTTGGGTCCCCAGATCCCTTATTATGTCTTCCGTATTTAGGGGACTATCACCTATGTGGTAGTTTGTGGGTACTTTGTTTTTTCCAAAGGGGATGACTATGCACTTTTTGGCATTTAGCTTGAGGCCATGATTTTGACACAAGGTATCTGTCTCAGTGAGACCCTTTTGGAGGATGTCTGTGTCAGCCGGAGAGTCAATTATAGCCCCTAGTTTGTAGTCGTCTGTGAACTTGGTCAGCCATAGTCCTCCTGTGCTTGCCTATACCTCTGAGAAGTATATGCCGACCAGGAGGGGTCCTAGGACTGAGCCCTGAGGAACACCACATTTCTAATGCTTATACTTGAAAAAGCCTTGCATTGGGCAGGTGAAAGTACTTGTACAACATGATTTTACAATAAACCTGGTTTCAAGCTATTTTCAGTGTGCCTGGACCATTTGTATTTGTGCTTACATAGCATTAAATATATTACTTAAAAATCATCCAGAGCTATCAGGGCTGAATTTTAAAGATGTCCTTCCATCATGTTCAGTGTGAGCAACAATGAGAATCAGATAGACCAATATTCATCCCATTAGAGGTGCGCATGGGATTAGTCACGGGAAATGTAATCAAAACAGATTTATTAGCTTTGTTTAACTCACTCGTGTTTACATTGTCAAGCGGTCAGTGTTAATAGGCTGAGACAGCAGATCTTTTGGGATTAGAAATCTTCATTTTGTCTCCAGAGATGAGCTGTCAGGGAGTTAGGTAATTTAGAGTTGCAGTTCCCACACAGGGGTACTGGTGATCTTGTCTTCTTTCAACACTGTTTAGTTTTGTTAATGCTGACATTATACATTTTTAATTCTGCACTCTTCTGTGTTTTACTATTTGCAGTGTTTCTATCCATGAAATTAGCAAAGATCCATATCAGAAAAAGTTTTTAAGATTCTTATCTATCCATGCTAATATACAACTTAATAAAATATATGAGAAACAAAAGTTAATTTATGGAAGGTCATTTCAGGCCAGCTAGATAAAGATCTGTATGGTCAGCAACTCCTTGATCATTGAGGAAGGTGGTGATTTATTGTTCAAATTTCTATCAATATCTGTGTTACACACACACACAGTACCTCTCAACTGTCCCTGATTTTGACTCAAATTTTATCTCTGTCCCTCTTAATCCCTCCTAAAACTAGTGACTTTTGGAGAAAGGTGGTGAATTACACTTAATGAATAATGACAATAATTACGAGTTATAGACTTCTTTTACTTCAGAAAATGTGTATTAATTCATATGCTTTGATTCTGTCAATGTTTCAAGTTAATAGCACTAATATTTTAAAAGTGTCCCTGATTCTTTCTTGACTTGTCCCTGATTTTGTTGAAATTTGTCCCCGATTGGTTGAGAGGTCTGTCACACACACACACACACACACACACACACATATATATATATATATATATATATATATATATATATATATATATATATATATATATATGGGATCCGTACAGATGCTGGACTGCATCTTTCACCGAATCCCAATTTGGTGAGCATACTTGCTTGAAAGTGCTATTCATGTAAGTATGCTTGTTGTTCCAGTCGTGCTACGGTGTGGTAAGGGAAAATTTCCTTTTCTCCACTGCATTGCGACCTCGGAGTGAGAATATTAAAGTGATGATGTGTGGGGGGGTGCAGGGGGGCTTGCCCCCCCCCACTGCATTCAAGAAGATTTTGTGTTTTTTTTTTAAATTAACAAAAGCGCTTTTTCGATGAAAGCACTTTCGTTAAAGTGTGTTCGGTGGTAATGGGTTTGGGCTTTTGAACTTTCATTCAAAAGTCCTAGATCTATATATATATATATATATATATATATATATATATATATATATATATGTGTGTATGTATGTGTGTGTGTATGAAAATACATTGGCAAATCATAGGTATATAATCAGAAACACACACATACACAGATATATATATATACATCTGTGTGTGTGTGTGTGTGTGTGTGTGTGTGTGTGTGGGTGTGTGTGTGTGTGTGTGTGTGTGTGTGTGTGTGTGTGTCTCTGATTATATTTGTATGATTTGCCAATTAATTTTCATTGACATGAAATGCGTTGTATATGTCATAATCCTTCATCAGTGAGCCCTTTCACTGAAAAAAACAAACAATGAAACAACGTAATTGCAAATGAAACAAATGCGTCTCTTTTGTGATTACTTTAAAGAAGCAGAAACTTTGCTTTTACATGAGACAGTTCACCCCCTCACCCCTAGTAGTTAAATATACTAACTCAGCAGTCATGCAATCATGGAAAAAGAGGATAACAGTTGAAATTATATTAGTGTTGGACTGATGCAGTTCAAGTGTAATGTAATTGTTCACGGGGAAAGTCCAAATGCACATAGGTCCATTTTCAGAGGAGCTCCAGGGAGGAAAGCTCCAACAAGATGAAGAAACAAACATTGTACCACAAGAAAATTACAGACTATGGGTCAACAATGAAAGTACACATTCAAAATTTAAATAACCGAAAGAGATGACACCTTAGCGATTTTAACAAAATTTGTTTATCAAAGAGTACATGGTATTATACAAACTAGACTCGCATATATATTAGAACGCACAGTATGATATTTCTGAGGAAGACTTGAAACGATTTGAGGTAAAAGAGTAAGTATAGATAGGGAAGGAAGAAGACATAATAGGATAGTCTGTAAAGTGCAGATCTAAAGAACATCAGAGGGTGTGTTTAAAAAGTGGGGAATATAGAGTTAGTCAAGTGAGTAGCAAGAGCAAAGTCAGGATTTTTCTAAGTGAGTAAATTGATGTTTTTTAAATTTTACTATGGTGCAGATGGAAGTGATAGAAGTGGGTAGTTTATTTCATATTTTAGAAATGATGTTAAAGAATAAGGATTCACCAGCCAACATTAAGCAACAGTGATCTAAGGAAACTTGTCTTTTTCTTCATTGCTCTGTCCTGAACCTTCAGTGCATGTTGTTTAGTGGTGATGGGGGGTTCTAAGAGATTTAGGGGTAAGTGGGTTTTGTATAATTGTTTGTGAGCCTAAAATTTACACCAACTTTGTTAGTATGTTGGCAATGTCTACTCAGTCAAAGTTGGCAGTCGATTATGTTCATCTGAAAGAGAAGGTCAAATAATGAGGCTGGGATTTTCTATGCCAGCTTTGTGGGGGTCAGTCCAAACAGAGTAGGATTTGAGAACTAAAAGCTTAGTTAAGCGTCAGTACAGAAGAAGACCAATTTGGTTTCATTGGAAAGGGAAGGTGACAAGCAGATAATAAAAGGGTAATACATGAGGTAGGGACAAAAAAATATATTAGAAGAGGTCAAGAATAGGAAAGGATTTTTTTTAGTTAGATCGCAGAAAAGAAGGGTCTATATTACAAGATCAAAGACACATTCTTTCGAATGCATTGTGGTCGAACATAAAAGGCTGAAAATGCAAAATATTGAAACCGCTTCCGTACTTTGATGTTTTTGGCACTGTAGTGCAGTCTCAGAGTCGATATATTTAAGTGGGGGGGGGTGGTGTGGTGGCAAAGCCCCCCACTTAATGTAATGTTTGAAATTGTTCTTTACTTTTATTTATTTTTTTGTTGGAACAGCGATTTTTTTTTCCTTTGCTGTTCTGACACTTTGACATTGTAAGCTTTTGCTTACATAGGGTCAATTAATCACCGTTCGCTTTTTTAAGCATTCTGTGATCTAATATAGACCCGAAAAGAATACAGTAGGAATGGACAAAATCAGGCTAGGACAGAATGGGAGGCATGTCATAGAAGACGTGGAAAAATAAGATAATTTGAAAGGATTATTTTACTGCGGTGGTGGTGCTGCGGTAGCGTTGTCGCCTCACAGTTAGACGTTGCCCGTTCAGTTCTCAGAGCGTCTTCTGTGTAGTGACATGCATGAATGGGCGTTCCTTCGTTGAAGGTTGTGCGTTAGGCCCGGCATCCAATACGTAAAAATCTACTGCCAATCATTAGCGGACCGGAGTTCCGCTGTGGCGACCCTTAACCGGGAAAAGCCAAAAAACACAAACAAATTCAACTCTGTTTTTAGCAATTATACACAGGGGAAAGATGCAATGGTATGAATGAGGAATGGCAAGTTGCGAAAAGCAATAGACAGCAGGTTAAAAAAGGAGGAGGTGCTAAAGAAACTGGGTTCTGTAGTATTGATGAGGGAAAGGTTCACTGTCTACAGTCTTAAAGAATATGTCTATTAGATCATCAGATGTCTGATCAAGAACATTAGCAGAACAGTGGCAAGTGCAAAAGTGCGCCTCTGCAAATAAAATGGCAGTAATTGTACTCTTGTATCAAGTGGGAGAGAAGCAAAACCCTTTATAAATGTAGGACTACTGGGATAAAAGCAGTGACAGAAAAGTGAATAAGAGAATCCCATGGGAAAGGCTGTCTTGTCTTACTTCTTGCTACGATTGTTTGATTTATTTGTTTACTAAATAGAAGACTGATCTCAGTGGGCCATTTTCAACTTTGGCCTAGTGCTACAAACAAGAGTGGATAGTGTATTGGATAGACTGTTGAAAATGTGAGAACAACAGCTGTGATCCTCTGATTAGTGAAACTAGTCCGAGACTGTGGTTTCTCAGAATATTACCATTAATTAACACATGGCAATCTCAGATTTAAAGTCACAGAGATATCGGGCACAGTCCTCTTTCCATTAGCATGGTTTAAAAAGGGAGTGAGGCATCCACAGTAAATGCTTAAATAGTAAAGCAGTAAATTTGGAATTTTATTTTTTTCCCTGTCACCACAGAGTTTATTTTTCATATATAAATGACCTGAAATATTAAAAGTAGCACGTCTCATAGGGAGATGACAGAAAGCTAATGGACAGCATGGTTATATGGTATAGAGGGATAAAACTCTTGCTCTGACCCAGATGACTCACTTTAAACTAGAGTTGAGAGCTAGGAGACCAAACGTGGAAGTTGGAGGAACTGAATGAGTGGTCAGCATGTCCAGTATATAACAGCATAAAGCGTCTGGTGGAGTCTGTGTTGCAAGTGGGATTACCTCTTAGTCACTCCAACAATGTATGAAAAGGCAGAGGGCATTAGGGTAACTCCCTGGCAGCAGTACAGAGGTGCTGCATTAGTATCCTTGAATTCCTCACAAGAAAAGAGAGAGAGAAAGCGAAAGCTCTTGGATAGCAATTAATATTTTTTATGACTAGAAGGTGCTGCTATTCAGACTTGCTCCTGCCTTAAGACTTAACTACAGGATAACTTGACAAGGAGCTACCTGTAAGTGTACAATATGTGTACCTCAAGAAAGCAGTTCACTCACTTCCTTACTGGTACCTGCTAAGGAAACTATAGACCATTAGAAAAAGGAAGTCAAACACTCAAATATATGCAAGGAAAGAGGCAGTATTTGTGCTGTGTAAGGAAAGGAGGAGGAGACTTACAGAGTATAATGTAGGATGGTTCTTAGGTAAGTACTTTTTGGTATACCTGTTTTACACATGTACTTTTTATATGTACAAGAAGATAAAAAATAAAAAAAGTACTGGTGCCTTCATTTACTATCCCTAAAACATAAATAACAAAGTAAGAAGGAAACAAATGAAGTAAAGAAATACACTTGAAACAATTAACTCTGTAGATGTTTGCCATGTTTGTAAAGTACCTTGGGAACATTCAGTATTTTAACACATTACAAAAACATTTAGTGTATGACCACAATGCAGTTATATGCCATAAAACAGGGAAGTGAAAGCAGAGTCTTTCAGGGAAAAACTAAAAATAGAAAGAGTAGGCCGATTCTTTGCCTGACATTGGCAGAGAGATACTGCACAGTCATCGTGGCCCTGAGGACATCAGGTGGTCAGTGTACCACAGATCGGAAATCATGTAAAGAAATATTCACATACTTGTCATATAACTATTGAATGGCTACCTTGAATGTTAATGAGACTGTAAATCCTTCTGGTCACTAAAATAATGCTTTCTTTATTCCCTCCCAGATGGAATTGTTTTGCTGGGTTTACTGAATAACATTTAATGACAGATAATATGTAATCTTCCAAAGTGTAACATAACATCTTCCTATGTTTACTCCCATTTTCCATATGACTGATGTCAAGGTTCACAGTGAAGGTAAGGATTCTTGTAACAGAATACTTGTAATATGTAAGTGAAAGAAGGCATTGGATGTATCTGACAGTTGAAAATTTTATACTTTGCATTTAGAATGATATATAATGTATGAATGTTTTGTCAGTACATGGACACACAAATTTGTCACTCTCTCTCTCTCTCTAGGCAAAACCACATGCAGAGGTGCTACGTGATTTAACTATTACACTACATCTAGGCTATACACAAAATACAGTTATGTGGATCTTTAAACTCATCTGACTATGGAACAATGGAACAAACACTTCAGAAGACGCTTCTGTAGAGACAAACGTCCTCTTTGTAAGACGTTCCCTGTCACTTACCGTATGCACTTTTTGCTACAAGAAAACAAAAGCAGTACTCAGCCATATATTGCATTGAATAGTGGTTTTGTTTTTGCTTTTAAGGGCTACTAGAAATGAAAATGGCTTTTGCTTGGTCTTTTTCACTTGCAAGAGCAGCCTTACTAATGATGAGTTACTGCACATCAGTGCCAACAGCCAGAAAAGAAAGCGTGTGTGTCGAGGTATGTAAATCTCTACAGGATTTTAAAACGCACAGTGAATTCAGGAACTGAACACATTGTTTAAGAACTTAATTAAAATTGTAAGCCTGTATTCCATCTGCATGCAGTAGTATGCTTTTCTTTTAAACATACTTTCTTTGTACTTTTTTTATTTTGTTACGTTTCTCCAAAAATATTTCACAAGCTTAAAACGCTCCATCGTGTCATAGAATTGTTATATTTTTTAAGACTGAATTCATGTGTAACCATGTGTGCATACATGTTTGTGTGTGTGCATGCATGCACATGCCAAACACAAGTGTGCGAGTCTGATTTTGTCATAAGTACTTGTGTTACCATGTTGAAATAAACTTAAGGTTTCTACAGTATCCTGAAAACCATAATGCACCATTCAGTTAAATTATTGTAGCTAATGCAAATCATGGTATTTGCATTAAACAGTGTTAATTATCATGTGAGAGAACATACATTTAACTTGCATCTTCATTAATCAGAAATGCACTTGTTGCTACATATAAATCTCTAATAAAATGTGAAAGCTAAGGCAGTGAACAATAACAATACTATAGCAGACGTTCCATTATGTCAGTGTAATTGTGTGGTATAATCTAGAAATCACTGCACAGTATGTAAATTATAGTATCTGATGAGTTTGATACTACTGGGGGGAATACCGGCTTGCCATGGGGGTTATTTAGTATTTTTTCAGTTTTTACATTAAACAATTTCTCCCCTTAATGAGCAATCTGCAGTAAGAACATAACTATAATGGAATAATATTTTGGAGTAGGGACAGTATTGTTTTTGGTGTGAGTGCATGTATGCTTGCTTGTGTATATGATTGTGGAGATGATTTATTTTATCTATAATAACCATAGAGGAAGAAAAGATGAAAGTTGGCAATAAACATGTCTGTAGATATTCAACAATGACAGGCATGAACCGGATAAAACAGGAACTTTAATCTCCCTAGCACTTCGGCAAAGCCTTCATGGAGTGCAAAACTAAAGGCAACAAGCCTTAACTTAAATACACATGATAATCAAACAATTACTCAGTTAACCAATAAAACAAAAACAATTAAATCAAAAGCTTCCAGTTACACTCTAAATTAGGACCGGAGGGAGATAAAGTACTGAACTTCAGAATAGAATAGTTTTCTTATACAACAATTTTTTTATATACATTGTAAGAATAAAATTTAACCGGTACTTTTTCTAAAATAGTGGCTTTTAAGCCATCAGGATTAGAATTGTGAAAAGTACTGTGCAAAAGGATTGTTAGGTTTAATTTTTAATATTTTTTTACATGTTCCTGTAGTCTAGTTTTAAATTTCCTTTTGTTTTCTCCTATATAAAGTAGACTACATGGGCACTGTAGGGCATAAACTATACCCTCAGTATCACAATTATACTTTTATAAAGGATGAAAAGGATGTCTGTTGTTAAAAGAGAAAGTCTTAACTACATAAATACATACACAGCAACAACCACAAGGAAAAGTACCCCTCATATTAGAGGGGTACAGAGAAAATGTAGAAGTCAAAACTGGTAACCAGAATTCGTTATGTACTAAAATGTCCTTCAAATATCTACCTGTCTTATATGATATCTCTAAACAGGCTGAAAACAACTTAACTAAATCCATAGATTTAAATAAATAACTCCAATAATATTTCACTAAATTTATCAAAATTGAATTAAAAATACCATAGTTAGTAACAAAGTATATTTTTCTCATGCTTTCTTTCTTTACAATAGATGAAAAATCAAGTGTATTAGACACCCCCTTATAATTTAAGGGGTTAGCACAGGATTTGGAAACCACCTTATCCACTGCCAGTTGTACCAAATCTTTTTTATAACCTCTAGAATCAAACATTAAACACGTTCTGTTTACTTCTGTATTAAAATCATTATTGCATAATCTTTTCAGTCTAGTACACTCCCCATATGGAAGAGAAGCTAAAATATGAGGAGGGTGACAACTCTTCCCATCCAAAAACTGTCAGCCATCATCAAACTTTTCATGAACAGATGTCCGTAATGAACTATCACTACTTAAAAAGTCAAATTAACATCCAGCAATACAATCTGTTTACCCACTTGCAGACAGTTGAAGGAAAACCCAAACCTATTATTCTGTAACCAACCAAAAAAATTCACCCACCTCATTAAAACCTACTTTACAAACAAAAATAAGATCATCAATAAAACAATGATATTTAACTACAAATCTTTTGAAAAAATCGCCATGATAAAGATATTCAAATTCATATAAACCCATTACCAAATTAGCATACATGGGGGCAAATGATGCTCCCATGGCTGTACCTTGAATCTGTTTATAAACTTGGTTATTAAACATAAAAAAGTTATTAGTTAAACAAAAATATAACAATTCCAATACATAATTTGATCCAGGGGTATCCCCCTCAAAATATTTAACCACCTCTAAACCAAAATTATGTCAAATATTTGTATAAAGACTATATACATCTACACTAATGAAAAATATATCACTGGACCATTCAAGATCAGATATCTTTATCCAAAAAATCAACACTGTCTCTAATATATGAAGGTAATA
This sequence comes from Protopterus annectens, assembly GCF_019279795.1. Classification (NCBI taxonomy): domain Eukaryota; kingdom Metazoa; phylum Chordata; order Ceratodontiformes; family Protopteridae; genus Protopterus; species Protopterus annectens. The sequence continues at coordinate 737,577,495 of NC_056750.1, read as the reverse complement.
TGTCGGTAGATATGTCTGTGGAATAACATAAATTTCCAGACTTAATCTATCTGTGAAGTAGGCTGTTAGGATCAGCCTCAAAGTGCTCTGGATAATTTTATAAGAGCTCTGTTGCAAAGATCATTTTAAAAGTGCAAATCTCAGAATGCAGAGCCGCAAGTGTGAATGAGGTGAAAGGCATTAAGTATGATAATGGGATATCAGAGTATTTCCCTTACTTCATGGTCCGTTATCAAAGAGTATTTATAAATAGTAGCTGTGTGGCAGCTTATGCTTGAAGTAATTAATGGTGAACTTTAAATATGCTGTTAATGTTATTGAAACTACAGATTTGTTTGAATTCCGGTACTTCTATTATTTAGTCTTGCGCTTATGATACTGAGACTTTGTTTTTACACTTGTTTGATTATTATTATATAATTTACGTACGTTTCATGATCATTTATAGAGACTGTGGGAAGTTTAACTTGATTTCTTTAGTATCTTTTGAGGGTAAAAATGTCATTCAGGTCATGCTGATATTCTAACTTAAATGGTTAAAATAATGCAAACAACCATTTTGCTTGTGCCAGTTAATTACTTTTATTTTTTGTTTAGGTAAAGTCGGTGCCCACATCTGTCAGAGAAAATAAATGAAACATCTTTAAAGAAGATGTATAGCATTTTAATTTTATAAGAATATTTACTCAAGTGGGACCAACCACTTACAAAATGCAAACAAATTCAAGAAATGGTAGATATTTTGAAAGGGTAATATTCGGAGTTGCTATATATGTGTTTTTCAGTAAGTTACTGTTTAGACCGGTTCTAAAAATGTTTACATTTTTTTTTATTTCAATTTAAAATATATACTGAATGTTGAACTGATTGATGTGCCATCATTTACCATGGTCCTCTAGGGGCCATACTTTGTCACAGTGAGCTGGGTGCTGATGGTTATCACAGTGCACTGCGTGCTGATGGTTTACCATATTGCAGTTGTTAGTATTCACTATTGCAAAGCACCATGTAGTGTTTATTACTCCACTGCATGGCAATGTGTACTACAGTGCATTGCACTGTTCATTGTAATATTGAATAGTGCACTATTCATTACCACAGTGCACTGGACTAGTTTCTTTATTGTTTACACTGCGCTGTGTACTTGACACTATTTATTACCACAGTGCTCTGCACATTACTGCAGTTCACTTAACACCATTACTACACCAGTGCATTTGGTGTTATAGTTTACTAAAATTCACTGGCCACTGTTCATTATCAGTGTTTACTTTGTGCTCTTCATTACTGCAGACATTTTGGCACTGTTCACTACCACACTGCATTGGACACTGTTTATTATCCACAGTGCATAAAGTAGTCTTTATAAAGGTGGACTAGGCAGTGTTTTTTTTTTTTTTAAACATAGAACACTGACTGTTGCTAATTATCACAATACACAAAGCACCATTCATTAGAACAAATGCCCTAGGCCCTTATCATTACCACAGGACCCTGGCACTGTTCATTAACACAGCTCATTAGGTGCTCTTCATAACCAAGGTACCCTGGTAATGATCCTTAACGCTGTTCACTGGAAACATTTGATTCCCGGACTGCACTACACACTATTTCCACAGTTAACTGGGTACTGTTCATTGCCAAGGTGTACTGGACACTTTTCCTTATCACAGTTCACTGGTGTCTGTTCATTATTATAGTCCTGTGACACTCTTTATTACCACAGGTCACTGGGGTCTTTTTATTATCATACAGTACAGTAAGTACATGGGGCAGTATTTATTTCCATAGAGAACTTGAGGGCTATTTATTACTACAGTACACTGGACGTTATTCCTTACCACAGTATACTGAATAGTGATCATTACCACATTGTGTTGGGCATTATTCATTTTCACAGTGCACTGTGCTTTTTTATTACTACAGTGCTCTAGGAGCTGTAACATTGCCACATTGCAGTGGGCACAGTTCATTACTGCAGTGCAGGGAGTACTATACTTTACTGTAGCACACGGGTGATATTTATTATCACAGTGGAGTGGGAACTGTTCATTATTACAGTGCATGAGACACTATTTTTTTAGCACAGTGCACTGGTCGCAGCTCAGTATCACATTACTCTTGGCATTATACATTGAAGGGGTGCTCTGACCTCTCCTCGTTATCACACTGCACAAGATAATGCTCATTACAACAGTGCATTGCATTATTTTCATTGCCAAAGTGCATTGAGTCATTCAAGTTGTAGCTGGCACAAAAGAGATACAGAAATGACTTTTCAGGCACATAGAAAAGCAACATTCTGTACCATACTAAATTGCAACAACAACAAGCTAGGAAAACAATAAATTAACAAAAAGGAGCCAAAGGAATTTGCCATGTAAAGTATTGACCCACTCTTCTGTTTATTGTAATATTACTGCTTTTGTCCACCAAACTTTATTATTGCTGTGAACTTCTTCAGATAAAAACGCAAATGGAAACACCGTTTAAAACACCCTCCAAAATGATCGCATGACATTAAATCCCTGATGTCATTCCTGTTCACTTCATCCCCTTAAAAAGCCGCTAACCATATATTCATAAAACATATATTTACAGTGAACTAAAATACAGTTAATTCGACAGTTTATGTATGGAAAATATAAACATTCCCTCCTGCCATGAGTAAAAACTGCATGTATCCAAATTCAAAAATAATTGTTTTGGGATATATGCATTTTTTAAATTCCTTTTTAATTATTTTCGAATTTGGATACATGTAATCTTTCTTCATGGCAGGAGTGAATGTTTATGCATTTCACATATAAACTGTCAAATTAACTGTATTTTAGTTCACTGTAAATATGTGTTTTATGAATATATGGTTAGTGACTTTTTAAGGGAATAAAGCAAACAGGAATGACATCATAGGATCATAGGAGATTACTAGGCTAATGGCCTTGGGGCCATTAAAAGCTTAGCCAAGAATTTATCCCACCCAAAAAGAAACCTCAGTCAGCACCTGTTGCCCCTGTCAATGAGGGACAAAGGTAGATCCCCTGGGACATATTTATGGTTTCCCATCCACTCATCAATATTGCATTTGAAAAGGGTCAGTGAGGAACTCTGTTTGATATGTATAGGAAGTCTATCCCAGAGATGGGGCAGCCTCTGGAAGACAAACCTGTCTCTCCAGCAGGTTTTGTTGATGTTGCATATTAGGTTTAGGCCTATAGAGCGGGTAATGCGCCAGGATTTAGACTTGCAGATATGGAGCATCTCCATTAGGGCAGGGTCTGACATTGCCTTGCAGGCAAGACACAGATAACCTCTGAGAAATCTGTATGATACAGAGTAGAGTGATAGTGATTTAAGTCTGTCCACATAGTATAGGTGTTGGAGGCCATGGATTCTCTTTGTAAGGTATTTCTGAGACCTTTCCAGTTGGTGCACATGTTTGCAGAGGTACATACCAAACGTGGCATTATACTCAATTATAGGTCTAATAAGGGAGGAGTACACAGAGGTAATAAACTCTTTTTTTTCTGGATGCAATCCCTTTACTTGTGAGATGAACCAAGTTAAAGTCTTTTCTGATCATTGACACAAACTAATGGTCGAATTTGAGATTGTTGTCAACCTGACTACCCACATGCTGTGTGCTTAGGGGGTTGCTGTTGATGTGGTAATCAGTAGGGGCCATGTTTTTGCCTAATGGTATGATAATACATGTTTTTGCATTTAACTTAAGGCCATGACATTAGCACCAGTCATTTGTAGCTGTGAGACCCTCCTGCAGTATGTTAACATGAACTGGGGAGTCAGTGACCACACCCATCCTACAGTCATCTGCAAACCTGGTCAACCACAGACCCTTTGTCTTTGCCTAGACCTCTGAGAAGTATATGCCAAACAGTAGGAGTCCTAGGACAGATCCCTGGGAACACCACTAGTTACAGGTCTGCTGTCGGAGGTTGGCCACCCATCTGACTAGATATGGATTAACACCAAGTTGTGTTAGCTTTTCGATGATGCCCGAGTTGGGGGATTATGTCAAAGGTGTTGGCCAGGTCAAGGTAAGCTGTATGCACTGACTTACCCTCATCCAGGGCCTTGGTGACAGTCTCAAAGAAGTCATCTAGGTTCAGTAGGCAAGATTTGCCCCTGACGAATCTGAATTGCATGGGGTTGAGTGCTTGGAGATTGCCTGTGTCCTTGTTTATGAGATCCATAATAATACGGTCCATGACTTTACAGATTAGACTTGGCAAGCTGATGGGACGATAGTTTCTAGGGTCAGTAGTGGCATCACCTTTGTGCAAACGGATGACAATCGCAGTTCTCCATTCAGCTGGAATGAAGCCTGTAGTTAGGCTGTGGTTGAGGGTGCTCAATGGCAAAGCTAGTTCTTGCTGGAGATGGTGTAGAATACAGCCTGGGATACTATCAGGTTCCATGGTAGCTGTGTTTTTTGCCTTGGATAGGGCCATTAATGCTTGATCTACAGAGATGTGAGGTGTAGGACAAGTATTAGAGATGTCGAATGGGCCTTTGGGGGGTGATAAGGGGGTGAAGTTTGTGCTGAACTTATCAGCCAACAGGTTGGCTATGTCAGCAGGATCAGTGTAAGTGGTACCATTAAGTTCTAGTTCAGAACAAACATGGGCTTTGCCATGGAGGTTCCCAATGTAACTGAAGAAGGACTTGTGGTTTCCCTTTGTTTTGGAGGCTAGTTTCAACTCATAATTGGCTTTGGAGGTTTTCACTAGTGATCCAATTTGCTTGTTGAGGCAGAGGAGAGAGTTTTTCTGATTTGGAATTTTTGTTTTTACCCTTGTAGAACAGTTTTTTCCTTCTGTTGTAAAGCCTGTTGATAGAGGATGTCCACAAGACAGGTTTCTGTTTCCTTGAGGAGCAGATTTTAGTTCTGTTGGGTATGGCTGAGTCCATGCAGTTGTACATGTGCTTGTATACTGCACTGGCGTACTGTTCAGCATAGTTGTCTGTATCATCTGAGGGGGGCGGTAGTGTAAAGCTGCTGATACCCTCCCTTAGGAGGTTGTAGTCAGCTTTTGAGACATTTTTTAGCCTGGTTTCAACTGGGAAGGGGTTGGTAGGATAGAAATTTTGAATGAGACAGACCAATGATCTGATCTCACCAGTGAAGAATGTACTATGGGAGTGTTGCAGCGGTCACAGATATTGGTGAGAACCAAGTCCAGTATGTTATCTCCCCTTATAGGGGATAGGACCAGCTGATCTAGTGCATTAGAACTGATGAAGCCAAGGAATCATTGGGTGAGTACATTAGTGCAGGAATAGTTCACCCAGTCTATGGTGGGGTAGCTGAAGTCACTAAGGATCAGGGCGTTAGGGGGGTACCTTGATGGAGTCAAGTAGGTCCAGGTAGGAGGTGTGGGTGTCCTGAGACATGCAGGGGGTCTATAGCTGGCTATAACTTGGATGGGTGTTTTGCAAACTGTCTGTAGCTTCTGGGGTAATGCCAGTGCATCATGTTGATAAACCAGTGGAGGTGTGCCTGACCTTAATGAAGATAGAGACTCCACCACCCTTAGTCTTTCCAACCTCATTTTGGGGTCAGAAAGTGTGGAATGAGGTATAGCCTGGTAAGACAGGGGTGCTCTCTGCAGCTCTGAACCAAGTTCCTGTGACTGCACAGACATCGTCATCTTCCAGTGTTAGGAGAGCCTCTAGTTAGTGCATTTTCAGATTAAGGCTCCTAGCATTGAGTACTGGCTTTTTGACAGATATTTTATGTTGGAAGATTTGTCTTTGGGACATGTCTTAAAAAGGCATGATGGGGAGGCAAGAGCTTTGGCCAAAATCCAGAGCCCCAGGGGTGACAAGTGCAGGCCATCTCTGGCAAAGCATCGTGGCCTGACAGCCATGTAATTCCAGTCAGACAGATACTGGATCCTCTTAGAAAGACACCAGAAACTAAACCAATTGTTGAAGTCAAACATTTTTTGTTGGTATTGTGGTATAATTTTTGGTGAAGGTAGGATGCTGCTTAGGGCTTGGGTCATTCCTGTCTGGACCACATACTCTGAGAGCTCAGTCATGTCTCTCTTCATATAGTCCAGGGAGGTACATCTCAAATCATTCACACCAACATGGACAATGACAGCCATACTTGTACCTGTTGTACAGAGACTTGAGTGCGTGTGTGATGTGGCAGATTCTAGTGCCTGACAAACAGCTGACCGTGACCTTCTCCTTGTTGAGCCTGGTGAGGGGGACATCTGTGTGTTTCACTATCGAGGCATCAATGACTAGTATGTTTGGTTTATTTTTAAGCCTTAATGGCTGCATTGGTTTATTGTTTTGCTTAATGGGCTGTGTTTGTAAGACACTGGTGCGCTGACTACTGTGTGTGATGAGATTGGCATTGCGTGTGTAATATTTGTGAGTGCGTTTGTGTTTTGGGGGTCTCTGTTGTTTAGGTAAGTTTTTGTTGAGGACCCCTGCATAGGTGGGTGTGTGGCTCTGTGATGTTGTACTTGTACTGGCAATCTCCTCTTTGTCAGGAGTACTGACTGTGGTGTGAGAGAGCATGGATTCCAGCTTACTGATGTAGATACATCTCTCGCAAGAAGTTGTTACACAGTCTCAGTATGCCCATGTCGACCAGGCTGGCAGGAGAACTGATGGGAATTGTCCCGACATAGTGCTTTGACTGCTCTGGGGACTTATGGAGAACTGGGTTTGATAAGGGTTTGTCTGCAAAACCCTAAATGTAAAATAAATGGCCTGAAGCACAAGTGCTACAACCAAAACTAATATGCTCCGAATATTAATCAGGCTACTAACAAGCAGTAATAAGTGCAGAATAAAAGCACTTGAACACTTAAGAGCACACAGAACAGCAAACTATGGTAATAAGGTAGAAGACCATTAAGTAAGAGCAGCTGAAGAAAGTATACATATTTTTTTTGTGGAGAGGGAGGGAACAGAGCAGCTTAAGAGACTATAGGGATTGTCCTTCCCAAGTGCTCTCTCTGTACACAGCAGAAGAGATGGGACTGGTAGGAGTGTCTGAAATCAAAATATGATCTCACTGTACTCAGTTGAGTGAGCAAATGAGACAGGCCCAGGAGGAATGTCCAAAAACAAATTTACAGCAGGGGAGGGCAATTCCAAAGCCACCAAGATTAACACCACAACAAGAACAGGGATGGAGAATGGCAAACTAACTGCAAAAAGACAGAGACCACAATATTCAATTAATATTTAATGAAACAAATAACTGATCTTAAATAATGCCAAGTGCAGAGAAAAGTATACTTAAATGAGCTTGTGTGTCCTGTTGATTTTCGCAGGTAAATCACAGCCAGCTAACAGCTCAGATGTTAAGTAGAAATGATTCACAGAAATGTAACTAACACTGATTGTAAGGGAAACAGAACCCCCCAGGCTAAGAGTTAAAACAGAATTTCAAAAGCAGACTAACAACCTCCAATGAACCCAGATGGCTACACTTTTTCTCACTTCTGGCAAACTAACTGCAGAAAGACAGTCATGGATTTAATGTCATGTGACCATTTGGATGGTGTTTTAAACTGTTTTGAATTTGTTTTTATCTGAAGATGTTCACAGGAATAATAACATTTGGTGGACAAAAGCGCTAATATTACAGTAAATGGATGAGCAGGTTAATAGCTTATGTGGTGAATTTCTTTGGCTCCTTTGCTTTAATTTGTTGTTTTCCCAGCATTCTGTACCATGCTGATAAGCACACAGAAAGAATCTATAGTAATTTTGGAAGGTTATCAATAGTCAAAACATATTAATTCTGGCAATGAGACCCACACAAATACATTTTACACACTTCTTGCATATGCAGTGTTGCAAAGCACACACAGAATAGTTGACTGTGTACTTTTATGTGAAGATGTCTATAAGTATTGGTGATTGTATCATATCTTCCACAGGATATGTAGTGTAGTAGTCTGTGTGTCACTAATGCACAGTGCTTTAAGTAGGGACAGAATTACATTTAATGGGATGCACAGCACACCAGTCTGTGAACTGTAGCTATGTATAAACTTGAGTACAGTACTATTAGATGGTACTGGCATGCACATGCAGCCATAAACCAGAGAGCATCATGTGGTGTGACAATTGCCTACTCTGTTAACCAGTTTAGGAGTAATCACTGCAGAACAGAATCTTACTAAACTGTCTTGTGTTCATGACACATACTTGCATTATACTTATTTACATCCCAGTTTCTAACTGGTGTAACAAAAGCATTTGGTTATGCCACTTTACGATTACTTCGATGAACTGCAGACAGTACAGCTGACCCGTGTATGGAAGAATTCAGGAACAGTTGTCTCTTGCCTTCTATAACTATATCAGTTCTACAAAGGTGGCATAATAGAACCTTGCCTGTGAGTGTAGTGCTTGTGCTTGTATGTGAGAGTATGTTTGTGCATATTTGTGTGCCCGTTAATGAGATGAATGTGCACGTGATGACTGTGCATGTGTGTGCATATATGTATATACATGTGTGTGTGTACCAGCTTGATGGAATGCTGGATGGATTCATACATCTACCACTATAATACTAATATGATCATGGGCTATGCAATCTATCTGATTTCTATATGCAGTTTTGGTACAAACACTGGATGTATTCTAGGATGTTAACACACCATAGTTAGAAAAAAAAAAACATTGTTTTTCAAGTGGGAAAAAACAAACTGATAACCCCTAAGAGATTTACATGAGAATCTTTGCCACCCACAAACCAAAAGCAGGGGTCAGTATTGCTTAAACTGTACAACCAATTCTGATGCGACCAGTTCTTGCAGTATTACCTTTAATGGTCTGCTGTTTCGGCATTGTAGTGCTGACCAATGTCTCCTGCCTGCAACATCACAAAATACTTGCCTAGGTGAATCACACAGAATTACAGTGGGTGTTTCTGAAATGTGTACTACTATTAATCATTGGTGGCCTCTGGCTTTTTTGAGAAGTAATGTGATCATTTTACACCACAATAGC
>NC_056750.1:737463483-737563483 GCF_019279795.1 Protopterus annectens | reverse complement strand
AAATGTAAGTGTTCTATAATTTAATATAAATCTACTCTATGATTGGTCTGATAAAGACAGGGTACAGTAAGATAATGACCTCTTTGGACCTAGATGCCATGCTGTGACTTATGAGTTGCACAAGATAAAAGGATTTCCTTACCACTGTGGCCACATGGTGATCGAAGGTAAGGTTACATTTTATGTGCATACCCAGATCCCTTACCACTGGGTCAGCTCTTAGGGGTGTATTATCAACATAGTAAGTAGACAGGATGGTTCGCTTCCCAATGTTATAGCAGTGGATTTCTTAGCATTGAGATTAAGATAATGGCTTTAGCACCATTTCTTAGACAGCGATAGAACTTCTTGAAGAATGCTAGTATCTGCAGGGGAATCGTGATAACCCCCAGTTTGCAGTCATCTGCAAACATAGTCAGACGTAAACCTTCAGCATTTGCTTCCATTTCAGAGAAATAGATGCCATAAGGGGAACAGGCCCAGTACCAAGCCCTGGGAGACATAGCTAGTGACTGGCCTCTTGGTGGTGCTGGCATCACCTATTTTGACCTGCTGAGTCCTATCAGTGAGCCAATTTGTTATCCATCAGGTAACAAAAGGGTTTATACCTAACTTAGTGCATTTGTTTATAATGCCTGCGTGGAGCATTGTGTTAAAAGCCTTGGGAAGTTCAAGCTAAGCTGTGTGCACAGTCTTACCTTCATCCAATGCGTCGGAGACCCTCTCAAAAAAGTCCACCGGATGTAATAGGCATAACCTTCCCTTAACAAAGCCAAACTGTGATGGGTCCAGCATGGCAGGTTACCTATGTCCTCATTTATCATGTCCATGATGATTCTTTCCATGGCCTTACATATGAGGCTGGTAAGACTTTTGTGCCTGTAGTTGCCTGGATCAGTAGTTGGACCTCCTTTGTGCAAGGGAATGACTGTAGCCATCTTATATTCCTCGGGCAAAACACCTGATTGAAGGCTCCAGTTTAAAAGTGATTCAAGTAGACCAAAAAGGACATATTTCATGATATTTATTAAACATCCCAAGATGTTATCAGGGCCCATCGATGCAGTGTTTTTGGCCTTGGAAAATGAATTGATGACCTGTTTGCTAGTAATGTTTGGGGGATTGGTTATATGGTATTTCCTTTAGGCTGTCGGGGGGGGGGGGGGTTGAGCAGAACCTGTCAGCCAAAAAGTTGGCAATGACCTCCAGTTCAGTGTGGGTGATGCCATTTACAGTAAGTTTTCTGCATTTCTCAAAGTATATGGACATAATCTGTAGAAAACTTTGTGGCTGTTCTTTTTCTGAGAAGTGATTATTTTCTTCCTTTTAGCCTTTGAGATATTGATTAACCCTCTTAGCTGCCTGTCTAGATTGGTCAGGGGACTTTTAGAATATACGGCGTTCTTCCTCTTACACTTGGCCAAGATTTCTTTGTCTTTTGTTGTATGATCAGCTGATATTTTGATTCCACCAGGGTGGCTTGTCTTTTGAGTATCTCTTATTCTTAATACAAATGGGCACAGCTCACTCTATACAGTTATCAATATGGCTGTACAGAGATTTTGTAAACAGGTTATTCTATGCTATGGTGTTTACTGGGTTTGGAAGTGCTTGGAATTTAGCCAAGGCATTGCTTTATAGAGAAACATTTGCCTTGGAAGAGTTCCTAAAGGTTTCTGGTTTCACTGGATGCCCAGATTTAATTTTTATTTCAAGTAATACTGACTTATGGACAGATCTGATGAGTGAAGCTATTACACTGGGTGAAGAACATTGACCACCGATGTTTGTGAGTTCAGGGTCAAGGATGTTTATACCTCTGGTAGGAGAATGGATATGGACCAACTGTCCAGGATGTTGGTATTAACAGAATTTAGGAATCACTGGTCTTGTGCATTAGAAGTGGTGTAGGATTCCCAAACTATAGAGGGGTAATTGTGATCCCACATGAATATTGTATTGGGTTGAATATCGAGGGACTCCTGTAAATCGCGATAGGTAGTATGGGTTTCCTGGGACATAGAGGGGGACTTGTATGTTGCAAGAATGTGATACAACATCCTGTTTATGGTGAGCTGCACATGTATAAGTTCCAGTGGGTCATACACTAACTAGTCTGGAATATGAGACTGGTTTTCATATAGACTGACACTGCTCTACCATTACTTCTCTTGCGTGCAGTAGCTGGTTAAAAGGTATGAAAGGCATTATAACCATGCACTGCTGAGGTACTTTCGCCTACCTTAAACCATGTCTCCATCACTACACAGATATCTGTACTTTGCAGGGAGAGGATGGCTTGCAGGGAGTGGAGTTTCTTCTTAAGACTTCTAGCATTGAGCTGCACCGCCCTCAGATATTCCTTCATAGATTCAAAAGAAGTCCGTCTCATATTCCTCTTGCATCTCATATATGTTTTATTCTCTAGATTGTTTCTCTAAAGCTAAAGATAGGCAGGTGTTGTACATGTTAAACATTCACATTTTGTAACATGATTAATGCTAAAAGATTCTACAGTGCATCTTTTGATATATTTATGTCCTTTGTGACACATTACAATGCCTTGCAATTAAGTATTTCAGCTGCCCATCTACCATGTGACATTGCTGCATATTGTACATCTCATCATATGTTTGCATAACAGAAAAGGGGTGAATGAATATCCATCTGTTTGTTTTATTACTTCTGTGCAGGAAGTCCATCCTTTGTCACTAGCAACATAAAATAAATTGCATGCAAATTATTTTATTAAATGCACGTTTGATGCTTTATTTTAGCTAGATAAATGTGCTCAGAGACAGATGGATGATTCTGTTTTGTTTCAGATGGTCCATCACATTCTATCAACTCTGTTTATTAGATCATAGATTACTACGGTTGCTCAGTTTATGCTATATCCTTCAACCATTTACTTAAAAACATGATGTCTTCTTTTTAAGTTTGTCATGTGGCCTGCATTGTGAATGACGAAGGTTCTCGGGTCAGTTTCATTGCTACTTAATATATAAATAACATGTTCGGACATAATCTTAATTAGTTTCTTTAGGAAAGTCATCGTGTATGAACATTATCATTAATTTTCTTAAAACTCCATATTTCTTGATATGCATTGATATCTATCTCTCTCTGTCAATATATATATATATATATATATATATATATATATATATATATATATATATATATATATATATATGGGTTCCTATCAGTTCACTGACAGTTCAGAACATTGACACTCACATCTTCGACACCAAATCATCGACTGTTCATAACATCGACATTTCAGGTAAGCGATCTTCCCCCTTGCAGGACCCATGGTAGCACTTGTTTCTCTGTTACGAAGTTAAGGACAATGCTGTCAGGGTAAATTGTAAAGAGTCACGTAAACCTTACACGTTGTAACAGAGAAACAAGTGCTACCATGGGTCCTGCAAGGGGGAAGATTGCTTACCTGAAATGTCGATGCTATGAACAATCGATGATTTGGTGTTGAAGATGTGAGTGTCGATGTTCTGAACTGTCGGTGAACTGATAGGAACCCATATATATATAGATATATATAATATATATATATATATATATATATATATATATATATATATATATATGTGTGTGTGTGTGTGTGTGTGTGTGTGTGTGTGTGTGTGTGTGTGTGTGTGTGTGAGCCATGTGTGCTTGTAGTCATATTGCAGTGCTTAGCTGAGAGAATTATTTTTAGACAGTATACTATAGACAAACAATACATTTATAATGCAGAATATGTCTCTTTATAGTTAGAATGTATTCATTGTTTCTACCGTCCCTAGCAAGGGTCACATCTGAAAACGATTGCACCAGTGATCAGAACACCCACTTAGTTGAAACAAAGAACCAAGTAAATTGGTACATTTCATAAAAATATCATTAAGGGGTTCCTTGTGGTAAGTGTGTCACAACATACATTTCTTTTTACCAGTCCCCTCATACCCACATCAAAAGCCCAACATGACATTACAGGCCATTATCCATGCAGTACATTTACACTTAAATATGTTAACAGACAGTAAAGCAGAATGCTTCTCTGGTAATTATCTCTCTAAGACCATGGCCTTTTCAAAATGATAGGAGCTTTGCAGTATGTATCTGCTTATGTAAGAGACAGGGATTGGTCTAGTGTTATAGAAATTAAACAACTTAAGAGAAAACAAACATTTAAAAAGATTTAAAACCACAAGTAAGGCTGATGTATATCAAATGAGTAGTAAAGCCCAGAAATAGTTTACATACTAGTGACTTGCGGTCCAAATTAGAAAACACCTTTTAGCAATTTTGGATTGGAATATAAGATTATAATTTAGCTGATTTGCAGTACAGAAGGTAATAAAATTCCAAGTACAATATATATTTTAGCTGCAAGCTCTTTTGTTAGTTTCATCCATCATTGATCTGTAATATTATGCATGACAGTAAAATGCAGGCTGAAGAAGTTAAGATTTCCTTCATATCGCAGACAGGTATGATCTCAGACAAATGAATTTAACTGTCCTGGTTAATCTTGTAGTGAATGACTTCATTCAGCCTTGTCTTTCCAAATTCTTACTTGCAAAGATTAATTCACCCTGCTATTTAACACGTCTGAGAATTTCTCTAAAGTAAGTAATTATTATTATTAATATTAATATTATTAATATTATTATCTTGTAATGCAAGCAGTGATCATTTATAACTGTTATGGCTTAACCTATAGAATTCATGTGCTATTGAAATGTTACTGCTATATAACTTAAAATATTCTTGCTGTATAATTCTTGCAGCTGAATTTTGTAGTTTTGAACTTCATGACATTTTAATTTTTTTGCAATATAGCTTGTCATCATTGAAATAGAGCTGCAAATGCCCCTTTATGCCTGGATCAGGCCTGAAACTTATACTTGGACCAATTTACCTACCCAACTAAGAATTCCAACATACAAACAAATGATGTATAAAGTGTTATACATCTTATTACATTACAACTATGTTTTCTATAGATTGGATGTACCATACCAGACATATCAAATTACTAGAAAGACCTTAGATATTCCAGATTAAGGTGATCATGGGCACAAACAACCTGAGTTACCCAGGTATATTAGGAGCTCCATTTGAAAGTTTGGTAACTAATAGATGCAGAAGAGGGTCTATGCCTCACCTTTCTTGCCATTAAAATGCCTAGTTGTCCTGGAACTCCTGCATTTCTACAAGCCTAGCACTACCAAAAGTACCAGAAATAGGAACCTAAATATTTACCAAAATGTAAGTAAAATGCATTGGAGAGAGGTTCATCTCCCCCAACTCTGGAACAGACTGCCTCTGCAGATTAAGCAGTCTGACACACTATCATTCTTCAAATGAAACTTGAATGACTGGATGGGTACTCTCAAATTTACCCAGGATTAATTATCTTAGCCCTCTTAGGGAAAAGGGATGTGGCCTGAAGGTCAGTACTGGGATGGTTTAAATGGTCTTGAGACTGAACTACTTTGAAACTCCTATGAATCATATGAATCTTTATATCTATCACTGTTCAAACTACAAACTTGGGATAATCTGAGGCAACTCTATTTTCCACAACTCACCTCATGTCAAAAAAGTGAAGTCTGTGATTAGGTTTTTCATATTCCTTTTAAAGTAATCTGGTTGGTTTTTCATCTTTTAGTAGAATTAAGTATGTGTAATTTGAAAGCATTTGATGTCCTTTTGATTTTCAATAGCGTTTAATCTTCTCATTTCATATCGCAGAACGAAACATGTCTGCACAGAATTACCTCTTTCTGTTGTTCCCATTGTTTATAATTCTGACTCTGTGGGCTTCCTACTGCTGCTGATTAAATATCTGTTCATACATCCATTTTTGATATCTATTTTATCTGGTTTATAACCCTCCTAGCAAACAACAGGCAAAAGCCCAAAACCATCATTACCTTTGCTCCTAGTTTAACACAGGATGCAAACACACACACACTGAGTACTTGCACTTTGGGACAATTTGCAACACTGCCACTTCTTAGGTTCATAGGTAGGTAGTAGGCTATCGACCCAAGGGCCTATGTAAGCCTAGCCAACAGGGTTCCTTGGCTTATGCCACCCAAGAAAGTTATTTTCCTGTGCCACTGTCGAGCAGAGACACAGAAGTGATCCCGGGGGTGTATTTCCTATTTCCCATCCACTCATCAAGATTTTTCTTGAAGAGTGGTAATGAAGAACTTTGCTTGACATAGATTGGTAGCCTGTTCCAGAGTATGGGAAGTCTCTGGGACAGGAATCCATCCCTCCAGCATGTCCTGTTTATTGTGGTGACAAGGTTTAGGTCCCTAGAGCATGTAGCTCGGAGGGATTGTGATTTCTTTAGGTGTAGCATGTGCAACAGCTCTGGGTTTGACATAGCTTTATATGTTAGGCAGAGATCACCTTGGAGTAGGCGATATGCTACGGAGTAAAGCTGGAGTTTTTTGAGGTGGTCAGTGTAGGGCATTTGTTTGAGGCCAGTAATCCTCTTTGTGAGGTGGTACTTCATCTTTTGCTATGCTTCTTAGGTCAGTGCCAGTTACTTCTATGTGAACGTCTCTTGAACTGTAAAGTCTTGTTATAAGTACTTTATGTAAATACATTCCATTTCTTCTTTGTTCTGATGTGCATGCATCCAAAGGTCAAAATGAATTTAGATGGACAAAAAAATGTAAATAATCTGGATGGTGTGCGTTATGGTTTAATTTAAAGATTGCCAGCCAATAATGGAGCTTAAAATCCAACTTTATTTTATAAAGGAAACTTAATAAAAAAAAACTGGTATCTCAGTAGTTTTGTATTGTTTAACCTGTGTCTTTTGAATATGGAAAGTTAAATAAACAAATTAACAATGAATTAAACAAATAATAGAAAAGAAGCAATGGACCCCATCAAAAACACCCGAAGAACAAGGGGATATGTGTCATATAACTGCCTTTTATGTATTTTGCTGTTCTGCAGCATGTGTTTTGCTGTAAAGTGTCAGCTGGTCAGTCTACTTACCCAGTTACCAAATTTCAAATCAATAAAATAACTAAATAAAGGGTTGGTACATTGGTAGAAAATAACCCTAGGAGGGAACTTGGGCAAATAACCAAGAAAGATAAAACAGAAATGTACACTCCTGCAAGTGTATGCTTTCCAGTTCATCCGAAAAACGTAGTATAAAATCTTCAAAAGGAAGTGGGCAGACAGTAAAATCACAAGCAAATTCTATTTTGCCACCATTTTTCTTTTCTGTTTACATTTTATGTAACCTATTATACATGGAGTGTATGCAGAACTGAATGAACAAACTGGTATTTTTCTCTTCCCTCGATAACACTTGATTGTCACAGCAATGTTTAGCAGGTAATTTTAAGTACAATTGCTGGTTTTATTAACTGTTTGAACTATTGAACTATTTATAGTGCACACTGTGCATTACTGTAAGTGCATGATAAAAACTTTTGCAGAAGTTACTTTTAAGTTAAAAAGTAAATTTCCTGTTGCACTCACTCTACTGTTTTTTTAATAAGTCCCCTTTTAATACACTGCAACTGATCTCAGTATGAGCAAGTTAAAGAAATTTTTTTTCAAAGAAATAAATATCTTTTCCTGGTGGGTACTTAAGCATTTGCATACTGATTCACTAATCGCTAGTGAAAATAACCACTTTCTGATAAGGTGCGCCTCAAACCACAGAGAAGTGAAAACCATGAACTCAAGACAGAGCTGTATACTCTGACATGGCAATAATACTGACTGTGTCAGTGATCAATTACTTTCATGCACATCCTAATCCTGCCAGACTACCAAAGGCAGCCACTTATTTTTAGTACTGATACTTGTGAAGAAATGAGAGAAATTAGAGGAAACTTGCAACATCTAAATACACTGCAACTCACGCACAAGCCATAGCAGTACAATTTTTACAATAATTTAAGCAAATACATTATTTGACACCATTCCAACCATGGCAGATCAGTGACTTGTTGTTGTTGTGTCTTTCGGCTTTTCCCGGTTAGCGATCGCCATAGCGGACCTCCGGGCCGCTAATGATTGGCAGTAGATTTTTTTACATGCAGAGTTGCCAGCTCTGATGCACAACCTTCAACGAAGGTATGCCCATTCACACATGTCTCCACACAGAAGATGCTTTAGCTGAGAATCGAACAGGACAGTGTCTTACTGTGAGGTGACAACGCTACCGCAGCACCACCACCGCAGTTTGTGGCAGATCAGTGACTACTGTGTAACAAAAGATTAACCAGCAAAAGGGTAAGTTAATTGCACCCAGTGACAGCCTCCATACCCAGTGGTTATATTTACTTTGTGTACACTGTAGATCAGTATGCGTGATTTGCCATTAAGAAGCTTTCCAGTCAGCAGGCAAATGCATATAAATATTGATCACGTGCAAGCAAGAGTGCCATTTTGTAGCGAGCTGCCGAGGTGTAAGCATGCAAGATTCAGTAGCCAGTCGGTTAGTTTATTTACATTTAATGTTTCTGCTATCCATCCTGATGTGTTTGTATGTAATAAAATACTTAAAGGAACAAACAGCCTCTTCATCTTATCATGATGTACAGGATGAGTGGCATGGACCAGAATTAGAACCATGAGGATCACAGTTCAAGTTGGAGGAATATACAGGAATGGACTATCCCTACTGTTCAAACAACTTGCAAATAGGTCAGAAACAAATTTAATTTATTAAATGAGATTTTACTCAATGAAAATAAAATAAAGCACTCAGAATGATCAGAATGAATTTCTTATTAAACCAAATATTCAGAAATGCACCATAGTGATAAAAATATTCAAAATAATTACGAAAATATTTGAAACAGTATCCAAAATGCATAAAATGTTTATGAAACGGAAAACGACAGTAGTTATTTGCAGTGTACTACATTTTAACATTAACTAAAGTGATTCAAAGTATCCAAAGTGTGCAAAGTGTTGGTAAGTGTGTGCAGTATTACAGTACAGTTATTTCACAAAGTGCAGCCATTTCAAAGAATATTTTGCAAAGTGCAGTTCAAAGAGTTTATTGTTCATTTAAATGTTATTACAAGTACATGGTGCATGTGCATGTTCATACATAATTACAAGGACCTTATTTACACTATGTTTAAACAATAATTTGTTAGCACAGCAGAAGGATTTCACAGACCACGTCCACTTTTGTTTAATAACAATATTGCAGAAAATCGGACAGTGTTTGAGCAAGAGTATGATATTTTCGTACAGACTGCTTTTTCTGACAAATACACATATACAACGGCATTTATTCTGCTTAATTTAGCTGGTTCAGAAGCCATTGAAAGAGAGTTTTCATTTATGTATGCACCTGCTCTGTTTGCAGGGGATGGGAAAGACCACCATATTGTGGTAACGGATAAAACGCGGGAAGTCCCGGAGTGCTTAAAACATAAATTTAGAGAAATTTGTAACCCCCAGATGACTATTATTATGAAAAGGCATTTATTTTGCACAAGAGATCAAAAGCCTGGTGAAACTTGCAGCATATATAACCAATTTGAGAAATAAGGCTAAATCGTGCAGACTTGGTGATCTGAGAGATGAGCTGATAAAAGACAGGCTTGTGTGTGGTATTAATAATGATGCAGTGAGAAAGATTTTTCTTTGCAACAGTGATTTAACTTTGAATAAGTCCATTGGGATTTGCCAGATATACGAGCTTACAGAAAAACACACATATACAAGTTTGAAGAGCACACATGTATCATCTTCTACTGCTAATGTAGATAGTACACAGCATGTGGTTAAGATACACAGACCCAAGGGCAGGGCAGCTGCAGTGAAACCCAGAGCTTTACTGGCAAAATCCAGGACATGCTCAGTGATGCATAAGGCTGACTCAGCAAAACCTATGTCTAGCCTCATAGAAAACTGTCATAATTGTGGTGGAAATCTTGTAAAAAGTGACTTGCAGTTTTACTTAGTCAAGAGACAAATACAGTCATTATTTGGCCTCAGAGACAGTTTGAAAATGGGGCTGCTTTCATTTAATAAGGAAGTCCACCATGTAAGCTTGAATGAGAACAGCTCGGATTTCAACCGCTCTGTTTTTTTCTGACTATGTTGATCTCTTTGAAGACAAACTAGGCAAACTCCCACTTGTGTACTCCATGAAGTCAGACCCTGAGGTAAGCTTAGTCAATAGACCAGTACAGAAAGTTCCAGTAACTTTGCAAAACAGAGTCAAAGACAAGATAGACAGAATGGTGCAGCAAGGAGTAATTTGTCCATTTGAAGACCCAACAGAGTGGGTATACTACATGGTAGTAGCTCATAAGAAAAGCTCAGATGATATTAGACTATGTATTGATCTAAGAGATTTGAACAAAGCATTAATACAACCTCATCATCCAATGCACACAGATGAGGATATTGCTGCCCTCATGCCAAATGCCACTGTTTTTTTTGTCTTAGATGCAAAAAGTTCATTTTGGCAAATTTTGCTTGATGGAAAATATTCATTGCTGGCCACATTTTGTATGCCATTTGGAGGTTACAGATTTTTGAGAATGCCATTTGGAATACATTCTGATAATGAAGTCTTTCAATGTGCAGTAGAACAAATTTCTTCTGGCTATCCATGTACTGTTATAGTAGATGATATTCTGGTAGGAGGTAGTGGTGAAGCAGAACATGATAGAAACCTCAAGAAAGTTCTGGAATGAGCACATGAAGTGAATCTTAACCTGAATCCTCAGACATGTAAATTCAGGCTACAAGAAGGAAGTTACTTAAGTCATTTGTTTATCAGTTCAGGCTTACGACCAGATCCTTCCAAGCAAACAGCAGTTCTTGAGATGCCAGCTCCAGACCATGTCCAAGCCCTACAACATTTTCTTGGCTTGGTCAGTTATTTAGGCAATTTCATTCCAGACCTGGGTCACCTTTCAGCAATGCTAGGAGAGCTGACATGCAAAGACGTATCCTGGTCATGGTCAGAACAGCACCAAAGAGCATTTGATGTCCTGAAACAGAAAATTGCCAACCCGCCTACTCTAAGATACTATGATGTTCACAAACCAGTAACTCTTTCCTGTGCTGCTTCTAAGTTTGGTCTTGGTGCAGTCCTTCTTCAAGAGAGTAGACCAGAAGCCTATGCATCGAGAACTCTAACCCAACCCTACATGTAGTATGTTCAGATTGAGAAAGAACTCTTGGCAATTGTGTTTGCATGTTTGAAGTTCCATGATCATATTTATGGCTGACCTATTCAAATGAAACTGACCACCAACCTGTAGTTACTATTTGGAGAAAGCCACTGCACACAGCTTGTACCAGACTACAACACATGATGCTGAAATTGCAAAAGTACAATTTCAATTGTGTCTACACCACAGACAAACTTTATCTTGCTGATATATTGCTCCAATTGCCCAGAGCAACCACTGAACAGCATGAGACTGAGAAACCTTATTCTGAAGTCATGGAAGTGAGAAATTGCTATTCCACACATGTTGATGAGCTCAGAATTCATACAGCTTCAGATCCAGTTCTCCAGAAGCTCAATCTATTTATCAGTCAAGAATGGCCATTTTCTTTACCAATGGATGTGCAACAGTATTTTCGTTACAGAGATGAGATTTTTGTATGACAATGCTTTCATCATGAAAGATCCAAAATACATAGCAGCATTGACATGAATGTTGTTTTGTTCATTTTTGTTTGTATAATCTGCATGCCTATTCAAATGTCATTTTCAATGCAAGATAGCTCACTAAAGAGGGAGGATGTAGATCAGACTGAGTGATATACCTTTAAGAAGCATTCCAGTCAGGGGGCACGTGCATATAAGTATTGAGCATGTGCAAGCAAGAGTGCCATTTTGTTGTGAGCAGCCAAGGTGTAAGAATGTAAGTTTACAGTAGTCAGTCAGTTAGGTAGTTTGTTTAAGTTTCATTTTTCTGCTATTCATCCTGATGTGTTTGTATGTAACAAAATATGAACACTCATCCTCTTCATCTTATTATGACATACAAGAAGAACAAAATAAATAAGGAATGGTAACAGAAACAAAGCATTCTATATAAACTTCACTCAATGGACACCAGTCTTCCAAAGCCAGATAAAGAACTGTTCAAAATGAGCAAACAACAAGATAGTTATTTTCATTGACAGACAAGGCGCTCCTACCCCCATAGTCATTTCTGTGACCACTTCAGACACTTGATTGTGATAAACAAATGATGGTCATGTAATGAATTTCAACCGTGTAATAAATTTTAAATTATTTCAAGTCGCTTCACACAAAGTGAGAATAACAATCAAAACCAGTCATTTTCCCCCACAGGCAGCTTTAGCAATTATAACATTTTGGTCTTTCTACATTCTGCAGACCAATGCTTGTAAAATAAAAAAAATAAATAAATGATTTCTCAACTTCACAAATAATCATTGAAAAAAGCCAAAAACGTTGAGAAGAACAAGGCCCCAAATCAAGGACAGAGTTCAGCCATTGCTTTTACATACACAGAGAGCTGATTGAATAACAGGTTCATAGGTTGGTCCTAGGCTATCGGCCCTAGGGCCTATACAAGCCTAGCCATAACAAATCCCTGGCTATTTCTTCCCACACTATTTACTTCCCTGGACCCCTGTCTAGCAGGGCAGCTGATGTGATCCCTGGGGTGAATTTCCTTTCCCCCATCCAATCATCAAGGTTCCTTTTGAAGAGGGCCAAAGAGGCGCTCTGCTTGACATGTATGGGCAGTCTATTCCAGAGTCTGATGAGTCTCTGGGTCAGGAACATACCTCTCAACCTGGACATATCAAAAATCTGGACAAGGCCCATGAAAAATAGGTACAAATCTGTATGCTGATTAACATCTAATTTGCATGCATACTTATTTAACCCCACCCACTCAAATGGAATTGTGGGATACCAACTTTTGAACGCAAATTTAAGAACAGACAACCAAAACATGGCACCAGAGTCCCTCTGCAGCCATTCCAGTGTCCTGTTACCTGGCTATTTTGCCCCATTTACCATAAACACTAATGTATGCATACTGCTTTACTTCTACAATAATTTGAATTTTATTTTTACATTTTACAGCACAACAATGCAGAAACACTAAAAGACATAATCTGGTAAACAAAGCAATACTGTCTCACAATGAAAATAGGCTTGACATTAAACTTTGCCCTTGAAACTCACATTCATTGAAACAGCATTGAAACCCACACCACATCCAAAGAAAATGCATCTGGCCAGTGGTGGATAAAGATTACCTTTGGGCTGTTTTCAAATCATTGGCCCCTTGCACACAAAACAAGAAACATACATGTGTTCTTTTCTTTATACACCTTCCTGACTTTATTAAATTATATTCCTTGTATAATACAACACACATGTTAGAGCGCATTTTAAATTTATTGTTTGAACATTTTACCAGTAATCTGTACTATAAGCAATGAAACAAAACACATGAACCAATAATGACAAAATTGCCCAATTCAGAACTTTTCCATCATAAAAGTCTGCTTCCACATCTACCATCTACACTATAAATAGAATGACAGTAGTGTAAGCCATAGGCATCTTGCACAGCGTCTCGCACTTATTTTCAATTTCATTTTTTGTGTGGGGGGGGTGACGACAAAAGGTCAAAAACCAGGGACACATTTTAAACATTGCTTGTATAATTTTGTAAAGTTGCTAGAATAAAATGTTGTGCTACCATCATGCATTTTGCTGGCAGGTTTTGAACCCAGGACTCTATGCACTGCATTTAGAACAACATACCACTATCCCAATCCCAAATCAGCAGCTGCCTGAAAAATAGGAAGACTGAAACTTAATAGCCATAATTTAGTGAATTCATTTCTCACTTCTCAACATAGCTCTTAACCTCAACACAAAAAAACATGGACAAACAACAAAGCCAATAATGGGGGAATACAAATTCAGTTCTCACTTCTCACTCACCATATCTCTGAACTGTTAGCACAAAAACAATAACAGGGGAATACAAATTGTGTGCTCACTTCTTATCATAGCTCTAAACTCTTAGCACAAAATAAAATGTTCCTACTTCTCATCATAGCTCTCTCAACTCTTAGTACAAAAAAAGTCTGGACAAAGCAAAGCTCAGAACATAACTTTCAACTGTTAGAGAAAAAAAATGTTCTCACTTCTCATCATAGCTCTCAACTCACTCAGAAATGGTGGTGGCTAGGGATAGTAGGCTGTTTTTACCCTGTACTAAAGGTACAGGGTTTGAGCCTGAATACCTCTAGCCACCAAGTGTATTATATGGGGGCATTTTCACACACACACACACACACACACACACACACACACACACACACACACACACACACACACACACACACACACACACACACACTAGTTATTCCTCTGTTGCTGCCATTAATCCTGAACAGCTTGCAATTCCCCCCGGCTCGGTGAACACCTTGCATAAATCCTGGCTCGGTGAACAGCTTGCAATTCCCGCTGTTAAGTTAATTCTGCTTCATGGCCCGCCAGCTTGCAATTCCCACCATTGACTTAATTCAGCCAGCCGGAAATGATGACGCTGACGTCATTGCGGATGTGATGACGTCAGCCCGAAAATTTTAAAAAAGAAAAATCGGAAATGAAGGGGTGCCACTCGGCAATTGTGGCACCCCTTCATTTGGACCCCAAACCTCGGTAAAAATCGAATAATTCGGAACGGTTGGGAGGTCTGGTCAGGAACCTATTCCTCCAGCATATTTTGTTTCTTGTGATGACAAGATTTAGATCCCTGGAGCATGTGGCTCTGAGGGAATGGGATTTCTTTAAGTGTAGCATGTCCAACAGCTCTGGGTTTGACATGGCCTTGTATGTTAAGCAGAGATCGCCTTGGAGTAGGCAATATGCAACAGAGTATAGCTGGAGTTTTTTAATGCGTTTCACATAGGGCATCTGCTTTAGGCCTGTGATTCTTTTAATGAGGTATTTCTGTGGCCTTTCCAGTTGTTGCAGATGTCTTGAGAGGTACATACCAAATGGGCGTTGTATTCTATAATGGGTCTAATGAGGGATGAGTACAGTGGGATAATGACCTCCTTTTTTCTGGATGAAAAGCCCTTAGTGATGAGGTGTGCCACATAGAAGGATTTCCTGACTGTTGTGGCGATGTGGTTATTGAAGGTGAGACCTCTGTCCACCTGTGCCCCTAAGTCTCTTATCACACTTTCGGTGTTTAGTGTACTGCCACCTATGTGGTAATTCACGGGTACATGTTTTTCCCCAAAGAGGATAACTATACATTTCTTGGCACTGAGCTTGAGCCCATGGCTCTGGCACCAAGCACCTGTTTCTGTAAGGCCCTTTTATAGAGTATCGACATCATTTGGGTATTCAATAATGGCTCCCAGTTTGCAGTCATCTGCGAACTTTGTTAGCCAGAGTCCCTTAGTGTTGGCCTGTACTTCAGAAAAGTAGATGCCAAACAAGAGAGGTCCCAGGACTGAACCCTGAGGTACTCCACTTGTCACTTGCTGGATTTGGAGTTAGCTACTTTTACAGTGTGGGTTCTGTCAGTAAGCCAGTTGGCAACGCATCGAGTGACGTAGGGATTAATGCCCAGCTTAGTAAGTTTATCTATGATTCCAGAGTGGGGGATGGTGTCAAAGGCCTTGGCGAGGTCCAGATGGGGTGTGTGGACTGCCTTACCCTCGTCCATGGCTCTGGAGACTGATTCGAAGAAGTCAATAAGGTTCAGGAGACAAGATTGGCCCTTCACAAACCCAAACTGGGTGGGGTCCAGTGTTTTAAGGTTGCCAATGTCTTTGTTTATAAGTTCCATGATAATACGTTCCATGGCCTTGCAGATCAGACTCATCAGAATGATGGGGTGGTAGTTCCTGGGATCCAAGGTGGAACCCCCCCCTTGTGGAGTGGGATAACTGTAGCTGTGTGCCACTCAGTGTGCATGAAGCCTGAGGTGAGGGTATGATTAAACATGACACTTAGGTGAGGTGCCAGTTAATTTTGTAGTTCATGTAGTACACAGCCCGGGATGTCATCTGGTCCCATGGATGCTGTATTCTTAGCTTTGGAGAGTGCATTTTTTACCTGTGTGGCCGTTATTACCAGAATTTGGCAATCTTCCAGTATTGAGATGGGCCATTTAGGGGGTGAGAGGGGGGTGAAGTTGGCACTGAATCGATTTGCCAGGATATTGGAAATATCCTTGGGATCAGTATATTTAATGTCATTCTGTTGTAGCTCAGAGCAGATCTGAGCATTGCCATTTAGATTCTTGACATAGTTATAGAATGCCTTGTGGTTGTCTTTGGAATCTTTGGCAATTTTATTTTCGTAACTAGCTTTGGAGGATTTTATGAGGGATCTCAGCTTCTTACTGAGGCTGGTAAGGGAGTTTTTTGCATCCTGGGATTTTCCTCTTTTCTGCAACAGTTTGTTCCTTTTGTTGTAAAGCTTGTTTATGGCAGGGGACCACCAGATTGGCTTCCTTTTTTTTTGGAGGAGAGCATCTTGGTTCTATTTGGGATGGCACGATTCATGCATGAGTGGATGCGCTCGTACAGTGCTTTAGTGCGGGACTCAGCAGTTAAACTTTCACTTCCCATCTGCATGGGTGGCATGAAGTTTGTAACTTCTGACTTGAGTAGCATGAAGTTAGCCTTGGAGAAGTTTTTTTATGGAGGTTTCCTTACTGGGGGGTGGGGGTGGGATGTGGATGTTAAGGGTGATTAGCTTATGGTCTGACCTGACCAACGAGGGGGTGACCATAGGTGTGGAGCATCGATTTCACATGTTGGTAATGACCAGGTCTAGGATATTGGAGCCCCTGGTGGGACTATGGATTTGTTGATCCATGGCATTGGAATTTATGAATTCCAAGAACCATTGGGCAAAGGTGTTGGTGCACGAGTAGTTTTCCCAGTTAATGGCAGGGTAGTTGAAATCACCCAGTATTAGGGTGCTTGGTTATATATTAATATTTTCCAGTATGTTTAGAAAGGTGTAGTGAGAATCTTGGGTCATGGTGGGGGATCTGTAGCAAGCTACAATTTGGATTGCAGTCTTACCTAGTGTTAGTTGCACATGGAAAATTTCAGACGCATTGTGTTGGGCAGCTAACCTGGTGGTGTGAATATCTTTGGTGAATATGGACACTCCTCCACCTTTAGTGTTTCGATCCTGATTTGGTGGCCAAAAAGTGTGGTAAGAGTTGTAGCCTGGTATTGCAGGGGTGCTCTCTGGAGCCTTGAACCAGGTCTCAGATACTGCACAGATATCGATGCTCTCCATTTTTAAGAGTGCCTCAAGAGAGTGCATTTTGAGGTTTAGACTTCTAGCATTGAGTAGCATCACCTTCAGATTTTGCATGCTTGTACCTGTTACGATGGTGGTTTTGTCCTTTGAACTTTGCCTAAAAAAGGCACTATAGGGGTGGCAAGAGCCTTAGCCAGTAACCTGAATCCCAGGTGCGACAGGTGCAGACCATCTATGGCAAAGCATCATGGTCTGTCGATCATGTCATCCCAGGCAGACAGATACTGGATCCCCTTTGAATGACACCAAAAGCATAGCCAATTGTTGAAGTCAATCATTTTGTCCTTATATTGTGGTATCATTCTGGGCAAAGGCAGGATGCTACTCAGGGCTAGGGTCATACTTGCCTGGGCCACATGATCCAAGAGCTCTTCCATGTCTCTTTTCATGTAGTCCAGGGAGGTACGTCTCAAGTCATTCACTCCAACATGGACAATGACAGAGTCATATTTGTACTTGTTGTGGAGTGACTTGAGTGCATGAGTTATGTGGCGGATCCTGGCACCTGACAGGCAGCTCACTGTAATTTTCTCCTTGTTCAGCCTGGTGAGTGGGACATCAGTGTGCCTGACTATAGAGTCACCTATGATTAAAGTGTTAGGTACATTGTCTTGCTTTAGGGGCTGTTGCTGGGTGGCACACTGGTGTTGTGAACTATGTGACACTTTGGTTGTGATTGGTGTTTCTTTGCGTTTCAGCTTCAGAGGTCTTTGTTGCTTGGGCAGGTTACAGTTAAAGGGCCTCTGCATATGTGGATTTAGTGTTGCTATGTGTGGGTGTTGGTGGTGTGAGTTTAGAAGGGCTATGTGTTACTTGAGGTGTAGTGCGGGTGATAACCTTCTCCACTTGACTGTATAGCACAATCTTGGGTGGAGAGAGCGTTGCTTCCAGTTTGGCTATGTAAGTGCATCTCTTACAGGTTGTAGTGTTGGGTGGCAGGAGGAGAGGGTTGTCTGTGTACATGAGGCAATTGCTGCATTGCCCCAGTATGCCCAGATTCACCAGGTGGACAGGAGAAATCACCGGAAGCTGACCCTTGGACATGCCTGGTTTGGTGCTTATTTATTTATTTTTTTTAAAAGAACTGGAGCTGTTTTCCCTTACCTTAGCAAGGTACTTTGCAATTATAGGCTGTTTATTGCCTATGATTAATTTCTCCTTGTTTAGAGATCATTAATTTTTCTGAGGTATATGAGATCAGAAATTCAAATCATTGTCATTATTTAGTAGTTACACCTCTCTATGACTTACCAGAAAGCCATATAGTTTATTACGGATAAACTAAAAATTAGAGATTATCTCAGGGACAGTCATAATTCTCAAATCACTTGCTTAAGAATCAGTGACAAAGACAAAGAACGCTGGGTATGGGCTCAAGTTCCAAAATCATGGACAATTTGTTAATTATTACTGTAATTCATTTAAAACATTAATAAACAGGTTTTGAATAAAAATGCATTTTCTGAACAATAAGAAAGACAAAACCCTGCCTAGCATTATTGACTGAGAAGTTACTTAAAACAGTCTTTGCATCAACATACATTTTCTGAACAATAAACAGTATGAAACTCTAATATCTGGCATTACTAAATGACTGTAATACTCAGAAATTTACTAGAAAAATAAATCGTTATTTTTAGGAGGGACAGAATAACAGGTTTTGCATCAACATACATTTTCAGAGCAAAAACCAGTATTAAACTCTATCTAGCATTATTGACTTTCTTTAATCATCAGCAATTACAAGAAAAAGAAAATTTTTTTTAAGAGAGACAGGGAAGAAATATGAGGCAATATCACCAGTAATGATTTGAATGATCTGCAAAATCAAAGACATCTATAGGAATAGGGATACTCTGAGATCAGGAACATTCGGCAACTGCAGTGGACACATTTGAAGGGCAAACAGAGTATCTAACAACTGACCATGTGGATGTGTTATTTTTACATGCCTGACAGCCAGCATGAATTAAGGAAAAAAAATTCTGCCAACTATATTTGGACTTTTTTTTGAATAACACACAGATGCAATACATACATATGAGTATATAAGTGGGTCTATATTAGAACATCGAATATTTAACAGTTCGAATCAATAAAGGTCGACATTTAGTGATCAAACTGTTAAAACATCGAATGTTCGGAAAAAAAAATAAAACAACAAAAAAAAAAAAAAAACTAAACATTGTAGGCAGGGAGGCAAGCCCCCCCTGCACCCCCCCCCACACCCCAGCTACTTAAATATTCCAGCTACGAGACCGCACTACATTGACGTAAATGGAAATCTCCCCTTACAGAGATTTCCATTTGCCTGTTCGATGTTCTGCAGTTTTGCTATTCTCATATCGACAATGTCAGATTCGACATCGTCGGCTTTTGAGAATTTAATATAGGCCCCCATATAAGTACCTAAACAAAATACCAAAACAGTTATTCCCAAAATAAGTGCCCAGGTTGTGTTAAACTAGTACTTGCTTTTATGTAATTTGGTAGTCTTTTTTGTATCTCTGCTACTATCTCAGAGAACCAGTTACTATTATTATTATTTTAATTTATTTTTTTTTATTTTACATTTGTTGACCGGACTAGTCTAACTGGATATATGTCCATTTTCAGTAGAGGCCCAGGGAGAAAAGCTCCAAGCACTAGCAGTGACAAAGAATATAATATTTAGTAATTAGTCAAGTAAGTTACAGTGCATTGTCTGTGTTGGCAAGAACAAAAATAGTAATAAGTCATTTAGTAGGTTAAAGTTAATATCAATAACAGAGAGATAAACAAAAACAAAAACAAAAAAATATATATATATATATTTTTATGTAGATTACAAAGTAATTTCATTTGTCTTCTGTCATTTCTATATACATCTCTACATAGGCTGTCTGATGATTGTCTACTATATTTTGATAACCCCAAGCTTTCCCAGAGGTAGTTGTCTCTAAATGTCATATATACCTGAATAAGGTGGTGTCTTGCATGTATGTATGAAACACTGTACAAGTTCAGATATTTTAGTCTTTAATAACTTACTTTTTCATGTCCATGGATAGACTTGGTATATTTCCACTGTACACTTTCCAATTTACTTGGGCTTGCTTTCTTATAGGGTTTATTCACTACTCTAGTTTGGGTCTTATGTAACTAACAAACAATGATTTCATCATTTCTGATTTCTCAGATTTTGTAAGTCTTTTTATACAACCTCTAATTCTATAACTATCATTAAGTATTTGGCTAATGTGAAAAGAATAACTCAAATTGGATGTACCCATATCCCGGGTTCTAAAATGACTCTACAGTTTCAGTCACTGTGTGCTGCATTAAATATACATCTTTCTGTCTGTGCCTCATGAATCGCATATGGCTTAGTTCATAGTTTCATAGGTAAATACTAGGCTGGCAGCCTTTGTGAACCATTTTAACTTAGCCAACTTCCCTTAGTGAAAATTAAACCCTGTACCTGTTGTCTATGAGGTGTATAGCTTACCCACTATCAGCATATTATTCTCCTGTGCCCAAATGATCAATTTAATATCTTTTGAAGAGATTCCCTGCTGTAGCATATGTCATCTGCATATGCAGTGTAGAAAAAACACCAATAAAGAGAGAGATTTGAAAGTTACAACCTAAACAAGTATGGACCTAGTACAAAAAAGCTTGTGGGACTCACTAACTTTAGCCTAGAATTTTACCCGTTCAGTTGCTGTATGATACTTGCCCTGTCCTATTTATAAGCCATGCAGCTATCTATCTTATCAAGATTACATCAATATCTTGGTATTCTAATTTACTGATCAGTGTTTTGAATATGACCGTATCAGATTTTGAAGATAAGTTTATATAAATTGCATAACAGCACAGTTTTTTATTTATAGCTTTTATTT
The DNA here is from genome assembly GCF_019279795.1 of Protopterus annectens. Classification (NCBI taxonomy): domain Eukaryota; kingdom Metazoa; phylum Chordata; order Ceratodontiformes; family Protopteridae; genus Protopterus; species Protopterus annectens. The sequence continues at coordinate 737,542,258 of NC_056750.1, read as the reverse complement.
TATTGTTATTGCTATTATTATTATTGTTATTGTTGAATGATTATAGATTTCTTATCAACATATACATGATGCTATATGGTTTCATGTCCCAACCTTTCCAATTTTTAGGAATAATTTATCTAAAATAACATTTTCCATTTTTTTTCCACAGCATGAAAGTAAACCTATCGGTATGTATGACTCTGGATCTGTCCTGTTCCCCTTTCCTCTTAAAAATAGGTTTAACAAGTACGTGTCTTCAGTCGTGAGGAATTTCCTCGCATTTTAAATGGCTTAGTGAATAACAGATATACCAGTACTGTAAGTTCATAAGTTCATGCTAAAGAGTTTTCAGGCCATTATTACAAATTCTTTCTCTTCCTCATGCTTTGCTTGTGTGCTGTTTGAGTAGTTCATATTCAGTATAATCTGATTTGATTTCAGTATCTGAGGTTATCTGGATATCATTAGGACAAAGCCCCCCGTTGTGAAGCCAAACTGCTTTGTATAAGATATTTTTTAAAAATATATCTATAATCTGTGGTGGTAAAAAGTAAAATTTAGAATGTATACACAATTTATCAATTTATCTTTACTTCCACTGCTTATCATGTATCTATAAATGGTTTCATGTTACAGTCAATATCGTTATATATATTTTCTTCATTTTTTTCATGATTTTGTCTTGCACTATGTTTAATTTGCCTGTCAGTTTTCAAAGTTATAGTATGACCTCTTCATTTCTTATATTTTTTGTCTCTCACCTAAATTAATTATGTTCTAATGAAAATATACCCTTCTGATCTTACGTGCCGAGATACTGGTTTTAAACATTTTGTTGATTTCTCCCATTCCAGCAATTTCTCTCTCAAAACTTGTCACATTCCTTCAGCAGATTTTCCATTAAACGTGTTACTCCTTTATTGACTGTTTTGCTTCCATATGGGCTGTTAATCTTCTAAGCTTTGATTTAGATTTTAGTTTAGCAGAATTATCTAGCAGTAATTTAACCTTTATACACCCATGATCACTACACATCGCTAGTGATAAAATTTGACATGAAGTCACCGTCATTTCATTAGGAGCACAAACACTGTCTAATATGTTCGGTTCTCTGGTAATTTCCTTACTAATATTGTTGAGTATATATTAATTCCATCTGATTCTGGTAAATTGAAGTCTCCAGCCTGTATAATTTTTCCCATCCTGAGTTTCATGCAACAAATGAATGAAATGGATGCAGGCAGATTGGTGCACAATGCTTATGTCAACCTGATGAAAACCTTGGATACGATCCCACATTCTGGTACTACAGACAAGCTAATTAAACTAAATGTAAGCTCCTATGTAGGATGCTAGATAGCAAACTGAAATGAACCCAACCTTAAGTTAGTGCAGGGGGCATGCTTTCATGAAAATGGTAGTTATAAGAGGTGTTGCTAGGGTGGGAAAAGATGATAGTCACTCTACATGCGAGGTGTTACAGAATTCCAGTACATAAATTAATTTGGATAATGCTAAGCTTTTGCACTCAGAACTCTAGCACTTGCTTCAACTCATTTTTTTTTTTGCTCCTCCTGGTGCTCCTTTCCTTATGATGGAGGTAAGGCATGCCAGATGGAGAAGTTACTTTTTTTTCTTATCTTACAGTTGAGGGGTGGCAGAAAGTGGAGCAGCACTGGGAGCTAAATGAAGTGGCTACTACTCTGGTCATTACTAATGGTGTCTCCCAGAGATCGGTCTTTCAGCCTCTTTTTATTAGTATCTGTTCTCAGATGTCAATACCAATTTTAACTGTCTCTGGATGACCAAATATGCAGATGATGTCCATCTTGGAGCTATCATTGACACTTCAACTGGACTCCTAGGCTCTCTAGGATGGTGTAACACACACAAATAGATGGATAAGGATCATGGCCTTTAGCTAAATACCTAGAAACATAGTACAATATCAAACACTCAGCCGTGCAACTGACATATAAATGATACCCTTTTGAAGTGTGACACAATTTTAAGGGACCTGGACTCTTTCACTGAAAATTTGTTCTTTGACTACCATGTTTCTGCTGTTTTTAGGAAATCCTTGTATTCAGTTATACCAATTACCAGAGGTTTATTGTCTGGTCAAGGGAAATTGTTATTCCTTTCTATTCCTCCCTTATCAGATCCATCAGAGAATATGATAACCCTTTAGGTATATACTGGGTAAACACATGACACAGCTCAAATAACTGCAGTGTTTCCTCATAACAAAAAAAAAAAAATGGCATGTGATGTGCTATTATATATATATATATATATATATATATATATATATATATATATATATATATATTTATATAAAGTGTGTGTGTGTGTGCGTATGTGTGTGTGTGTGTGTGTGTGTGTGTGTGTTGCAAAGAAGATAGAGAAGGACAAGCATAAAAAAAGAGATGTTTATTTATTTTCACAAGTTAAAAATCACACTTGCCCTTGTAGGTTAAAGGAAATTTACTAGGCTACCAGTCCCAGAGACTTTACAAGCCTATTCATGTTAATTCCGTATCTTCCCATTTCTTCTTTTTTGGGTACTCAAAGAATGAATTTATGAACAAAGTGGGTCTGTGTTCAACACCAGCTACTCCTGTCCTTGTGGGTTCCCAGGGGCAAAATTGCAGTCTCCCATCCAATTATGTAGGTTACATTTGAATAGAGTCATTGAAGAGCTCTGTTTCACATGAAGTGGGAGTCTATTCCAGAGAAGTAGCAGTCTCTGGGGGGGGGGTGTATCTGTCTCTCCAGCATGATCTGTTAATGTCACAGGCTGGGATGAGATCCCTAGAGTGAATGACTCGTGTCATGTGACTTGCTGATGTGCAGCATTTCCATTAGTGCAGGTTGGAGATTGCCCTATAGGCCAGGCACAAGTCCTCTCTCAGCAGCCTATAAAATACAGTGTAAAGTGGCAGGATTTTCAGCCTGTCGATGTAGGTCATGGCTTGGACTGCTTTTATTTTCTTAGTGAGAAACCTCTGAGGTCTCCCCAGCTGCTGCAGATGTCTGGCAAGGTGCATGCAAATGGGTGCATTATACTCTATTAGTGGTCTGATGAAGGACGAGTACAGTGGGGTTGTAACATCCTTTGACCTGGATGCTATGCCTTGCTTATGAGGTGTGCTATGCAGAAGGTTTTCCTTACAACTGTGGAAATTTGGTGGTTAAAGTTCAGATTGCTGTCAACCTGTGTTCCCAACTCTCGCAGCACTGGGTTGGAGCTCAGGAGGGGTGCTGTCAGTATTGTAATTTGTAGGGAATTCTGTTTTGCCAAAGGGAATAATAATAATGCATTTTTTTGAATTTAGTTTAATTTTTGACATCATTGGGGGACTTAGTGATTGCTCCCAGTTTGCAGTCATCAGTGAACTTGGTGAGCCAAAGGCTGTATACTTTGGCCTGGATGTGTGGGAAATGGATGAAAAACAGTAAGATGTCCAGCACCCCCCCCCCATGTTAGTCTACTGGTGGAGGGGCATTCACCAATTTTGATAGTGTGTTCTGTCGGTGAGCCAATTGGCTACCCATCTAGTAACATAAGGGTAACATATGGGTTAATCTCTATCTGGAAGAGCTTCTCAATGATGCCAGAGTGGGGAATTATGTTGAAAGCCTTGGCAAGGTTGAGAGATGCTGTGTTCACTGTCTTATCTTCATCCATGTATTTGGTGACATTCTCAAAGAAGTCTACCAGGTTTAATAAGTGTAATCTACCCTTAACAAAGCCAAACTGGGTTGAGTTCAGCATTTGGAGGTTGCTTATGTCTTTGTTGATAAGGTCCATGATAATTATTTCCTTGGCCTTGCAAGATGAGGCTGGTTAGATTTCTGGGTCTGTAGTACCCAGGGTCAGTTCATTTATTTATTTGTTTAACATTTGTTTACTGGGAAAGTCCGACTTGGAATGAAGACAATTTTGAGTGGAGGCTCTGGGGAAATGCTCCAGATGCATGTCTTTGTAACATGGGAGGAAACCAGAGCACCCAGAGGAAACACACACAAATGCAGGGAGGACATGCAGACTCTACATAGAAGGCACCCCAGCTGAGAATCGAATCGAAGAACCTCTTGCTGTGAGGTAACAACGCTGCCACTGCACCACTGTGTCATCCCAGTTCATGGCCCTCTCTAAAATAATTGAACAGATACCAACGCCTGCCAAAGAGTCAAACAAAGATTATGAGACGTTGTAATCATTAATGGTACATTGGAAAGCTTCATATCCCCACAAAACTCAGTTAACTCCACAGAATATGCAGAAATATGCACTAGCACACTATACCAGCATGTAAACAGCTGCATAGCAATACAAGTATGAACAAGTGCAGGACAAACCCCAGAATTAAACCCACATTGTAGAATCATAATATTGACAATCTTTATAATAGAAGGAAAATAATTTTGAGAAAAAGTAAGAAGACTAATTTCTAGAATGTTGCTGCCCTTTTCACTGAAATAAACAACTCCTTTGGGAAGTCATCTACCACAGGGAACTACCATATAGACATTACAGTCCTAAGAGCTGACACAGTTCAGAATTTGGGAACTTATGTGGACAGTGAATGAACTTTTGACCAACGTGTCTATTGTAAGAAAGTCCTTCTGTATTGCCAATCTTATAAACAAAGGGATTGTGTTTAGATCTAGGGATGGCATTGTCCCCTTTACTCAGCCCTCATTAGGCCAGTCACTGAATATCATGCACCCTTTGGCATGTATCTGCCAGACACACAAAACAAATGGAATGCCCACAGAGATACCTTACTAAAAGAAAACAAGGCCTAAACAACATAATCTATAAGCACTGACTCAAAGCTCTGCTACTATATTATGTAACCATATCTCTTCTGCAATATTAGCAGAATGGTTTGGAGGGGTAGGTATGTTTCACAGAGGATACCCCTGCTCTGGGACAGACTCCCCATCCACATAAAACAAAGTTCTTCCCAGTCCATATTTAAGAGAAACTTGGATCTATGGAGGGGAAACAAAACATTTACCTCAGGAATGCCCCTGTACTACTAATGGACACAGGAGGCAGCTCAGGAGTGCTTCATCCCATGCAATGGCCTCTTCAAATTATTTCTGGTATGATACCTGTTATTCTCATTAGGGGTAGTATAAAATTATCAACCAATGAATTGGTAAGGCCAGTCTGTAACCCAATTTGATAGGTTATTTTGAAGCACAAAAAGAGAAACTGAATATATTCTTAAAATGACGCACAAGAGCGACTTGCCTTGTACGTACCTGTGAACTTATTAACCTGTGAACATATGAATATGATCTTAGCTTGATTCCATCCAATAATAACAATTTGCACAGCTCTCCTAGAAGATAGGCTGTACTTAAACCAAACGATCTAATAATAACAATTTGCACAGCTCTCCTAGTTATAGGCTGTCTTTAAATCAAAAGACCAAGGTTGCAGGCCTCTCCTAGGCCATGCTTCTACCTTTATAAAAGAAGCACTTCACTTGAGCTGCATTTCTCAGGTACATTCCAGAGGTTAGGTCTAACTGGTGTCTACCAATTCACACTTCCAAGGTCTTTTTTCGTAATAATCCTCCTATAGCCTAGGAGCTAATTGCCTGGTTTACTGCTTTCTGGCTTTATGTACCCAGAATTATCACTTAACCCACCTTTTTTCTAAGCTAGTTATGCAAGGGAAGAATATTCAGACACTGTGCTCTAAAGTACACAATTTTAAAAGCTCATGGCAAATTTTCAAGGTAATGTATTACAATTAACCCTCTAGCCCAAAGCCAAGAATTTTGTAATCATAGCAGTGAGGTGTACTCCCTCCAAATGGTTTTGTTGATGCTGAAGTAGTGGTTTATATCCCTAGAGTGAGTACTTTTTATGCCATTTGATGATTTGCTGATGTGTAGTAAATCTGTAAGTAATGGGTAAGAAGAAGCCTTGTATGCCAGACACAGGTCACCTCTTAGCAGTCTGTAGTACACTCGGTCAGTTGCTGAATGTCTCTATTCTCAGTGTTAACTTTAAGATCACTGCAACTTGGATGTTACTCCCCTATAGAGACCTGTAAGAAGCTAAAGCATCAGTGCTTCTAAGCCTGTGTTAGAGGCATCCCTGAACACTGTGAACTGTTTGGAGAAATCTGGAGCTAATGAGGTGTGTTCATAATACAACACCCTCTTCAACTTCTTGAATGCCTGGCTTGTCTCTTTCAAACATCTGACATTCAATGCGGAGCCCTCCCCATGGTTAAATCAATCCTGGTGCATCTTGTAGCAGAGACAGCTGCTATACATTTGTGGTAGTAACTGGACAAAACCAAAAATACCTTGATTTGTTTTTTGGTTGTGAGTATGGGCCAATACATACCTTTCTCTTATCTTCCCTGGGTTTAAGTATTCTTCTTACTATAATGCAGACCAAATAACAGTCTTCATCTGTACCCAAATTATAGTTGGCTGCTTTGACAGCTAATCAGGTTATTTATCTTAAGGCATATATAATAACCTGGGCCTTCACAAGGTGAATGTCTGCATCTTCAGAAAACTATAAGTGCATTATGAAGTAAACTGCTATATATGTGATGTGGGGTCTAAAAATCATATCCATAAGCTTTTGAAACTATGCTGGTCCACCATGAAGGCCAAATGGTATCATGCTATAATGAAAGACCATCAGGTATTAGAAATGCACATCTTCCCTTAGCTGCGGAGTTAACAGGAGTTGCCAGTAACCTTTAGGCAAGTACCACTTGGATGGAAACGTAGCCATGCACAACTTTTGTATGGATTCACATCCACATATGGGTTAGGAATAAAGCTGGATATACATATACCATTCAGTTTTCTAGAGCTGTTAAAAATGTTCTAGTCCCATCAGTTTTGGAACCCAGGCCAGTGGGGATGTTGCACTCATTTTGTGACTCCATTATTACCCTCAAATTAAGCGGCTTCTGTATTTCATCTTTTCCTGCTTGACATAGGGGTTTTGGTATTTAATAGCTTTGTATATGTCCTTTTTTAACAAGTAATAGTCTCCATATGAAGCTGAGTAAAATAAATTCTGTCACACAATTGTAAGAGCTTGTATTTATTCCTTAGTACCGGTTCTTTACTTTTCTACTTCTGGACTACTGACAGTCTTTCCTCTGCCTTTAGAACAGGACATGTTGCAGTGTTTTTACCTTCTTAAGCAAGCTTGCTCACTACCAAAACATGATTTTGTTTCCGGGGCTTCAACATTATTATGGGATGTAACTTGTTTTGATTTTCTTTTTCTAACATGCCTTATTCATGATCTACTTCATTTACTTTCTATTACTTCAAAACAAGATTGTCACTTAGCAAAATAGTTCTTGGCAGTGACAGCTGGTACATGCCCCTTTACTTTGTCCTGAAACTCTCTGTTGTAGTCATTTCTATTATATGCACTCTGTTGGGCTTACTGGGCTCCTTGCATGTATTTTCTGATAATGGGTATGATGGCTCAATGTATCTTAGAGAACTGCTGACCTGTACATCATCACGTTTTTCTCCACCAGGGTGCTAATGTACAGGATATGCCCATTGAAAAACAAGTCCACCACTTCAAGGCAGCATATTAAGCCGCCTTGGAGCTCGGGCATTTAAAATGTTAACGCCCACCATCAGTTACATTGGTTAAACTGTGCCTTTGCTGTTTAACAAGTGTAAAATTAAAATTAAAAGATACTTAACAAAAATATAAAAAAATGTGTTTGCATGTGTTTCTGTCTATGTGTATGACTGCATGAATGCTTGAGTGCATGAAAGATAAAATGAGAGAGAAACTGAGGTAGGTAGAAGGTCCAAAAATTGGGACAGAATTTAAATATTCTTAGAAAATGCGAAAGTTGCTTTAATAACAGGATTTATGTTAGTGCACGTTTTCTGAAGAATATAAAGTTGCAAACTCAAATAGGTCATAATTTATTGACTTCAACCCCCAATGATTTGCCAACAAACCATAAATTTTATAAGGAACAGACCCCAAAAAATGAGACAAAAAATCAGGACATTTTGTGAAAATCTGCACAGTTGAGAGATATGGAACTTTTAATGGCTGGCATTATTAACTGACTGTAGTCATTTGTTATTTAAGGTGCACTGCTTCTGAATATACATTTGTGTATTGACATTAAATACTTAACAAACTTGTATTTTGGATGTAAAATACTTCTTCCAACAACAGTTACATATAACAGAGCATGTTAGAAACATTAGGAAGAGGAACTATTTTATGTATAAAATAAAATAAAATAATTATATATATATATATATATATATATATATATATATATATATATATATATATATATATGTATATACACACACACACACATATATATATATGTATATACACACACACACACATATATATATTTATATACACACACACACACACACACACACACACACACACACACATATATATATATATATATATATATATATATATATATATATATACACACACACACACATATATATAGTAATTAAAACACAGTTTAACAGCTCATTCTCAAAACACAATAATGGCTAGCGGGGATGTGTTATTGTACAAATAACGCCCTGCCAGGGATGTAGTGACGTTAGACCTAATATCCTATCACAGTCTTAAAGGCAGTGTGTCCTTCTTCCCAGGATTCCATTGTTAAATCTTGCAATCCTCACAGATGCCTGCCATGCAACAGTACAAATTCAGAAAATCCATTTGAGACTTGGGGTCCTTCTCTTACAGTGAAGAGAAGATGTGGAAGCAGATGGCCCAATTTTTCTTACCTTGTTGTACAGCTTTACAAAGACTGTTTGAGTATGGTATACAGAGTTTCTCAATTGCTTCACCATGAAGAACTGGTATAGTTCATGTATTACTGTAGTCATTAAAAGAATGAATTAACAACAATTTGAAATTCTGAAAATAAAAATAGCAGCACAAGTTATTTTGCTATAGCCATAGTGTTTGCTTATTTTAAACAAACGTTTCTGGAAAACCTGTGACACAATTAAAAGTTACCAGTATTTATTGGGGATCTACAAGGCCCATAACTGTTTGATGAAATTGAACTTCTCTTATAGATAAGGGGATCACATGGTTACTAAACTCTATGTTATGTTTTATCTTCTGGCATTCTGGGAAAACTACACACACAAGTCTTCTGCCTTTTAGTAATCTGAAATAAGCTAAACAGAAATGTCATATTTCCTTCATAATACCTGGCCAGTAAAATCTACTTGAAATTCTAGCCTTTGTTTTTATCATGTCTAAATGTCCACTACAATGTGGTCATGGGCCAACTTCATTATGAGACATCTAAAATATTTTGTTATGGGAAACTAGATTAAATCTTGTTGTCTCTCTTCAGTTACTGTTGTCTCTCTTCAGTTACTGTATAAAGCAGAGAGAGTTTGAAATGTGGATATGAAGTAGGACTGTTCTGATCATGAGTGCCATCTTCAATTGTTGTTTTCTGTAGCCCTTCTTAGAAGGCCATTTTTCTTTGGGCTTTTTGAAACTTTAAAATGATTCTTGTAGCCTTATCTTTAGTACAGCTGTGTACTTCATCACTTCCCTTAAACTTTCAGAATGGTGGTAGTTTTATGATTACAAATATATTCTCGTCTAGATAAAGTAATGACTCTTCTAGAATCTAACAATCTTGTTTATTTGTTTACAATGATGTTTCAACCGGGGCATGCAGGACCCCTTTGGGCAGAGGCCAAGGTTGGAAAAACCCATAAACTCAAGACATTACTGTAAGCAAATATTGACAACTCAAAAGTTGAAGAAGAAATTAACTACCAAAATCATAAACAACAGATAACATGCAGTGGACGTTCTCAGGTGAAAAGAAAATACAGTGAGAAAACAGTTTGCATTTTAATATGTGAAGAGTAATAAGGAACATGGTGGGAAGTGTGATGAAGATGCAAAAAGCTATGATTGGGTAAGTGATTGAGATATAAAGAAGAGTTATAAAAGGGAATATTCTTGGAGAGGTTAGTAGAGAAGGTTTTAATGTATTAGTGTAGGTGGAAAAATAGGAAGGCTGAGTGATGGAAGGGGGTGACATACATCAACATTATAGATGACAGATAGTGTAAAATCTAGCAGATTGTTGGAAATAGTCTATGCAAGGAGTAGAAGAGGAAAAGATAAGTGATGGAGCGCTTAAATAGGGGCGTTAAATGAAGAGAGGTACCAAGAATCACTGACATAGTCTTGTTATATGCTTTTGTGTTTTTTGGAAAGTATTAATAAGGCCTTGATTTTCTAGATACATGCATGAAAAATAGGGAGACACCAGAGGTTCTGAAAAATTTTTTTGCATCATTTAGGTTTTTGCCTGCTGAGTGAATGGATCTTGTGTGAGGGTATCATCACAGCAACAAATTGGGGAGGGCATTTTAATTGAAAGTCTTATAAATGTCTGCCCTTCCAGTGGGGACAAAGGTAATCTTTTATAAGTAAATGAAAGTGTGTCTGTTAAGTTCCAAAAATTAAAATTATATATTTTAAAGTCACTGGTATGAGTGGACATATTACATTTAGTTGAATTGTCAAGGTTGCATTGAAGAACATAAATGTTGGTTGTAGAAACATTCAATAGGATTATCTCCATTGGCTTTTATAATCTCTAGTAGCAGCTAGTGGGTCCATTATGGAACAACTAGTAATTTTCATTTTGCAACATGAATGAACTTATTAGAGATGTCTATCTTTTTAAATTGCGCTGAACCTGCTTGTCTGATCATGAGTTTGTTTAGTTTTTAAATAGAAGTGCTTGCTTCATGATTCAGGCTCTGATGAAGTCCTTTGCTTTCATAAACAAAAGTGCTTAGTCTAATAAGTTTATTATTTGGTTGAACTTGCACTCAGATTTGTGTGTGTGTGTTTGTGTGGGCATGATTGATGCTGACTGCACATTTGTGAGTATGTGTATGTATGTTTGTTCGCATGCATACTCACTCGTGTATGGGTTCTTGTTTGAATGTATCTGTGCAGTTGTAGTCCATGGGCTGGTAGGAGGAAGCACTGACATGGTGAGGCCTAATGGCACAGTTTTTGATTCAGAAATAGGATAATGATCCATTAATCAGATGTACCATTTGGCCTTATGTCTGAGTCACAGATTACTACTGTTACACTACTTGGCACTAAAGCATTCTCCGAATAAAATTGGCATCATTCATTTTTCTGAATCCTGGAGAATCTTTTTCACCAGCTTAACCAAAAAACAAATGAGTATAATATGTAAGACATGAAAATATTTGAAATATTTTCCATTTTTTTTTTTTTTGCTTCACTATTCTGGAATGCATATGGTCCAATACCATGCATGGAGAGAAGGGTATATCTGTGGGTATATTTTCATGGAAAAACAGAGCTAATGAGCTTCTTGATAGCAGTATTACAAATTTGTTGTTGTGAACTATGAAAAAACAAACAAAAAAAAACTAAAGATAAATTATACTTAGAATAGCCCGAAATATGCTACTATTTCCTTCAATACTTAACTAGATCCCTACATTATTATATATTGACGTAGATTCAAGAGGAAAGAAAATTTGATTCCAGCTGATTATTTCTATAACATATAATGCAGTATTGCAAGCAAATCTATTTTAATTCAAATAAGGTTTTTCACATTTACAAGTCTGCCATTTCTAACTTAGCTCTGTTTCAGAACACTAAAAAAGTCATTGTTCTAATTATATAGTTGTGGTAGATACATGCTGTGTTTCAGCAGTAAGTTGTTTATTTGTTTATTTATTTATTTTTTTTTTGTTTACTGCAGATTGTCCCTGGTATATCTTATTCATGTATGGGGAAGAACCTCTCACAAATTCCATTACAAATAGCAAATTCAACTGAAAATTTGGATTTCAGTTTTAATTATCTACCTAAATTGTTTTACAATATGTTTAGTACAGTACCTAACCTTCAGCATTTGGACCTCACCAGGTAAGTCCATATTGCCTGTATGTGAAGATATATGATACAGTTAGTAAATATAAATAGCATAGTTATTTTTATCAATAATGTATAACAGTGTGTTTTACTCATATTTCTTCAAAAGAATTTAGTTCATATATATATATATATATATATATATATATATATATATGTGTGTGTGTGTGTGTGTGTGTGTGTATAAAATTGATTTGCACTCTTCTACAATGACTTGTTGAGTTACATCTGGATTAGGTTTCAACTGGATGAAAACAAGGGGTCATAACTTCATCCAAATTAAATACAGAAAGTTATTTTTGTAGGATCACAAGACCCGTATAGCCCTCTGAGTGATGTGCAATCCCACAGAAAGCTTTAAGCATGTATATGAACTCCACAATCGCAAATCAAGAAGAAGGGAGAAGTTATTAAAAGTAAGAAATCACTGCCATCACATACATAGAAAGTGTACCAGTGGCATTTTCCTTTGGAAAGTGATCAGAGCGCTCAGTTTCACCAAGCTAAACTTCATGCAATTTTTACAAAACAAAGTGAAGGGAGGGCAATACATATGGAAAATGATTTAAGTAATAAAGAATATACTTGCCATTTTTGCCTAACCTCACTAATTTATTCACTCACTTACATCATTTTCACTAAACTGCGCTCCTTGCCTGAAATTATTGTATTTATGTCCAGTTACATTTTTGGAGTATATTGATTAAGCATGCTCTGTTCATAGTTAATTTAGTGACCCGATTTGAATTTAGATTGTTAGCTTTTTTCTTGTGGTTGGAAAAGGAAGGCCAGACTAGTTGCATGCCTGTGCTTTCTATTGGGTGACTTTCGCTATGTTGCTATTGTCTGGTGTGCTCTAATTAGCTTCTTCTTTCAGTTTTCCTGAGTATTTAAAAAGCCGTTGTATGTGAGTTTGTCACATTTTTCAAATAGTTGCTATTCATTGAGCTAAACTCTCCTGATTTGTTGGCATTACAAATTTGGTATGACTTCTGCACTGTCAAGCCAGATCCATCTGGGCTAAGTGACTTATTTATTTATACATGTTTTTAAGTTTTTAATTTTTCTTGAAATCCTTCTACTTATTTCCAATTACATTTTTTTGTTTGCATCTAATTTAATGACCTTGCTTGAATGTAGTTTACTGGCATTTTTATGTTGGGAGGAGAAGGCAGCCTATACTAGTTGGAGGCATGTACTTGCTATTGGTTGGTGTGCTTTAGCGATACTTTTCTTGCCGTTTTACTGAATATTTAAATTTAAGTTTTAGCAGAGTTTTGCATGCTGTTTTGCTTAATGCTGCACTGGCAAGATATGTACTGTACAGATATATGCATCTTGTCCATCAGCTGAATTATCTATTTCCTGTAACTTAACGGTTCTGAGTGGAATCCTCCCATCTCCAAGAATGAAGACTAGGCACAAACAAAAGATAATTGGCTTCACCGATTGGCTAAATAATGTGTGTCCTTCTGAGGATAGGATTCATTATGTATCATCATGGGTGGAATACTTGATAGTAAGAATTTTTCACAAACAACAGACTGTATCTCAGATTCCAAGGTTTGTGGTTAATGGCTAAAGCATTTCTGTTTCCAAAGTGCCTTTTTAGGCACAGTCCAAATCATGGACATTCCGATGTAAATAATAATTCATCCTTAAAACGTCATCACATTTAAGTGGCCAATGCCAGAGGTTTCATTCATAAAATGCCTGACCTTGAAGCACTCCTACACTTGGGATGCATCCATATTTGTGTAATTACTGAAACATGATTTAAATGTAAAGAAAGCACTCTCTACATATCCAGGGTCTACACCTTCCATGCCTTCAGACTTTCAGAATCTGTGGTTGTGCCTTCACATTTGTAAGAGACCATTTCACTGCCAGACAGATTCCCAGGGACCCACAGACTGAAATCTCAGAACTCAGTCACCCTAAACAAAGCTAACAAACAACTTATATTGTGTTACTAAACACACTCAATGTTCTCCAGAAAATCCTATCAATGTATTAAATGTTCTAGGAAACTTTTTATAAAAAAGAATACCATCATCTTTGATTAACTACCCTTCAATTAGTTATGGTTCCAATGCATGATATTATCATTCTTAGACTTAATAAAAAAAAAACTTTCTGTGACTAAGCAACCCCACTAGAGGACATAATATTCTGGTTCTTACAAATCAAGACACTTCAAGCTCTAGCCACATGGTATCTCTGTCATTGTTTAAGTCAAAGCATTAGCTACTTAGGTTCATAGATTAGTAATAGGCTAACTGCCCTTTTGGGCCACTTTAAGTCTACCCAGTTACCCCATGTGAAAATCAAACCCTGTACCTTGTGTCTGTAAGGTAAACACCTTAACCATTACGCCACCCTCCCACCCTTTACGCAAACCTCCCACCCTAAGAAGCCCTTGCAAGTCTCAAAACCAGGACCCTGCACACTATAGCCAAAGTGATTTTACCACTAAGCCACATCAGACATTCTCTTTCAAAAATCTCAAATCCCTGATATCCAGTCCCTCAGAATTCAATAATTTCAAACATACCAGTTTTTCTGATCCCAACACTGCCTTATCAGAAAGTTTTGTAAGGGAAGTCTGTGTCTGCCTAGATAATTGTATAGTGCTGGCAGTCTCAACCAGAACAAAATTACAAAGGATGTTCAACAGCATGTCCCCATGGTGGTTCACTAATATAAATAATTTTTACAGTAAAGGAAAAAAAAATCTCTAAATTCTATAGCACATATAGCATTTCACAAATCAAGGATTCTTTCAAAAGTATTACTAAAAACTGAAAAGTACTATTAGGACTACTAAAACTACATAAAAAACAACAGCAGGACAACCACAGCAAAGCACATAAATTTAATAAAATAATAAAACAGATGAGTGCTTTCGGTGATGACTCCATCAGATCTATACACCGAATATAAAACAATTGTTTAAATACAAAGGCGCAATCAATCACAATAAATCACATTAATTAAATGATTAACCTATTATATTACTCATTTCCCCTAGCTTTTAAAATAGGTTTTAAAGGAATATAACCATTCAAGCCTAGAGGGCTTTGTATTTTTTGCATGCTGACTTATGGACAGAAATACCCAGATTTGCTTGCTAAATGGCAGGCTATCAACATAGAAAGTCGCTTTAAATATATAGAGCTACTTACCGAATATTTTTCACTTGTGGAAATAGAGTTGATAAAAAGTTTAGAGGAAATGCAAACAGAGATCTCAGTGGACTATCCAGAAGTAAGGTATATGGAAAAACTTGATGCTCTATTCTCTAATGTCTCACTGTATGACTCCAAGTTACAACATATAAAAACATGAAAGCTAGAGAGAGACTATGCTTACTTTATTAATGGGCACATATTTACGTGGCCGAAGAGAGAGAGAGAGAGACTAATGTTGTAACATCTGGTTCACATATCAGCTTGAATGTCACTACAAATGCTGGTGAATTGAACATGGTCTCTAAGTAAGTGAATTCCTTATGAAAACAGGAAACCAAGACTTTGACTATCAGTAATATGCCCTCTGCACCTGTGATTGGTCAGGATTCTTCAGGTGATGATTGCACGATGTTCACCAAGTCAGAATCAAACATAGCAGATGCTGTCACAGTCCATGTGCCAGATAGCATGCCTGGGACTACGCCAAACAATGTTTTGCCTACTTCATTTAACTTTTCTGAACAAACCACCAGGAATAAGAAGATGGGAGCAAGACAGAAAACTAATGCAACTTTTTTACCCCTTTTCTCTCGACTGCCATTACAAGTGAGAATGCCACAGAACAACAGGAGGAGGATATTGTCCAGCAGTACTTGCAAGAGGAGGAAGCTCTCAATGGACAGTCCAATACAGGGATAGCACAACTGGTATTTAATCTTTCTCATAAACAGTTAACTGAAATAGAAATTAGTGTATTGTATAAAGTCTATCCTTTGGGCCAGCTACACCCAGTAAGCAGCATGAGGTGATATTGGGTTTGTGTCGATTTGCTAGAAATGTTAATTTACGTTATATGTTTTCAAATGCAGTTAACACTAGATATAGTAAGTATGAAACCCAGTGCCTTTATGCCTGTCTCACAATCAGTTGTGGAGACATTCTTAAAGATTTATGAGAGTGAAATTAGTGCACGTTTTATGTCTCAGCATAGAGCAGGGCACTTTCATTTAAGTTTAGATGAAAAGCAAGCTCTGAATGACCTTATTGCTAACAAGAATATTGTAATAAAGCCGGCCGGCAAAGTAGGTGCATTAGTCTTATTAGATTATTCGGCATATGTTGAAGCTATGAATGACATGCTGGCAGATGCAGACACATATATACAATTGAATATAACTAGGGTGAAATAAATCATTGGTAATGTAAGAAATTATCTCCTAGAGCTGTTAATGTCTGGCATTATTTGAAAAGATCTTTATGACTATTTCATAGTGGACAACCTAAAGATTCCTTGTATATCAGGGTTACCCAAAATACATAAATCACTGGTGAAGCCTCCGTTAAGACCTATAGTTAATGGGTCAGGCTGGGTTACTGAAATACTTTCCAAATTGGTTGAAGGACAACTGAAATCCATGATTAGTAAGGTCTTTACAGTTTTGAGGGACTCCTCCCACTTTCTACAATGATTATATAAGTATATGGACACAATGAGTGATAATGAAAGATTTATTCTTGTCACTTTAGATGTAAATAGTTTATTTACTGTTATTCCTAATTATGTTGGACCAGGTTTTATATGTGACTTCAATGATAGGACAGCACATATGGAAAGACAGTATATTGACTGTATTTGCCAACTGTTTAGTATTATACTTGAAAATCACGTGTTTCTTTTTGAAGAGACCTTCCACCCACAGAGCTGGGGTATTGTCATGGGCACACCCTGCGCAAACAGCTATGCAAATTTGGTTCTAATTGAGTGGGAGATGAAATATATATTTTAACAATGACTATTTGTCATCAGCATGCATAGGTTTATATCGTAGATTTGTAGATGCGTTTATTTCATGGAAAGAGGATGCACAATAATTGGATACTTCCGTTACTTATTTAGAATCTACAATGGAATTTTTAAAGTTTGCAGTTTATTTTGTCATCAGACTCTGTCGAGTTTTTATATATTTTATTGAGAGTAGAGAATGATGGTTAGATAAATACCTTACTATATCATATGCCATGTTGGAAGAATGCCCTATTGGATAGGGGAAGTATGCATCCCCAATATATTTTTAAGAATGTTATGAGTAATCAGCTCTTGAGAATGGACTTTGCAGGAAAGATAATGATTTTCTGCATCAGTTTAGAAATAAATTAAAATAATTTACTAGATTGTGGTTATAGAACCAGGGATGTTACACAATTATCGATGCGATGCAGATTAAATCCATGAGAAAAGGAAGGGGTAGACCATGGTTTTTGAAAGGTAATATGGAGACAGTCAGCAATGAACGACAAAATGCATCCACAGTTTGGATACCTTTCATTTTAGTACTGTTTTTAAACATATAAAGGATATAATACAAAGTAAATGGAAATTGCTATTGTCAGATTATAAAATTAGACATATTGTTGGTGAGGTGACATGCTTTAGTTATAAAAGAAATCATAACTTGAAAAGTTTACTATGTTATAGAGCTAAGCAAAATAATGCAAGCAAGTTCTTTAGTAATAGATTAGGTACATATCCATGTAAAAAATGGAAGGCCTGCAAGTATATTAAGGCCAACAATGAGTTTATACATCCTGTTACTGATAAAACAATTAGATATTTAAACTATGCATGTTGTTCTTCTAAAAATGTGATTTATATTGTGAACTGCAAAGAATGTGCATGTTTTTATCTTGGCAAGACCAGCAGAATGTTAAAGGAATGTATCCTACAGCATTTGGGTGATATACGTAAGAATGTACAAAGGAGTGCTATAGCTCAACATATTACTGCATATCCACAACACAGTTTTATGTTTATGGTTTTGTTTGTTTTTACCCCCCACTTTGAGCGGTGGTGATATATTAAATGCTAAAGAAGATAAGGAAACTTACTGGATACCTGATTTAACAGCTGACATTCTACCAGGCTTGAATGGTTATATTTCTTTAAAACCTATTTTAAAAGCTAAGAGATGTTAGTAATATAACTGGTTGATCATTTAATTAATATGTGATTTATTGTGTTTGGTTGCACTTTTGTATTTAAACCATTGTTTTATAATATGTGCATAGATCTGATGGAGTTATCTCTGAAAGCGGTCATCTGTTTTATTACTTTATTAAATTTATGTGCTTTGCCGTGGTTGTCCTGCTGTTGTTTTTTTACTTATTTTTATCTGGTTCATTCTACAGTGGGTCTATTATTCTCCTTGGTGCTGTTTGTTGGTTCTAATGACTAGTAAAACAGCAGATAAATGTCAGAAACTAAAGACAATTATAAATCATTCATCTATATTAGAAAACTAATAATTGACACCAAACAATGGGCTGAATTTATTCACAGTCATGCCATTTACTCTGACCCAGTAGACATTACTAATATATAGCAGAACTAATAAAAATGCCTTTTTTTTTACAGCTAAGACTTCTGCTCACAGTCTGTGTACCCCTGAATCTCTTAAAATCTGCTCATCACTAAGGGACACGTTGTGAAGTTAGTTTCTAGCCTGAAAACATAAATGGTTTATTATTAAATAATTCATCCAAAGTTAACTCTGGACTTTATCCCTGAAATTCGCTGCACATCAGTAATTATCCTAGTTCAGAAGGGTGAGTCTACCACTGATCTCATTTATTTTACACCTGTCAGGCTGATGAGTATATCATCACATTATAAAATGCTTGACAAATTATGATATCAAACCTCTCATTGGACTTAACCTGAAGCAGTGTGTTTAAGTTGTGTGTAACTCTTGCCTGATGAGTTGTAAACCTCTTTGAAAGGTTAATACCAGCTGTCAAAAGCAACCAGGTTGTGCAAATGGCATATCTTGACCTAGTAAGATTTAGATACCATACAGCATGATGACATTGTAAGCAAGCGTAAAGCTGTAAAGATAGATCCCTATTTGATGTATCCTACAGCATTTGGGTGATATACGTAAGAATGTACAAAGGAGCGCTATAGCTCAACATATTACTGCATATCCACAACACAGTTTTATGTTTATGGTTTTGTTTGTTTTTACCCCCACTTTGAGCGGTGGTGATATATTAAATGCTAAAGAAGATAAGGAAACTTACTGGATACCTGATTTAACAGCTGACATTCCACCAGGCTTGAATGGTTATATTTCTTTAAAACCTATTTTAAAAGCTAAGAGATGTTAGTAATATAACTGGTTGATCATTTAATTAATATGTGATTTATTGTGTTTGGTTGCACTTTTGTATTTAAACCATTGCTTTATAATATGTGCATAGATCTGATGGAGTTATCTCTGAAAGCGGTCATCTGTTTTATTACTTTATTAAATTTATGTGCTTTGCCGTGGTTGTCCTGCTGTTGTTTTTTACTTATTTTTATCTGGTTCATTCTACAGTGGGTCTATTATTCTCCTTGGTGCTGTTTGTTGGTTCTAATGACTAGTAAAACAGCAGATAAATGTCAGAAACTAAAGACAATTATAAATCATTCATCTAAATTAGAAAACTAATAATTGACACCAAACAATGGGCTGAATTTATTCACAGTCATGCCATTTACTCTGACCCAGTAGACATTACTAATATATAGCAGAACTAATAAAAATGCCTTTTTTTTACAGCTAAGACTTCTGCTCACAGTCTGTGTACCCCTGAATCTCTTAAAATCTGCTCATCACTAAGGGACATGTTGTGAAGTTAGTTTCTAGCCTGAAAACATAAATGGTTTATTATTAAATAATTCATCCAAAGTTAACTCTGGACTTTATCCCTGAAATTCGCTGCGCATCAGTAATTATCCTAGTTCAGAAGGGTGAGTCTACCACTGATCTCATTTATTTTACACCTGTCAGGCTGATGAGTATATCATCACATTATAAAATGCTTGACAAATTATGATATCAAACCTCTCATTGGACTTAACCTGAAGCAGTGTGTTTAAGTTGTGTGTAACTCTTGCCTGATGAGTTGTAAACCTCTTTGAAAGGTTATTACCAGCTGTCAAAAGCAACCAAGCTGTGCAAATGGCATATCTTGACCTAGTAAGATTTAGATACCATACAGCATGATGACATTGTAAGCAAACGTAAAGCTGTAAAGATAGATCCCTATTTGATAAAATGAACAGCAAATTGGCTAAAACAAAGAACTAACGCAAAGAGTGGCAACTGCCTCATCCAAAAGTATGAAGGTGACCAGTGGTGCCACCAAGGCACCGACTTGGGACCCCTGCTTTTCATAATTTACTTTTCATATCTTAAGTCCAGGAATCGGGACTCTAAGTTTTCTGATGACAGCAAGGATTGTGTTTCTGGTAATCCCTCCTTAGATTCCCAAACTCTTCAGAATGAGATTACATTACTATATTCTTGGTGTAGGAACTGTGGTGTCAAATTAAAAGCAAAAAAGTGCGATATTTTCACTCTAATGTTAAGTATTTGCATTTCTTGAGTACTATTTTATTAAGAGGTAGATTCAAGATAATTGGCCCTGTAGTACTGTGATTGCAGCTGAAACTTGCACTATAGTACAAAGCAACCATCAAACTGAATTGTATTCCTGTAGTGAAAACTGAACTGTTGAGTCATTATTTGACTTTGTACCCAGTACTGCCCTTTGATTCCTGTCTGTAGGAACATTGCCCATTTTTTGTTCAGTTAAATAAAACTACTCTTTTTATGGTTAACCAAGTGTATCTGCTGCTGCCTGATATTTCGCATCTCATGGATACAGCTGGTTACCAAAACTTCACACACACTAATTTGAAATTTCAATTTTGCCTGTCAGTGCAGAATCATGACTTTAATTTGCCACTGCAAAGTAATATATATATATATATATATATATATATATATATACTTTTTTTTTCATTTCTGGCTTTTCTGGCAGTCAGTTTTGCTGTTGTAGAGTTCAGAAGCTAGTCTACAGTCCAGAAAATTTATATATTTGTTTTCTTGCAGCTTTATGATGTCTCTCAAAGCCCTCACTCAAGGGAAGTTAATTATTTTCAGTGGGAAAAGAGAGACTTGCCTGTCATGTTATTAAAAAAAAATACCTGCTAAAACCCAAACCTATAGGAGTTGCACCAGAGACAGACAGTTTTCTCTTGCAGATTAATAACAGTTGGCATTCAGTAGTCTAATAAGGGACAGACAAGGGAAAACCTGTTTTGGTGTGAAAGTACCCTTCCAAGTTTTGTGATATGCTGTAGGCTTATATACATAAAACTAGCTCTTTCATTGCTTTGAGTATCACTGAAGAATGAAAAGGCAAGGAAATGCCTTTTCAGTATGTGTTGTCTAACTCCTGGAATGTTGTATCTATTTGGTGATATTCTGCAAATATTTAGATCTGCATTAACATCAGGGTGTCAAGAAGGCAGGATGGTTACACTAAGGTCTTGCTTATTGTCTCTCTTGGAGACGTAAAAGATACACATTGGCAACATATTATAACCTAGAGGTGCATTTTACACGGCGGAATGCTCTATAATTTAATCCTGTAGACCAGAGCTTTATTGGATTTCTAACTGTTTTTTCACATTCAGTGTGTAATACTAAAGTGGTCTGGAAAATAGAAACACAGTGCAATGTAAATTATCAAACATCTTATAGCTGAAAGTATTTCTAAACATTTTTTTTCTCCTAGGGTTATTGCACATCTCTTCATATAAGTGGAATTTACATCAGACTGAGAGACATTGGGAAGATCGTTATGTTTGTATTATGTTCAAGTTACAAAGGCAAAACAATATGTTCCCCGTTCCTGTGCCCTGCCCCTAATCCTCCTTCCTTACATTTTAGTAATAAATAAATAATCTTTTTTTCATGTAAACTGTTACTGTTTGTTAAAATGTAGCAAACAGTTGCTACAGTTTATACTCTGCACAGAGTGCTACAACATTCAGCTTTTAGTAAAAAAAAAAAAAAAAAGAATAAAAAAATGTATTTATTAACATTTAAACTGTAGCAAACTGCTTGCTACTATACAGCAAAGAGTTGCTATAGTTTAGACCATAAGTAAAGAGCAGTACATATGTTAAAGTAAAATGACTGCACCTAATATGGCTTTAGAGATTTGGCAGTCCAAATATCTTTAATGTAATCTGTGTTGCAAGTCGGACACAAAATTTGCGACTGTCTGAGTTTGGACACAAAAGCTGTGCAATAAAAAGGACTTCCTTACAGTAGTAGGTACATGGTGATCAAAGGACAGTTCTTTTCAACACAGGTTCCCCATGACTATGTTATCGGTATTCAAGGGTGTGTCCTAAAAGTTACAAGGGAGATAATGCTTACCAAAATTTACTGTTGCACGTTTACTGGCATTTAACTTCATTTCCTAGTTTTGACATCAGTTATTTGGGAAAGACAATTCTAGAGGATTTTGGTGTCCTTTGGGAAATTTACGAAGCCCCCAAGACTACAATCATCTGCCAACTTGGTCAGCCAGACACTTTTAACATTTGCTTTGACTCCCAAAAATAAATGTTGAAGAGAATTGGCCCAAGGACTGAACTCTGGATTATAACTGCTAGTGGCAATTCTTTTTAGAGGAGGAGGTAGGGCCACGATCCCTAATTTCCTGCATTCTATTTGTGAGTCATCTTCATATCCATTGAATTACAGAGGGATGTACATTTAGCTTGGGGAGATTATCTGCCCATCTGTCTGTCTGTAGGTCTCTGCTGTCTATCTGTCTATTTATCTATCTTTCTTCATTCTGAAATACACAGAGAGAGAGGCAGGTCAGCAGAATGAGTGGCAGGTAGAGAGAGAGTCTTATTCACTATCAGTTTTTCACTCTTTACACTGATCATACACATGGGACAAAAATACATTAAGCCATGCGAGAAATATTTCACAATTTACTGGCTAGGAAACAGGCATTCATTTAATGTTTGATGTAATAGGAATAGTTTTTATGTTAAAATGATGAGATGATAGCCGACTGATTAATGTGGCCCTACAATTGTAGTATGAATTGCACTTAACCTGACAATGCAGAAGAGTGTGGTTGAGTAATCTGAGTCAAATGTAATTCAAAACTTCTGAAAGAGGACAATTTATGTAGGAGTACATGGATGAATGTAATCTTTAGCTGTCTTCTTGGAGCTGGAATATTTTCCAGTACTGCTTTAATCACATCACAATATATCATTCAAACTGGAATTCATCGTATTAGAAGATGAAACTGCAGAAGAAAAGCCTAGCTGGAGGCTGATGTATTCATGATAATGCAAATTTAAAAATTAGAAGTTAAAATATGTTGAAACTTGTTTACAAATATTTCCCGGGATAGAAGTTAATTCTTGTGTCACATAGCATCCTCTCTATGTGCTTGTAATAACTGACATCAAAATATGCATCAGCATCGAAGGCTGACTTTATCTCTCGGAATTTCTCAACTAAAAGCATTGGCCTAGTGAAAAAAAAAATCTATCAATGGATAGTTAAATAGATAGATATTAGGCATTGTTGACAGTCACGGTTAGCATTACCATTCATTTTATTACTATGGTTCATATTATTGTTCATGCCATTGTTTATTACTAGCATACTACCATTGTTACTACGCATTGATTGCATTTATTAATTTGGACTTCGCATTTTGCCATATATTAATATTGTAGGATTAGCATTCCTTTTATTACTATATTTCATATTATTGTTCATGCCATTGCTTCTTACTAGCATACTGCCATTGTTACTACACATTGATTGCATTTATTAATTTGGCCTTCATATATTGCCATATATTAATATTGCTATTCCCCTAATCATGAGGTAGTATGTTACAAAAACACTGAATGCAGAATGAATGAAGCATTGCCATTTGAAAGATTTTTCTAACTTGTCAGCAAAATACTTGTTTTCTTAGCAGATATATGGGGCCTCCAAACTATCTCCTCTTCTAATATCTGCTTCTCCTCCTTGAGAACAGACATCAAAGATGGATACCTAAGCACTTAACACTATCATGATATGGACACTGTAGGGTCAAGAAACCAGAATCTGTGATAAATTTGTAAGATGTGAATAAGAGCTTAATGTCTGCAGAGGCACTACTCCATCTTCTCATAATCCATATTTTTAGTTGAAGTAAACTGGGGAGAGACACACAAGCAGTTCCTAAGGATTCACTGGAAGAGAATTGTGTGTCAGCTGCTGAAGTCCATTAATAGACAGAACAAAAATAATCCAACACCTTCCATTGCTGACAGGAGTTGTATACTGATGAGACTAGTACACAGTTTAGGTTTTCAGATACTCCTTTGTGCTTCTTTCTCTAGTTATACCTGGACATGTGAGCTGCCTAGATAAGACAGCCAGATAGAGTCTGAAAGAACTTCACTGGAGTATAGCCATAATGCTATGCACACAGAATAATGACCCAAAAACTGTGGTACTCGATCTTATTTCTTCAGAGCCTAGACAGCCAATAAATGCAGGTCCATTTGCAGTGAGAAAAATGGAAGTTTGCCAGATAGTTATTTAATTAAGGCTAGCTGCAAATTAATTGGACTTTTACCTACATAGGAGTCATACTTGATGTGCAAGGAATTACTATCCATTTTCTGGATTTCCACAGAGATAGTGGATACAAAATGCAGGGCTATTCTCCAGTGCGCAACATGGATAAAAACACTTTAAAAGCAGACTCTGTTAAGAGGGACTTTTAATAAAAAATAAAGAACTCTCCTGCTTTGTTTGGACTTACCAGTGTTATGTTACATGGCTGCGTGCTCTACCTGGATCTCATGCAAGTCAGATTTTCTAGCTTCTTTTAAACTGTGCTAATATACAGGCCCTGCTGTCAACACCAGCTCTTGTTGTCCTGCATTATCTAGTAGGTCATTCAACTGTTGCCTGAATGCACTCTATCTTGTCATCAAAATCTTGCTGTAGGGCACAGGCTGAGATTATGAGCACTGCTCTGTACCATGGAATTTAATTGCCATTCTTCTATCACTAATTTTGATGACATTACTTGCTCTCTTCAGAAAACTCTCCCTCATCATGATTCATACACTCTTTCTAGTAACGAAAATTGAATCCCAAAAGTAAAAAACGAACTAGTAACAAAAACTGAACCAGTGTAGACCGTCACAAACCCTTTAATGAAACCGATAGACCAATATTAACAATGCTAAGCGCTTTCTCCCTTTACAAGATAGGGCATCTTCAGAGCACAACACAAGAATAAACTTTTTAAACGCTCATATATTAGATACTTATACCTTAAGATGCACACGCCCCATATGTGATTAACCAATCATCCTATCGCATTCATACATAAATCTAAATCTAAAAATAACCATTTAAAACGATATAATAATAAGAAACAGCTATAAATATACAATATAATTAGACTAAACAATACATAGTTGATCAAATACCATATAAATGTGTATATATATATATATATATATATATATATATATACGTATATTCACTAAAACTGCATAACGTATAATACAGGCTGAAGCCTCTTCGCAAACTAAAAAGCTAAAATACACACATAAAAATGTTAAATGTGTTGTTGATCTAATGAATGAATACTTACTGTTGGTCAAATGTGTAGGTACAACAACAGATAAAAGGAATATCGATGTGTCCATACTCTATTATTGAACCCTAAAACTGTATTAAATGTTTAAATAAAAAACTAACAAAGTAATAATACAATAATAACCATCAAATATAGCCTAAGGCTACATAATGAGTAGCCTACATAACTACTGTATAAAAAATAAATGTCATAATATGTAATATAATGTATAATGTGATGTAATATAATATTAGTGTTTGTATCCAATAATCTAAAAATATTTGATACATCATAAAAACTAATCTGTATATGAACATTAATAAATCCAATTGTATATGTATATTTAAAAATTACAAGTGATGAAATGTAATTATATAGTGCATATAAATGAAATATATATGTCAACCTGATTATATTTAGAAATTCTCTTAATCACTTTAAAATCCTTCATATCCTAGAAAAACATTATATGTAGATGGCCCTGTATTTTAATATACTAGCAATTGAAATGTGTTCGTTAATGCCTGGAAATTTAGATGCATCGAGCCTTAACTGCCAAAGACACTCTTTAACCTCTAAAAGTGTCTTTCTATCCCCACCTTTTTCATTGTAGGGAATCCTATCAATAACAAAAATAAACATTTTTGAAATTAATACATTCAGGCTGTGCATGTATAATGCATTAAGTAGTTTTTATTTCTAATGTCTCGAATATGTTCCTGTATCCTAAGTCTCAATTTTCTGATAGTCTTGCCTACGTAAAAAGTGGGGCAGCTGAGACAAGTAGCTAAATATATTACCATTTTAGTGTTGCAGTTGCAAAACCCTGGACACCTAAGGGTCCTACTATAGTTGTGCACTGCAACATATGGACCGTTATTGATGTATTTACAAATGCTGCAACATCCACATTTGTTCATCTTTGAATTAGTGTAGACAGATTGCTTACCTACTTTTTCCATTATTTCCTTTATATTCAACCCTCTACTATATGTAAAAGTTGCTTTGCCACCCACTGTTTTAACTATATCATTAGTGAAAATTGCCCGCCAAGACTCATCAATAATGTTTTTAATATCAACACTGTCATCATTAAAAGGTAATACCATCACATGCCTCATGGTGTCAAAATGAATTGTTTTTCTATCCTTTAATAAACCACCTTTAAGGATTGGTTTATAGTCATTGTTTCTTTTATTTCCAACCTCACATTTGATATTGTAAAGAACATCATTTGGGTAACCCCTCTCTATAAACATATTTATTAATTTCATAATTTCCACCTCATAGAGGTTGTCATCACTTATGAGCCTGGAAAGCCTCACCATTTGACCTTTCATTATATTTTTCTTTTGAAAAAAAGGGTGACAACTCTTGAAATGCAAGAAAGAGTTAGAGAATGTTTTTTTCGATGTATATTGGA
The DNA here is from genome assembly GCF_019279795.1 of Protopterus annectens. NCBI lineage: Eukaryota > Metazoa > Chordata > Ceratodontiformes > Protopteridae > Protopterus > Protopterus annectens. The sequence goes on along the minus strand of NC_056750.1, from coordinate 737,515,132 downwards.
TGTTAAACATCCTTTTGTGGTGTCCTTGATCAATAATATGTCTAAATAATCACATTGATCATCATGTATTTTATAAGTAAATTTTAAAACATTAGAACAATTATTCATATAATCCATAAATACATGCATTTCTTCAACTGTACCCTTCCAAAAGAGTAATATGTCATCTAAAAATCGCACATATAGTGCAATTTTCTGCCAATAAGGTGTTGTTAAAATACATTTGGTTTCCCAATCTACCAAAACTAAGTTGGCATAAGATGGAGCACACCTAGCACCCATCACCACTCCAGTGGTTTGCTTGAATTTTGGGTATTCCAAAAATGGAAGGAATAACTGGGGACCCAACAGACAGATAGTCATATTCGTCCTTGTTGAGTAATCCTTCCATTAACCACTCATATAGCTGCCAATCAAGTTTTGTATAGGCTCTATTTAATTCATTTATTGAAACCCTCATGTAGGTCGTTGTATCATTCAATAATTCTAACATTTTACAAATATAATCATTTTTGGTCATAATGACAACCCCTCCACCCTTGTCTGGTTTCATCACCCTGTACGTATCGTCAGTGCTTAGTTGTTTCAAGCAAAATCTTTCTCCTTCAGTTAAATTGTCACTAAATTCATAAAAACGTACACGACCCACCACTCCGCCCCATTGTCTCAGCGAGAGGTTCAAAGACCGAGCCTATGGCGTCCTTCATTGATTTTTATTGTAAAAACATATTTAAGAACATTACACACGTTCTTAGAGACTCATGGCATTGTTTAGAGGTTATTAGAAACACACCGGTTGAAGGGGAATTTCTTATGGTAACCATTGATGTGATCAACCTGTTTTCCATCATACCTAATGACAGGGGGTTGGAGATGTTTAACAACAGCCTGGTGAGATACAGCTCACTAGATACATCTTGAAGAAATTTGATAGTTGATTTAACTGAGATGGTACTTAATAACAACTTTGTTATATTTGAATCTGAGATTTTCAAGCAAACCACTGGAGTGGCGATGGGTGCTAGGTGTGCTCCATCTTATGCCAACTTAGTTTTGGTAGATTGGGAAACCAAATGTATTTTAACAACACCTTATTGGCAGAAAATTGCACTATATGTGCGATTTTTAGATTACATATTACTCTTTTGGAAGGGTACAGTTGAAGAAATGCATGTATTTATGGATTATATGAATAATTGTTCTAATTTTTTAAAATTTACTTATAAAATACATGATGATCAATGTGATTATTTAGACATATTATTGATCAAGGACACCACAAAAGGATGTTTAACATCCAATATACATCAGAAAAAAACATTCTCTAACTCTTTCTTGCATTTCAAGAGTTGTCACCCTTTTTTTCAAAAGAAAAATATAATGAAAGGTCAAATGGTGAGGCTTTCCAGGCTCATAAGTGATGACAACCTCTATGAGGTGGAAATTATGAAATTAATAAATATGTTTATAGAGAGGGGTTACCCAAATGATGTTCTTTACAATATCAAGTGTGAGGTTGGAAATAAAAGAAACAATGACTATAAACCAATCCTTAAAGGTGGTTTATTAAAGGATAGAAAAACAATTCATTTTGACACCATGAGACATGTGATGGTATTACCTTTTAATGATGACAGTGTTGATATTAAAAACATTATTGATGAGTCTTGGGCAATTTTCACTAATGATATAGTTAAAACAGTGGGTGGCAAAGCAACTTTTACATATAGTAGAGGGTTGAATATAAAGGAAATAATGGAAAAAGTAGGTAAGCAATCTGTCTACACTAATTCAAAGATGAACAAATGTGGATGTTGCAGCATTTGTAAATACATCAATAACGGTCCATATGTTGCAGTGCACAACTATAGTAGGACCCTTAGGTGTCCAGGGTTTTGCAACTGCAACACTAAAATGGTAATATATTTAGCTACTTGTCTCAGCTGCCCCACTTTTTACGTAGGCAAGACTATCAGAAAATTGAGACTTAGGATACAGGAACATGTTCGAGACATTAGAAATAAAAAAACTACGAATGCATTATACATGCACAGCCTGGAATGTATTAATTTCAAAAAATGTTTATTTTTTGTTATTGATAGGATTCCCTACAATGAAAAAGGTGGGGATAGAAAGACACTTTTAGAGGTTAAAGAGTGTCTTTGGCAGTTAAGGCTCGATGCATCTAAATTTCCAGGCATTAATGAACACATTTCAATTGCTAGTATATTAAAATACAGGGCCATCTACATATAATGTTTTTCTAGGATATGAAGGATTTTAAAGTGATTAAGAGAATTTCTAAATATAATCAGGTTGACATATATATTTCATTTATATGCACTATATAATTACATTTCATCACTTGTAATTTTTAAATATACATATACAATTGGATTTATTAATGTTCATATACAGATTAGTTTTTATGATGTATCAAATATTTTTAGATTATTGGATACAAACACTAATATTATATTACATCACATTATACATTATATTACATATTATGACATTTATTTTTTATACAGTAGTTATGTAGGCTACTCATTATGTAGCCTTAGGCTATATTTGATGGTTATTATTGTATTATTACTTTGTTAGTTTTTTATTTAAACATTTAATACAGTTTTAGGGTTCAATAATAGAGTATGGACACATCGATATTCCTTTTATCTGTTGTTGTACCTACACATTTAACCAACAGTAAGTATTCATTCATTAGATCAACAACACATTTAACATTTTTATGTGTGTATTTTAGCTTTTAAGTTTGCGAAGAGGCTTCAGCCTGTATTATACGTTATGCAGTTTTAGTGAATATACGTATATATATATATATATATATATATACACATTTATATGGTATTTGATCAACTATGTATTGTTTAGTCTAATTATATTGTATATTTATAGCTGTTTCTTATTATTATATCGTTTTAAATGTTTATTTTTAGATTTAGATTTATGTATGAATGCGATAGGATGATTGGTTAATCACATATGGGGCGTGTGCATCTTAAGGTATAAGTATCTAATATATGAGCGTTTAAAAAGTTTATTCTTGTGTTGTGCTCTGAAGATGCCCTATCTTGTAAAGGGAGAAAGCGCTTAGCATTGTTAATATTGGTCTATCGGTTTCATTAAAGGGTTTGTGACGGTCTACACTGGTTCAGTTTTTGTTACTCTTTCTAGTAAGCCCTCTCCCTGAGTACTGCGTGCTAGATCCCTAGTCACATGGGTTTGCTGTGCCGTTCTTACACCTTGTCTCCTAGCAACACAGAATGTTTTGTCTCCTCCTTACCATCATGGCATCCATTCCTATGCTACATCTTGTCAAGGAATCCATATTCAGTGTAGCAATCCTTAGTTCATGTTTGAATGGTTTATTTATTATTTGTTTTACATTTGTTTACTGGGAAAGTCTGACTGGGCCATTGGCCATTTTCAGTGGAGGCCTGGGGGGAAATGCTCCACAGCAGTTGAAAACACATTACAGATATAACACACTGCAAAAAAGCAGACATTATAACAAATAAGTAATTGAATACCAGTATTAAAAAAATTGCAAATACAATAAAAGAGCCTTACATAGGTTATAATAAGTACATTGTTCTCTTAAAACAAGGAATACATTTATAGAAGTGGATTCTGTAGTGGAGAAAGACAAGTTAGACAATCTGGATGCAAGATGGTACATAACAGATGAGAAAAGAAGTGACTGATCAATTGCTGGATATTATGATATTGTTGGTATAACAAGAATACATAGATTAAGACATGCATTATAAATGTACCAAAAACAGCTGATTGTTAATCCTGTTTTCCAAACCCGCATTAGAATTATTTTGCAGATATTATTTGGTCAGTATATTGTATGATGAATATAGAGAGAGCTAGGTGGTAGATGAAGAGCAGCAAATTAATAGATATAATATTGATTAAGAGGAACATAGAATAGTGGGTTTGTTTGATAGAGATGGAAAAAATATGCTCAGTGTGGCTTAGAGAAGGGGCAGTGCCAGTTGTTTGTTAGGTGTTCCCTAAGTAGTAGTTTAAATTTTGATGTGTTAGGCATGTTTAGTATTGTCTGAGGCATGGAGATCCTGGACTTGTATATTTGTTTGGAGAACAGGGCATCACTGTGACTGTTATTGGACTTGATTACATTAAGTAGTAGATTTTTGGAGGATCTCAGGGGTCTGTAGTTGGTGTGGGGATGCACTACGTTCTTGAGCACAGGGCAGTAATCTGGATGATACATGATAGAATCAGATAAAGTTTGTTGGTTAAGGGATAGAAGATTGGGTAGCTCAAGCCATTTTATTTGATGTAGTGCTGTGCACTGGTGTGCCCTGTGGGGAAGATTGGTAGCAGATTTGGTGATTTTGTTATAGTCTCTCTTTGTTTGAATCTCTTTTTCTGAAATTAGTGAATATTGTAGAGGCATATAGTAAGGTGGAGAGTAGATGTGTCCTGGCTATGGAGTGCTTAGTGGAGTCGGTTAGATAGGGTTTACCTCTGTAGAGTGAACCTAGATAAACTTGGACCTTTTTGATTGTTAGCTCTAAGTGTTTCTCAAATTTTAGACTGTTGTCAGTTGTGACACCAAGGAATTTGGTGTGGTTGTTGGGTTCAGTTTTAGTTTTATATGGAGAGTAGATTGAGAAAGGAGAGTGATTGGGTCTTTTGCTGTTAGTGAAGAGCATAAGAACTGCTTTTTTTGGATTGAGAGCCAGTTGGGTGTCTGAGAGATAGTTTCCGATATCTTGGAAAGATTGTTGGGTTATTTGTAGGAATACTGGGATGAAGGGTGCTGAGCATATGAGGGTGGAGTCATCTGCATATTTTACTATAGTTTCATGTTGGGTAGCTGTGCTGAGTTTGTTGGTCAATATGGTGAAGAGTAGTGGACCAAGAATTGATCCTTGTGGTGCACCCTAGTGATACAGTCATTAGTGTAGAGTTCATATTGCCACTTTGACTGCCTCTTGGCAGTCATTTAAATAGCTGAGAAACCAGGAGAGGGCTGGTTTCGTAAAGGTTTAAAGAATCTTGCTCATTGAGTAGATTTTGGTGGGATACTGTATCAAAGGCCTTTGACATATCCAGAAAGATAGCATAGACTAGTTGGTTGTTATTTTTGAGTTGGTTGATTGAGTTTGTAAAGCTAATAAGAGCAGTCGTTGTACTATGTTTTAGTCTAAAACATGTTGGGAAGCAGATAGGAGGTTATTGTTCAGTAGACAGTTGAGACATTGAGTGTGTATGCATTTCTCAATTATCTTGGCTATGAGGGAGGACAGCAGTAGGCCTGTAGCTTGTGAACTGTATTGAAGTACCGTCTTTATATAGTGGGATGATAGAAGAGATTTTCCAAAGATTGGGGACGTATTGCTCAGCAATGGAATGATTGATAGTATGGATACAGGGTAGGAGATGGTATCTGCTGCTAATCTAAGAAATTCATTAGGCAGTTGGTCAACTGCTAGGGATAAGGGCTTTCATTTGGAAATAAGTTTTTTTGATGATGTTTGAAATAGCTTGATTAAAAGGAATTAAGGTTTCTTTCTGGTGTTGTGGGAAAAGTTAGAAGGTTGTTGCTATGAAAAAGTATAGAGTTTATATAGTGTATATTAAATTGTGATGCAATGCAGTTTGTCAAATTTGTTATACTTGGAGATGTGCTCTGTCTATACTTAAGCAATTGTTTAATGGATAGTCAGAATTTCTGGGGATTATGTAAGTGTTTTTGTTGGATTGCTGTGTAGTGTTGTTTTTTTCTCCTGACTGATTGAATTTTTAGTGTGGTTTCGTAATTGTCGGAAGGTAAGAAGGGAGGCTTGGTTTTTGGTTTTATGACAGAACATGCTGTCTGTCTCTGAGGAGCTGCTTGCTGTCATTAGTAAGCCAAGGTGTTTGTTTAGTGTTGGTGTGGATCTTTCTAAGGGGAGCTAGGTTGTTAAGGATATTGAGGAGTAGATCACTGAAATATTGCACAGCTGCATCTAGATGGAGATGTTTTACAGGGAACCAGTTACATTGTTTCAGGAGGGAGTTAAATGCATTAGTGGAAATGTTTCTTTTGTTGTGTATATGCTTGTAAATGCTTTGAGGGCTTACATGCTGCCTTAGTAAGTATGTAGGTAGATGATCAGTTAGGCTGTCTGGGAGACAACCAGCTTGGTGACAGAGGGAGGTTTTGTTTGTTAGAATCCAGTCTAAAATTGATTGTTTTTATCATGTTTGTTGAATCTGGTGGGGTTCTGAATTATTTGATTGAAACCACGGAGATTATTAAACTTGCAGAGATTGTCTAAAAAGCAGGTAGACCAATCCAAATTGAAGTCCCCCATTATAGTTGTTTCTTGATTAAAGACTGTTGTGCACCAGCAAAGGAGATCTTCAGTAGTGGATAGGTTATTACTTGTGAGGATGTAGATGGCAATTATGATGATGAGCTTCTTAGCATTAGGATGTAGGTGGGCGATTAGTATTTCAGTATTCTTGAGATTTGGGAGGGGGAGTTAAATTGAAGCCATTCCGATTTAATAGCTACTTATTGTATTATGGCTACATCCCCTCCTCGCTCGTGGGTTCTTTCAGCTCTGTGGCTAGGTTATTTTCCAAGAACACAGCTTGCTGCCTATTAATATGGTAAGAACTGAACCATTTTACAGCCTGTGCATCAAGAGAAAGAGATTTGAGAATAATTTTAAGTAGTTGGTGGTTTACCATGTCAAAAGCTTTGGAAAGATCAATAAAAAGTGCTAAGGAGAAGATGTTGTTATTTATGTTATTGTTAATGGAGTTAGAGAAGGATAGGAGGGCAGTAGAGGTACTATGAAATGGCCTAAAGCAGTAGTGTTATTTTTGTGCAGTAACATTTTATAGTATTCCACTTTGTTTAGCAGTTAGTTTTATGGTGCAATTTTAAATGCATTTTAAGTTAAATTTGTAATACTTGGTTTCTGGTTGGTTTTTGAACAATGTCACCACAGACAGGATAGGTTATATATCCTGCTATCCTACCCCCAAACCCCACCCACCCCACTAAACCTAAATTTGTTCCTAACCACTGGTCACACCCCCTCCACTAGTTATCCAATCAGAACAGTCAAACCCATAATTAATACTTAACCAATCACTATATCAGGGACTCTCTCATTCAACCTCCAATAACTACCTACAATACCCTACCTCTTATTCATTCTTCCCAACATCATCTTTTCAAGCCAGTATGTAATGCTACCTTATACACTAACACAAAGTTACTCTAGAGCTTTGCACTATGTATACTACCTATTACCTTCTGCCTCCTTGCATCTTGTCAAAACAAACAATTTAATACTTTCTACTTTTCCACTGATCCATTCATCCCCACACCTGACACTTCATTACCCAGCATTATTATATACCCACACCTTTATAATAGCTCCAATACAAAACTCTTCTCACCTAAATAAACACACTGAAAGGCACGCCACCACACACTGCATAAATACACTAATCTAGTTAACAAACTTGCACACTTGTTCTAATTCTGCTGCAGAAAGTTGTCCCATTAATACAAGGGAAGTACACTCATGAGAAGGTAATACTTATTTATTTACATTTGTTAACTGGGTAGTGTCCGACTGGGCAAGTAGCCCGTTTTCAGCAGAGACCCAAAAACAATAATGTTGGCATATACATAGATGGACAAAGACTTGCTTTTCAGAAACAGTGTTTACTTGCAGGAGTATCAGTTTTATCCTTTATCAGAATCATTTTTCTGATAATCATGTTACAGCTTATGCAAGGCACTAAGTGAGGTAAAGAAAAACTTGTCTGAATGGAAAAGGCTCTGTTTTCTAATGTGCAGGCAGTAGGGAGGTTTAAAAACTAAATGTGTGACAAAAAAGTTAGATTACAGACACAACATTGTCCCATAGCTCTTCTAGGAACCTAAAAGTTAAAGGATGTTAATGTGCCTAGTAGCAGAATTGTGGCCTGGACTTAGCCCTCCAGGTATGACCTTTGGAAATAACATACGCCAAAAACAGAAAGAACCAAATGCCAAAGAACTGATGGACATGCAGATCTACTCATAGGTGGCATGAAGGTTATCCATTTCGCTAGTCAGGTGATAGCCAATGTAAACCGAGCCATAATCTGTATACTAAAGAAGAATCAAAGCTTTTCAGGTCAGGACTGGGGTGGTAGGTTAGCCCTAGTATTAGTGACCATCCATGCTGCTCCCAGTAAATCCAGAGGTGGCCATCCTTTGGGATGATAACTTGTATGATAATGGTACCTGCTTTTTCATCTTTTGCATCCTACAGATGATGCAAATCTGGCACAGGTCAGCCTTGCACAAGACTATGAGACTCACCTGAGAGGCATCTCTAAAAAAATGGTTTTGCCAAGTATAATTTAGAAAAGAGTGTGCAGTCCTGTTAGAACTATTGTAATAGAAAGGTCATCCCCAGGGAATATCAAATATGTGACTAGATCCTCTGTTTTAACTACAGCAGGCAAAAGGTAAAAGCAAAGAAATGCCTCCCAAGCTGGGCTAGATAATTATTAATGCAAAAAAAGATTCTTCCAGTAGTCTTATCAAATAGAAATAGAGGAAAAACAGTGAACTCTACTTAAATAGGTTCATATTAATCAGCTAAGGGGTTTTCACAAACAGTTCCATCTACACTAGACGATGAACAGACAAGCATGGAAGATGTAAAAGGACACTCGGTACACTTGACAACTGTAGTGTAATATAGAACTGCTAAGTTCCTATAAGGGTATACATTCAAAATTTCCTCTTTCTTCCTGTTTAGGTAATCAGTGCAAATGTACCACTGTAGAGATCTTCATTCAGTCATGGAGAATGGGTTCTATATCACCAGATCGAAAAGCCTAGTAATCAAACGGCATTCCACATCTAACTGCTACTCACCGAGGTGTGTATATTGAGATTGCGGTACAGTGCTATCTCGGAGTTGGTATATATAATTAATAGGGGGTGGGGTAGATGCAGCCTCCCACAAGAATGGCTTTGAAAAATGGCATTTTTGATGTAAATGCCATTCGATTACTGGTCTTTTTGCTCTGGTGATATAGACCCCAGGGAATGTAGGAGATACATGGAAATACATCTGAATATATAGACATTAATAGCCATAGTTAGCATTGTTTTATTAGTATATTAGCTAATCTTGTTCATATGAGTATGTATGGCCTCCATATTTTCATTGATAATGTGTACTGATCGTAATTATTAAACCCATCTTCATATGTACCCTGCATTAACCTTGCTTTTCTCCTGTTATTTTTCATGTGATGGTATATAGCAAAAGCACTGAAAAACAGGGTGCATGAAGTCCTGCCATGTAAAACATTTGTTTTACAATGATTTCAGCAAAAGGTATGACATTTTGGGTTTGACATCCTAACTGAAAATAGTGGCCTTCAAACTTTCTCTGATTGCTATCTGCTTTCAGCTTGCCAATGCCAAAAGGAGTACAGATAGAGGTGACATCACCGAGAACAGATTTCAAGGTTGGATAGATAAATATATAACCCAATCCTGCTGTGGACATTAAAGGATGAAGATGTAAGAACAGGTGGTCAATATTATAGGAAGTAAAAGAAAGCTTAATGTCTACAGAGGCTACTTTCCCAGTTCATATTTTTGTCAAAGAGATAATAAACTGGGGGAAAACAAACCAGCTGTTTCAAAGGCTGACACTGGAAAATAATTTTATCCGCAGCTGGAATACAATAACTGAGATTAATAGCAAATTAAATTCTAAGGCCTCCCCCCTTGTGACAAGAGTTATATACTGGAAATATTTTTATAGATTGTATATTTTCAGATATTCATTTTTTTTTTCTGTCATGCTTGAACTTTTGAGCTGCTCAGGTAACAAAGGCAGAAAGATTCTCAAAGAGGTTTTCTGGAGAAGTGAGAAGAAACGCTCCCCTACCTTACCCCCAATTCCCACCCACCCCCAGTGGTCCTAACCTTATACTTGCTCAGCCACACCCCCACCCTATTCACGTCCTATCATATTTGCTGCCTCATTCACAGTATACAATACTCCACTCCTATCTTACTGCCACACTCCACTCCCTACCAACCTAGTACTACTAATTATCAATCTTCCTAAGCTTAACAAACTCAATATGACCTTCACTTGTAAGCTACTTTACTTACCACTACTCCTGAATATCCTTCTTATATACTATACCCTTACTTCCTACGAATACCATACCCTTATCAGATCTCCTAGTTTAGCTAAACACACAAACTCTGTCCTTCCTCTGTCTGAACAAACCTATATCAACCTCCTGTCACCCTGCCCTTACCTTCCCCCTCACTATCACAGAGTACTCCACAACACGTATCACACAACTAGAAAGCTCTACCTAATACCCTCTAAAAACTCAAAAATATTTCCACTTCCACAAACGGTCCTACTGTTACACGGGGACATTCACCCCAACCCTGGCCCTGAAAATTCCCTTTCCCACACCCTCTCAGACCAAACTACTAACAATCTAAGATAACCTTTCTCTTCTAACGCCCTTTCAATAGAACACCTAAATATTCGTAGCATTAATAATAAAATCACACAGCTCCATGCCTTAATTGACCTCTACTCATTTGATATCCTCTGTCTTACTGAAACCTGGCTTAAACCAGGTAACAAGGACAATGAAATTATTCCTCCTGGCTACAGCATTTTAAGGCAAGATCATCTAAACAAAAAGGCTGGGGGAGTTGCTATACTTTATAAATCTGAACTGCAGGTGGCCTCAATTGACTCCCTGCCTCCTTCCCCTGCCAATGCTGAAATACTCTGTAGCAAATTCCAAGTAAATAAAAACAAAGCCATATACATAATATGCTCCTATATTCCTCCAGGCAATAACTTAAATACACTTGAAAACATCCTTAGCTGGCTCTCCACTACCTTTCCTCAGGAAACCATAATCCTAGGGGACTTCAATATTGATTGGAACTCCTGCATATCTCCCAAACCCAACTATCTTCTAAACCTCTTTACTTTTCAACAAACCATAAACTCCCCAACTAGGATTCACAAATCCACCAATAAACAGGCCATCTTGGATTGGATATTGGTCAACAATAATCCCCTCTCATATAAAACTGGAATACTCCCTGACAATATCAGTGACCATCTTCTCACCTATATCACTAAACAAAAAAAATAATAATCACAAACAGGCTAGCTATCGTACTATACGTAACAAAAAAAACTTCATCCTTCAAAACTTCCTTGACGAACTCAAAGGATGCAACTGGTCAGCTCTAAAACACCTCCCACTTGATGAGGCAGTTACCCATTTCAATACCACATTCCTCCAAATTCTTGAGCGACACGCCCCCTCTCGCTTAATTAGAACAGGATCCAAAGCTGCTCCTTGGCTTTCTAAAGAAACCAAGAAAACAATGCTATTAAGGAATAAACTATGGACAAAATGGAGAACTACTAAAAACCCAACTGACCATCAAAACTTCAAATACCTTAGAAATACTACAAAAAAACTCACCCTTCTTGATAAAAAACATTTTTACCTCCAATATCAAGAAAATCAAAATCATAACCCCAAAAAATTCTGGTCAGGAATCAATAAACTGCTCCATCCAGGGAATTCCAAAACACCTACTCCAGCTAACTTAGCTCAGACCCCACCTAACATAATAGCCAATACATTCAACAACTTCTTTTCTGAAACAGTCACCTCTCTAGCAAAGACCATGGTTCCCCCCACATCCCTTCAATATACCTCTCCTCATAACAACACCCCCACTCTAAAATTTAGTACAGTCTCCACAACCTATATTCGTAAGCTACTTTCAAAACTTAAACCATGTACTCCTTCAGCCGACCAACTACCAGCTGAATATTTTCAGCTAGCAGCAGAAGTGTTAGCATAGCCAGTCTCCATCTTAATTAACAGAACAATAACCGAATCTACTATTTCTTCCGCCTGGAAAGTCTCCCATATCATTCCACTGCATAAAGGAGGAAACACTAATGAACTTTCTAATTTCCATCCTATAGCCTTACTATCACCACTATCTAAAATTATGGAATGTTGTATACACCACCAACTATTAAATCATCTTCTACACAATAACCTACTGGCAGACTCCCAACATGGTTTTAGACCTTTCCACTGCTCCTCTCTCCTTTACAGACTCTATCAACAAAAATCGCAATAACAACCATTTCTCCTCTGCTTTATTTCTCGACCTCTCTAAAGCCTTTGATATGGTGAACCATCACCTTCTGCTTGACACTTTGAAATCTCTTTCCCTTGACTCTTTGGCATTGCACTGGTTTAACTCTTATTTGAAAGACAGAAAACAAGCAGTCCTTTGGGACAGTCATTTATCCTCTCAACTCCCAGTCACTATCGGGGTCCCCCAGGGGTCCATTTTAGGTCCCCTTCTCTTCTCCATATTTTTAAATAACCTGTCTACTTCACTCCCAACATCCTCATGCATTCAGTATGCAGATGATTCAACACTCATCTGTTCTGCTGTATCTCCAGCTGAACTTCATTCTTCCACCCAAAAAGTCTTTACAGCAGCAGAAAACTGGTTCCGACATATCTGTCTCCTCCTTAATCCCCAAAAAAAAACAAATTATTACTTTTTTCCTCCAACCCTCAAATCTGCCCCCTCCTCCTTTTCTATTGTCTCTGACAATGGCACTATCATTACACCTGATTGTTCCACTAAACTACTAGGTTTTACAATAGATAATCAACTAAACTTTGATTCCCACATTGACCTAACCATAAAAGCTGTCAATAAAAAGATAGGTGCCCTCTATAGACTTAAGCCCTTTATTACACCAACTACCAGGGTGTCTCTAGCACAAACACATCTCATCTCTACATTATTGTATGCCTCTACATCCTTTATCAACCTATCAAAATCTAACCTTCAGAAACTTGCCACATCCTACCACAGCATTGCCAGGTTTGCCACAGGTTCCCAATTTCGTACCCATCATTGTGTTAACCTCAAAAAACTTGGCTGGCTTGAACTTCAAAATCTTATTCTTCTACATCAATTAGTTACCACCCATAAAATTCTCCATTACCCTACTAATACACCCATACTTAACAACCTTGTTGCCCCTTAACAGGAATCTTACTCCACTCCGCTCAGCTAACAAACTGCTAGTAGCTACACTCAAATCACACAATAAATCTGGTGACTCCTTGTTCACAAATGTTGTTGGCTCATACTGGAATAAACTTCCCACAGAACTGACTACTTTAGGCTTATCACAACTTTTCAAGAAACAATTAAAGAACTATTTCAAATCACACTGGCTTTGCCCTTGCTCAAATCCTGACTGACTACAGCATCCAACTTTTATTATAGTTCTCTCTATTACCTGTTGTTATACATCCATCTCTTCTACTTGTCTCTCTCAATAGTACTTCTCCTTCTCTGTAGCTCACCTAGCATCCACTTGGATATTTACTATTCCTATAATATCACTTTCTCTTTACACTAGATACTGCAACCTGTCATCTCATCTATTATTTAAATCATCTCATCTATTATTTAAACCTGTATGTTGCTTCCTGCTGAGCAAATCTGGTTCTTATAACTATTGCCTGGCACAAATGTTTATCATAATTGTTAATTATGTAAATATTGTACAAACTCTATTGTTTGTTATTATTTTTTCATTTACAATTCCTGCTTCTGCAAAGAATATGGGATTAGCGATCCTATCTGTATTTTATATCTGTTAAATTGCTGCTGTACTGTCACTATGCTACACTAGAATAGTTTTTTTTTTTGTTTAGATTTTTTTTATATTTGTCTCTTACTGTGCTGTTTTTTCTTATGTTTATTAACTAGTATATATAGTGGAGCTTTTCTCCTCGGGCCTCTGTTGAAAATGGACATATATCCAGCCAGTCTAGCCCGGTCAACAAATGTAAAATAAATAAAAATAAAATAAAATATGAAAAAATACTTCAAAGACTGTAATTTTGCATCTTGTTAGATCAGATCATGGTCGACCTAAAAAGACTTATTTATTTGCAGGGAAAGTAGAGAGAACTGCTTACAGTAGAGCCAGCATTAATTTGCAAGGATATCTTCGGTTTTCTGAATCTCACAAAGAGAACTGGTACAGAATGCAAGGTTGTTTCCTAGTTCCCATCAGAGACCAAAGACCCTTAAACAAGGAGAATCTGCTAACAAAGGACTAATACAAGAAATGTTTTGTTTTGTTTTGCTTGGACTTAGTGTTATGTTGCTTGCCTTACTACGATATCTGGAACTGATGTATGTAAGTTTTCAGATGTTTACTGTTGTACATCAGTTTTGTTTTTATTGATTAACTCCTACTCAGTCATTAAACAATCTTACTTTATAAAGTTGTAATACATTCAAATTTTATACAAAATCCTACACTGTGCATATTAGCTGTGACTGGAACCTATATAAGTAGGATAGGGAACAGATAAGTGATATGCTAGTTTATTTGCACCTATAAGTAAATGTATAGATGATAAGAGGAAAATATTATTGTAACCGAATTACACTGACAGGCCCAGCAACAGCTGGAACATAGCACTATTCAATAAAGACAATAAGAGTCATTTAAAAACTTTTGATGTTAGGGCTGCTACTTATATTTAAACCTCTTTAGTAAATCTTATCTGGAAGTGTACTGGATCCTGAGAAAGCTACCAGTTTAATTAATGCTGCAGGAAAATGTAAACCCTCTGGATATCAGGTATGTTTCTTACAGTTCAGAATTAAAAAAAAATCATTAGACTAGGTCCTTGATAAATATTATTTGGCAGAACATGGCAGGCTAGCAAAGTTATATTGATTTGGAAATAAAATGAACATAACATTATAAATATGCCAATAGACTAGGACAAGGACATTATTCAAATGCAAGGCTGTGATGGAGATACAGCAAAAATAACATACAGTAAAACTGTAGGACAGGATTACATAATAACATGGTTAGCACTCTGAGGGTAAAGAAAGAACAGCAAGGAGATACTGGCTATTGGCACTGTGCAAATTAAACTAAAACTGACAATACACAGAACAGATACTACTTGCGGTAATTGTAGTCATTATGTATATGTGTGATGGCAGCCTTTGCTGTCTGAGCATGAGAACAGCCCAAGCATGATTCTTAGAAAGCATCTGTGTCTCACAGTCGCCTCAAATGAATTTATGCAAATTAAATATTAATGAGTTTCAAATGAAAAATGATGTAGAACTTCTTATGCTAGTAAGTCCTCCTCTTGGCTGTTAGTGATTCATAGTCATCTTTTTACACATTTCCATGTCACCAGCAGATGTGTTATGAAAGGGAAAAATGTGCCTTTACTATCTACTTTGCATTTTAAGATGATAATTGTTGTTGCTGCCACCTATCTCTTGGTGTGAGCTGTTTCTATTGGCTGAGCCAAATCTACAGGTGGCCAGTGGCACCTGACAGCCAAGAAGTGAAGGAAACAATGAATAACTCATTATTCTTGATAGATATATAGTTCACAGCAACACTTTAAGGTTTTAGTGAGTATGTATGGCCCACAGATGGGAAATGAGGGGATGCATGGCCTTCCTTATACCTGTGGTTACAAAGGTATACATGTTCATAGGTAGGTACTAGGCTATAGGCCCAAGGGCCTAAGTAAGCCTAGCCAACAAGGTTCCCTGGCTTACGCCACCCAAGAAAGTTAATTTCCTGTGCCCCTGTCGAGCAGAGCCACAGAAGTGATCCCCGGGGAATATTTTCTAGTTCTCATCCACTCATCAAGATTTTTCTTGAATAGTGCTAATGAGGAACTTTGCTTGGCATAGATGGGTAGCTTGTTCCAGAGTATGGGAAGTCTCTGGGACAGGAATATATCCATCCAGCATGTCCTGTTTATTGTGGTGACAAGGTTTAGGTCCCTAGTGCATGTAGCTCGGAGGGATTGGGATTTCTTTAGGTGCAGCATGTCCAACAGCTCTGGGTTTAACATAGCTTTATATGTTGGGCAGAGATCTCCTCGGAGTAGGCGATATGCTTCAGAGTAAAGCTGGAGTTTTTTGAGACGGTCAGTGAAGGGCATCTATTTGAGGCCAGTAATCCTCTTTGTGAGGTACTTCTGTGGCCTTTCCAGCTGCTGTAGATGTTTTGTGAGCTACATTCCAAAAGGGGCGTTGTACTCTATAATGGGTCTAATGAGTGCCGAGTAGATGGGAACAATGACCTCTTTTTTCCTGGATGGGAACCCTTTTGTGATGAGGTGTGCCACATAGAAGGATTTCCTGACTACGGTGGCGATGTGATTATCAAAGGAGAGACTACTGTCCACCTGGGTCCCAAGGTCTCTTATCACACATTCAGCATTAAGTAGACTGCTGTTTATGTGGGAGTTCATGGGTACAGAGTTTTTACCAATGGGGATGACAATGCACTTTTTGGCATTGAACTTGAGGCTATGCCTCTGACACCAGGCATCTGTTGCATTGAGGCCCTTCTGTAGGATGTCCACATCATTTGGGGACTCAACTATGGCTCCTAGTTTGCAGTCATCTGCAAACTTCATTAGCCAGAGGTGTTCTGTGTTAGCCTGTTCTTCAGAGAAGTAGATAACAGACAGGAGTGTTCTCAGGACTTAACCCTGTGGTACTCCACTTGTCACTGGTTTGAAGTCAGATTTGGAGTCTGCAACTTTTACAGTGTGGGTTCTGTCAGTGAGCCAGTTGGCAACCCATCTTGTGACATAGGGATTTATACCTAGTTTAGTGAGTTTAGCTATAATTCCAGAATTGGGGATGGTGCTGAAAGCCTTGGTGAGGTCAAGATAGGCTGTGTGAACCACCTTACCCTCATCTACGGCTTTGGTGACTGCCTCAAAGAAGTCGATCAGGTTCAGAAGGCATGTTCTGCTTTTCACAAACCCGAACTGGGTGGTGTCCAGAGTTTGGAGGTTACCAATGTCTTTGTTTATGAGTTCCATTATGTTATGTTCCATGGCCTTGCAGACCAGGCTCATCAGGCAAATAGGGCGATAGTTCCCAGGATCAGTGGTGGCTCCCCCTTTGTTGAGTGGGATAACTGTTGCTGTGCACCATTCAGGGGGCACAAAGCCTGACATGAGACTATGATTGAACATGGTGCTTAAGTGGGGAGCCAGTTCATTCTGAAGTTCATGTAAAACGCAGCCTGGGATGTTGTCCGTTCCCATGGATGCTGTGTTTTTGGTTTTAGAGAGTGCAGCTTTTACCTGCATAGATGTGATTACAGGGACTCTGCATTCTTCCTGTATAGATATGGTCCTTTTAGGGGTTGAGAGGGGGATAAAGTCAGCACTGAACCTATCTACCAGAATGTTGGCAATATCAGTTGGTTCTGTAATTTTTGTGCCGTTGTGCTGTAACTCAGAGCAGATCTGGGTGTTGCCATTGAGATTCTTGACATAGCTATAGAATGCTTTGTGGTTGCCCTTAGAATCAGTGGCAATTTTGATTTCATAGCTAGCTTTGGAGGATCTTATAAGGGATCTCAGCTTCTTACTGAGGCTGACCAGGGAGCTCCTCCACTCATGGGATTTTACTCTCTTTTGCAACAGTTTCTTCATTCTCTTGTATAGTTTCTTTATGGCAGGGGACCACCAGATTGGCTTCCTTTTTTTTGAGGATAGCGTCTTGCTTCTGTTTGGGATAGCATGATCCATGCACTCGTGTAAGTGCTTATAGAGTGCATTTGTGTAAGATTCAGCAGTCGTAATTGTATTGTCCATCTGCATGGTTGTCATGGAGTTCACCACTTCTGTCTTAAGAAGCATGGAGTTGGCTTTGGAGAAATTTATTTTCGTGGTTTCTTTAATGGTGGGTGGGGGCAGGATGTGAATATCTAGGGTGATTAGCTTATGGTTGGATCTGACCAACAAGGAGTTGACTTCAGGTGTGGAACACCGGTCACTCATGTTGGTAATGACTAGGTCTAGGATATTGTTGCCCCTGGTGGGGGTGTGGATAAGTTGATCCAGCGGATTGGAATTTATGAATTCCAGAATGCGTTGAGTGAAGGTGTTGGTACATGAGTAGTTTTCCCAGTTAATGGTGGGGTAGTTGAAAGCACCCATTATTAGGGTGTTTGGTTGATCCCTAATATTTTCCAGTATATCAAAGAAAAGAGGAGTGGGAATCCTGGGGCATGGTGGGGGATCTGTAGCAAGCTACAATTTGGATTGCAGTTTTGCCAAGAGTTAGTTGCACTTGGATAACCTCGGATGCATTATGCTGCGCCACTAACCTGGAGATGTGGATATCCTTAATGAATATGGACACATCTCCACCTTTGGTGTTCTAGTCCAGGTTAGATGGCTGAAAAGTGTGGTATGAGTTATAGCCTGGTAGTGCAGGGGTGCTCTCTGGAGCCTTGAACCAGGTCTCAGTTCATCATCATTAAATCTGCAGCAGAGTTGTTAGTACATTATATATAGTTTACTGTTTATAAGAGTTGTGCCTGACTTTTCACTGAGATCTGTGAAGTGAGTAGAACTGGTAGCATGTAAGAAATTACTACATTTTCCACTTTTTTGCTGAATGTATTCTGCTTACAGAGACTAGTTAAGCATAGACATAACTGCTCCTGCTGTAATGTTACATTATTTAAATTGGTGTTCCAGTACTTAACAGAATTTTTGGAAGGAAGTCTTTGTTTTTAAATATGTACTGGTGCTGTAATCCAACTAGCATTTCTCATGAGTTGATACATTGGACAGGAAAGGAAAATGTATCACATTTCTTTATCATAGAATGTTTCTACACTTTAATTCTTTAAAGAATAATAATAATAATAATAATAATAATTAAATAAATAAATAATAAGATCTTTCTGCCTTTTCTGTTGATTGACTTTCATCTACCCAGTCCTAGTGGAGTGCATAAGCCTTAATTGTTTGTTTTTAGACTGGCAACTACTGTTTAACCAAGGACACACGACCTGGCCATTCCATAAAATTTGAACACAGGTCCAAACTCAGTACAGCCAAGACTAAATCACTACTCCCTGCACAGATCCGTCAGTCCTGCAAATGATATTAATATAGTGACACATGACCTGGCCATTCCAGAAGATTTGAACACAGGTCCAAACTCAGTACAGCCAAGACTAAATCACTACTCCCTGCACAGATCCGGCAGTCCTGCAAACAATATTAATATAGTGACACATGACCTGGCCATTCCAAAAGATTTGAGCACAGGTCCAAACTCAGTACAGCCAAGACTAAATCACTACTCCCTGCACAGATCCGGCAGTCCTGCAAACAATATTTATCTAGTGACACATGACCTGGCCATTCCAGAAGATTTGAACACAGGTCCAAACTCAGTACAGCCAAGAGTAAATCACTACTCCCTGCACAGATCCGGCAGTCCTGCAAACAATATTTATCTAGTGACACATGACCTGGCCATTCCAGAAGATTTGAACACAGGTCCAAACTCAGTACAGCCAAGACTAAATCACTACTCCCTGCACAGATCCGGCAGTCCTGCAAACAATATTAATATGGTGACACATGACCTGGCAATTCCAGAAGATTTGAACACAGGTCCGAACTCAGTACAGCCAAGACTAAATCACTACTCCCTGCACAGATCCAGCAGTCCTGCAAACAATATTAATATAGTGACACATGACCTGGCAATTCCAGAAGATTTGAACACAGGTCCAAACTCAGTACAGCCAAGACTAAATCACTACTCCCTGCACAGATCCGGCAGTCCTGCAAATAATATTAATCTAGTGACACATGACCTGGCCATTCCAAAAGATTTGAGCACAGGTCCAAACTCAGTACAGCCAAGACTAAATCACTACTCCCTGCACAGATCCGGCAGTCCTGCAAACAATATTAATATAGTGACACATGACCTGGCCATTCCAGAAGATTTGAGCACAGATCCAAACTCAGTACAGCCAAGAGTAAATCACTACTCCCTGCACAGATCTGGCAGTCCTGCAAACAATATTAATATACTGTATGATAAAATCCTTTGTTCTGTTCTGCATTTATTCTGTCTGTTAAGGCATCACGCTGATCACTGATCTGTGCTCCTGCTTTACCCCTTCCCTTTTCATTCTCTCCTGCCTTCACCTAGCTGCTCTATCACCACCTCTAACTTCCCTACTCATATTCCCTTCAGTAGGTTTTGTTTTATCCCCTAACAGTTAATAGTCCCTCCTGTTTTGATTTCTGATTAGTCACAGTGAAAATAAGCCTGTCTTAACTCATTATACCCGAGTGATGCCTCCAGGTGCATCTGCAGTTAACTCCTACTGATGCCTCTAGGCATCAAATATCGCTTGTTCATATTTGCACCAATAATTCCAAAACCATGTTATGTACAAGCTTTTAAAAGATTTCATGTTAAAAGCTTACGCAATAGCAAACTCAACTGCATTAATATTTGACCTCTGTCTAGTACAGGTAAAGAGATATTAACTGTTGTTTTTTATGATATTAATTTGTATGGATATAGTTTCCACATTTTTCTAAATATTTCAACAACCAAGTAACACAGACAGAACTCATTAGCCTCATATGAACGCTGTCAGCTACATGACTAAAATGCTGACAGTATGCGTGAGACTTGAATGGTTGCTCTAAGATGTTCACAAAATATTACAAATGTAATAGTTACTGTGTTTACTATGAGTTATAAAATTCTGTTTACAACATATAATCTAAAGAATACTACCACTATAAAAATAATTGATGCTGAAGAGTTTGCCAATTATACTTCTTTCATAATCCCTATAGTTCCAGAGATATAAACATTTGTTTAAAATGTGAGGACATAATTTGATTCTGTCAAAAGGCTTAGGCTCCGCCCATTGGAAGTTATAGTGCAAGCTTCTTGAGCTCCATTGGAGTGAATGAGTTTAGCCTATTTACTGTCCTCTGTCTCCTTTACAGTCTCATATTACATTTGCCTGACCTGGCTGATTGTTTTCTGAAGCTTCGCTCTTTCCGGTCTTCTATGAGCTATGCTCGGGCTCACTCCACTCCCATACCCTATCCCCATTCCCACCCACTCCCACTCTCCTTAGATTTATTCTTTATAGACCACTCCCACACCCCACCTTCATCCAATCACCATTCACAATACTCACAACATCACCACACCACTCCCACTCTCCCCCTTCTTGCTAACACACTAGTCATTCCTCCTTTATAACATGGGTAATATAACCAAGCAGGTATATACAACTACCAGTCAGCCATTATATCCAATACCCACTACCCTCCAGAAAACATACTGTCCTAACTAACAGCACACATAGATCTATCCACACATGCACTGATACCATCATATCATGCTCCACAGGAATATTTACACAACATCAGTTCTAATAACTCTCATTCTACTTGCTCAAATTACCAGATATCACAAAATACACCCCAATTCTCTACCACACCAAGCCACTTCTACTACACACACCTCAAAATCAATCATTCTCAATTTCCCCATCTCCCCAATCCATCTCACACATACACATATATCCTTATGCTATTAAACTCACCCTACCCTTTAATCATTATCAACAAACTATCCTCTAAATATGACCTTCTGGAACACACCTCCCTCCCACTCCTGCTTAATTACAGAGATTAAAAAACCTGATGTAGAAAGGCACCATCTTTTGAATTAGCATTTCTGCCTTGCTTAATAGGAATCCCCAGTAGTGTGCTCGCATTCCCTTCAGCAAAAGTTTCATCCTGTGCCTTGGCCAACCTCCAATCAACCAAAGGCTGTCTTGTTGCCCTGCACTGTGAGACCCTGCATCAGTGGAACACTAAAGTGCTTTCAGCTACACTAGTTCCCTCCTGTGTATTGGCCAACCTCCAATCAACCAAAGGCTGTCTCTTTGCCCTGCACTGTGAGACCCTGCATCGGTGGAACACTAAAGTCCTTTCAGCTACACTAGTTCCCCTCAGCAAAAGTTTCATCCTGTTTCTGGGCCAACTTCCAATCAACCCAAGGCTGTCTCGTTGCCCTGCACTGTGAGACCCTGCATCAGTGGAATACTAAAGTGCTTTCAGCTACACTAGTGTATGTTAGAGTTGTATTTAATCTATCCTCTAAACTGAAGACTCTTTTCCCTTTCACTGTATGCGTGCACACCACTGCCCCCCCCTATTTTTCTCTTCCTATTGTACTCCTTGGTCAAGTACTTAAAACTACTTTCTCTTGGAAAACATTTACCTATGTACCTGCATGCCATACTTCAACTGTTTTTCCCTGTAGATGTGGTGGTCCTTTTCACCACACTGTTTCACTACACTGACCTGGAATTGATTTAGCTTGGTTTTCCTGTTTTCTTTATAGCAGCTGGACTAGTCTAGTTTTTCTGACTCACAAGCTTGTATTACTTTGTGTGTACCACCCTCCTTCACCTTGAACCTGCACACTTCAGATATGAAAAAAACTGATGTAGAAAGGAAGTATCTTTTGACTTAGCTTTTCTGCCTTGCTTTATAGGAATTCCCAGTAGTGTGCTCGCATGTAAGTACTACCTGGTATTGTTTTTGTTTGAGATTCTTATTGCTATTTTTGCAAAGTTCGTCCTAAGGGGATCCTGCAGTGCTTCTGTAACCACTCTGCATCCCCTAAAACCAGCTTTAAATGTGTATGTACTCTATTGTAAAATAAAAATATATCCTATACCTACCACTGTTGCATATTAACCCTGCGTGCATTCGCTAGCAATCTACCATGGATTTTATCTCCACTTTAAACTCATAGGCTCTTTCCTCCTCCTCTGAGTGCTCGTAGCTTACCATTGTACTTACTCAGTTAGGCCACTTGGTGGCATTGTTCAACAGCTACCTTTCTTATAATACAAGTCAAAAATACTGTAACTGTTCTATTAATTTACCACTGCCCTGTTTTAGCCCTATTAACACTTACTATATTCTACTAAACTGCTACTGGCCTGTTTTCAGCTCCTATCCCCATTCATCCCTCTGCATCCTTCTAATTTCACACACACACAGTGCCTTGTGCCCGTGGCTCCTTACCTCTGAGCTAGTTCTCAGATTCACTGATAACATTTCGCTGGCTTTCTTCCTTCTCTTTGGCTCGACCCGCTCTGTTTGCCCTGCAAGCTCACTCCACTCCCCTACCCTGCACCCACTACTCCTACTTTTATTTCAACCACTTCCCACCCACTCAAGACAACCATCCAGTCAAAGCCTTCCCCTCTTTACCCCTCCTTCTTTCACCCACAGTAATTAAATACATCACTCTTTCACTACCTCCTCTCTCCCTACAGCTCCTCTCACTAACTACAGATCCTCCCATATTAAACTACCTATTTCTAACCATGCTTTCCATACCATTCCTAACATTCTGAACCCCCATCTCCCTTCTACTACTCCTAACAACTTTATACCATGCCAGCTCCTATACCTCCAATCACCTTCCACTCTCTACTCCTTTCCATACTTCCACACATAACCATCTCCTCCCTCACACAAATAATCATTTCTTTTCTATCTCCTGCTCTCTGTTTTAGCTCAACCCCCTGCACCTTTTTAATCCTAAAATTATTTCCACTACTGCAAAGACACTTGCTCTTAAACAAATACTACACCATCCAGAATACCCTAAATCCAAACCAAAACACACTAAAATAACTTCCTTCAATAACCTCATCTTAACTGGAAGCATTCACCTCAAACCCGGACCTAACCTACCTACAAATAACAATTACCATCCCCTTCCTCTAACCTTTCACCCCCCTACAACACTCTTAAATTATTCACACTCAATGCCCAGTCTCAACAGCAAAGCCCATCAGTTTCAAGCATGGCTATGTCATAACCAACCTGACATTGTAGCCATCTCTGAAACTTGGCTCAAACCCCACATCTCTGACTCTAAAATCCTACCCTCTGGATTTCACACTTAGATATGACTGCCCAAAGAAAAAAGGTGAAGGCGTTGCAGTAATCTGTTCCAATCTACTTACCTTAATTCCCCCTACCAAACCCCATTCCTAAATTTGCCAATGAACTAACAGTCCGTCTTTTAAAAATGAATAATCGCAAACACCTCTGTACCATCGCCCTTTATATCCCACCTAGAAATAATATAGGAGGTACCATTGTGCAGAAACTCAGAGCAAACCTGGGAATTGCCATGGAGATTTTTAATATAACTATAGAAGGCTTTGTGGTTGTTTTTATTGTCTTCCACAATTCTGCCTTCATAGTTGGCTTTAGAGGTTTTGATGAGGGATCGCAACTTTTTGTTGAGGCTAATAAGGGAGATTTTCCAGTCTTGGGACTTCACCTTTTTCTGCAACAGTTTCTTCCTTCTATTGTAGAGTTTATTAATGGCAGGGGACCACAATATTGGCATCCTCTTTTTGGAGGAGAGCGTCTTGGTTCTGTTGGGTATGGCTAGTTACATGCATTTATGTACATGTTCATACAGTGCATTGGTGTATGATTTGGCAGTCATGCATCTATTTGCCATTGACATGGGTGCCGTGAATTTAGCCATCTCTGTTTTTAGGAGCCCTAAGTCAGCTTTGGAGAAGTTTTTCATGGAGGTTACCTTTGCGGGGGGTGTGGGTGAGATGTGGATTTCCATGGTGATTAGTTTGTGGTCAGATCTAACCAGGGAGGAATTGACTGTTGGTGTAGAGCAATGGTTGCCCATGTTAGTAATAACCAGGTTAAGGATGTTGCTTCCTGTAGTCTGGGTAAGAATGAGGTGGTCCAAGGCATTGGAACTGATGAATTCCAGGAAGCGTTGTGCCAGTGTATTGGTGCATAGGTTCATAGGTTGGTACTTGGCTATCGGTCCTAGGGCTTATACAAGCCTAGCCATAACAATTCCTTGGATATTTCTTCCCTGGACCCCTGTCTAGTAGGCCAACTGACATGATCCCCGGGGTGAATTTCTTATCTCCCATCCAGTTGTCAAGGTTCCTTTTGAAGTGGGCCAAGGAGGTGCTCTGCTTGACATGTATGGGCAGTCTATTCCAGAGTATGGGGAGTCTCTGGGTCAGGAACCTATCCCTCCAGCATGTTTTGTTTATTGTGATGACAAGGTTTAGATCCCTGGAGCATGTGGCTCTGAGGGATTGAGATTTCTTTAAGTGGAGCATGTCCAGCAGCTCAGGGTTTGACATGACCTTGTATGTTAAGCAGAGAGTAGACAATATGCTATAGAGTAGAGCTGGAGTTTGTTTAAACGGTCAGCACAGGGCATCTGCTTTAGGCCTGTGATTCCTTTAGTGAGCTATTTCTGCGGCCTTTCCAGCTGTTGCAGATGTCTTGTGAGGTACATACCAAACGGGACATTTTACTCTATAAGGAGTCTAATGAGGGATGAGTACAGTGGGACAATGACCTCCTTTTTACTGGATGAAGAGCCCTTAGTGATGAGGTGTGCCACATAGAAGGATTTCCTGAGTGTTGTGGTGATGTGGCTATCGAAGGTGAGACCACTGTCCACCTGTGTCCCTAAGTCTCTTATCGCACTTTCAGTGTTTAGTGTACTGCCACCTATGTGGTAATTCATGGGTACATGTTTTTTCCCAAAGGGGATAACTATACATTTCTTGGCATTAAGCTTGAGCCCATGGCTCTGGCAGCAAGCATCTGTTTCTGTAAGGCCCTTTTGTAGAATGTCCACATCATTTGGGGATTCAATAATGGCCCCCAGTTTACAGTCATCGGTGAACTTTGTTAGCCAGAGACCTGTAGTGTTGGCCTGTACTTCAGAGAAGTAGATGCCAAACAAGAGCAGTCCCAGGACTGAGCCCTGAGTATGAGAGTGTTGGGTTGGACCCTTATAGTTTCCAGGTGCTTAGGAACGTGAAGTGAGAGTCTTGGGATATGGTTTGGGACCTATAGTAGGTATGACCTTACCCAATGTTAGTTGTGCCTGAAGAATCTCAGATGCATTATGCTGGACTACTAGTCTGGAGGTATGCATATCCTTTATGAATATAGAAACACCACCACCTTTGGAGCTTCGGTCCATGTTCTGGGGCTGAAAGGTGTGGAATGAGTTATAGCCTGGTAGTACAGAGGTGCTTTCTGTTGCTTTAAACCTGGTCTCCATTACAGTACAAATGTCGATGTTCTCCATTTCGAGGAGTGCTTCTAGCAAGTGCATCTTGAAATTTAGACTTCTAGTGTTGAGCAGCATGACCCTCAGACTGGATTAATGTATAACTGTTACAGTGTTAATTTGGTCTTTGAAACATCACCTAAAAAAGGCACTTTAGGGGTGGCAAGAGCCTTAGTCACTATCCAGAAACCCAGGGGTGACAGATGCAGGCCATCTTTGGCAAAGCATCAAGGTCTGTCAATCATGTCATCCCAAGCAGACAGATACTGGATACCCTTACACTGACACCAGAAACTTAGCCAATTGTTGAAGTCAATCATTTTCTGCTTGTACTGTGGTATCATTCTGGGTGACAGTAGGATGCTGCTCAGGGTTAGGGTCATACCCGCCTGGGCCACATAATCTGAGAGCTCCTCCATGTCTCTTTTCATGTAGTCCAGGGAGGTATGTCTCAGGTCATTCACACCCACATGGACAGTGACAGAGTCATAATTGTACTTGTTGTGGAGAGAACTGAGTGCATGTGTTATGTGTCGGATTCTGGCACCTGATAGACAGCTGACTGTTACCTTCTCCTTATTCAACCTAGTGGAACATCAGTAAGCCACACTATCACATCACCTATGATTAGTGTATTGGGCAAGCTGTTTTGCCTTAGGGTTTCAGGTTGAGGGACAGACTGTGTAGGTGAGCTATGAGTCTTGTGGTTTGTGTTTGTGTTGTGTTGTAGTGGTTGAGTGCATTTCTGTCTGGGAGGTCTCTGCTGTTTGGGTAGATTTCTATTGAGAGCCTCCATGAAGGTGGATGTGTGGTTTGTGTTTTTATGTGAGAGCTGTGATGGTGGGTGTTCTGGAAGGCTGTGCGTTGCATGTGATGTGGTGCAGGTGTTGACCTTCTCCTCTTGACCAGCTATTCCGGTCTTGGCTTGAGAGTGCATGGCTTCCAATTTGGATATATAAGTGCATCTCTCACAAGTCTGAGTGTTGGAGGTAAGAGGACAGGGTTGTCTGTGTACATGTGACAGTTGCTACAATACCGCAGAATGCCCAAGTTCACCAGGTTAATAGGAGAAAGCACAGGAAACTGACCTTTAGACATGCCAGACGGGATGGTCATTATTACTAAGTACTGGAGCTCTTTCCTTATGTATTCCTTTAACAGAAAAGATGTCACTCAAGGTGTCTGAGTCTGTACAGAGCACTGCCAAGAACTTGAAGGGAAACTAATATGAAGACCCTGAAATTTTAAGGATGAAGTATTTTGACAGATATTCTGAAGTTAGAAAGAAATCAACAGTAGTTACTAGAAAATAAAGAATTAGCTTGTCAAAAATGATGAAAAGAGGGGAGTCGCATGAATGGCTACTGCACGGCTACTACTAATGCTGGTCTCAGCACAGCTTCACTCTGTTGGGATACAATACTCCTTTGCTTCTTCCCTCACAAGAAGCAAAATGTTAGCACCATAATGGTGATCTACAGTCTTGTCACAGATGATGCAAGGGTCTGCAGGCTTGTAGCCTTTTTCTGGTAGATGCCTCAAATAGCAATCAGACAAATCAGGTACGTTAAGCACAGACACTCACTCTCCAACCAGAAAGAGTAAGGAATGAATGCTCTCTGCTCCTCTCACCAGGATCAGGATATAAGCACAGATTCCAAGCTGTCACCTATAAAACAGTTATTAAGCTTTCTGGTGATCAGCAGTCTCCAGGAAATAACATAACTGCACTCCTTCTCTCGCCAGGAGAAAACAGAAGCACTAATCCCAAGTTGACTACTGAGAGGCAGAATGTGGGCTCTCCAATAACTGGTGGTCTTGCAATAGATGCTTAAAGGTAAGATGAAACAAATGGTTTATTGTAATCACTGCAGTGTGCACTAGAGGAGTTAGATGTGAAAGTAGGTAACAAGTTTTACCTGTCTAAAAAGTTAACTTTCAGTGGAGAGTCACTATTTTAAAGCAGCAAGATAGATTGAAAGGGGGTGGTCACTTTTGTATTCTGGTACTATGGAATACAGTAGGATGGCCAATAAATTTAAATAGTTGAATTGAATGATAATTTTTGTGCTTACTCAAACCAGCCAGTAAAAGCAGAGAGGAAATGAGATATATGGCCAGATTACTAGAAAGACAGTGGTGTGGTGTTTAAGAACACAACAGCAACTGTATGGGAGGTTGGGAAAAAATTCTGTCTCACTCTCAAGAGACAGAGCTGTCATCTCTTTTCAAGTTTTAATATGCAGTTAAAAGCAGAATACAAGTAAAACACGGTGTAAAGAAAACAAATCACAGTATACAAAATAGAAAAAGGCAATAAAGTAATATAAAATACAACAAATAAAAAGCAAACTAACCTTTTCCTCACAGCAAAATTGTAGCAGAGTCTTGATGAGGCTTAACTCATTACACCTACCTAGTAAACCCAATGACCTTCTCATATTAAATTTGAATGTCAGGTGCATTAGCAGTAAAGTCCATGACTTTCATGCCAATCTTTCCTTATATTCTCCTGACCTAGTATTACTAACTGAAACCAGGCTTAAACTCACCACTACCAATAACAAAATTCTACTACCTGGTTATAATATCTTACGGAATGATCGTACCCGCAAAAGAGGAGATGGTGTAGCTTTACTATTTCAAAATGTACTAAACATAGAAAACTTAAATATAGAGATAACAAATTTATTCAATACAAAAATTATAATTGCTAAAGTAATACTTAACCCCCAAGGAAAGTTTCACTATAACTGTCTGCTATTTACCACCTGGGAATAACATTCCCACACTGGAGACTTTACTTCATTGGGCATCTGTGAGCCTCCAACAAGAAACCGTCATGTTGGGGAACTTCAACATTGATTGGTCAACTTGTAACTCTTACTCTCCCACCAACTTCACCAACCTCCATGGTTTTTCCCAACTCATCCAGTCTCCCACTAGAATTGATAAATCTACCAAAGGAAAGTCAATACTTGACTGGATTCTGACAAACAGGCCTGTACTTATCAGTCAGTCTGGTTGCCTCCCTGACAGCTTAAGCAACCACCTACCAACTTTTATAATAAGACATTGTGCATATCAAGAAAAGCCCACCACTTACCAGATAATAAGAGACAAGAAGAAATTCAACTCAACCAACTTTATTAATGCACTACAGACTTGTAACTGATCTCCCCTTAAAAACCTTATCCTTAACGAAGCTGTACAATACTTCAGCTCTACCTTCCTAGATATCCTAAACTTCCAAGTCCCACCCAGAACTATCAGAGTAAAATCCAACTATGTCCCTTGGATGAGTAAAAAGGTCTTTTCTGAAATCCAGAAACAAAGCATGGACTCACTGGCATAATACCAGTTCCGATACAGACAAGCAGGCATATCTAGAAACGTAATAAATAAAAAAATGTGTTAAACTAGATAAAATGAACCACTACCATAACATACAAATGAAATAGAAAAATATCCCCCAACAATTCTGGACAACTATTAACAATATTCTTCTCCCCGGAAAATCAGGTACTCCCACTCCTATCTCAACTGACACTTCCCTCAACATTGCCACAACTTTTAACAAATTCTTCACCAAATCCATTCTTGCTCTTGCTAATGCTCAAACCTGTCCATCCCTGAACCAAATACCCAAGTACCATGACAATACAAAAGGTCCAACCAGCCTCTACTGACTTTATTAAAAAACTACTGAAGAAACTAAAACCCACCACCTTAGCAGCCAATAAACTACTGAAGAAACTAAAACCCACCACCTTAGCAGCCGATAAACTGCCAGCTGAATTCCAGAAAATAGCTGCCGAGGCCATTGCTTATCCCGTGTCCATTCATCATCCGTTCAATATCAGAAAATTTAGTTCCTGAAATCTGGAAAATTTCACACATTATACTTCTCCACAAAGGTAGTAACTCAAAAAAAAGTTAACCAGCTATCGACACATAGCCATAGTCTATCCTCTGTCCAAAATATTGGAGAAGTGTATACACACACAACTCATGGATTATCTCAATACCAACAACCTTCTCACAAACACTCAACACGGCCCCATCACAGCACCACAACTGCACTTATTTCATTCATTTGCATCGTTAACAACCATAGAAATAATGGCAACTATGTCTCTGCTGCCTTTCTTGACCTCTCCAAAGCATTTGATATGGTCAGTCATAACAAGCTGATTAAATCCCTCTCTGAACTAAATCTTAGTACATCCTGCATTTCCTGGTTCCAAAGCTACTTGACAGGTCGGCAGCAAGCAGTTCATTGTAGGCAAGAACTATCACCTTTATTACCTGTCTCTTTAGGAGTTCCCCAAGGCTCCATCCTTGGACCTCTACACTTTTCTGTCTTCACTAATAACCTCCATACGTCTACCGTAGAAGCCTCAGTCATCCAATATGCAGATGACTCCACACTTATCTGATCTTCTCCTTCTGTCCAAGAAATGCAAGACCAAACACAAGCCTCTTTCCTCTCCACAAAAAAATGGCTCATCAATTCCAAATTAATACTTAACCCCAATTAAACCAAACTTTTCATTTTCCACCCTACTAATCACTCCACACCCCTACCTCATTTACCATCTTTTCTAAAAACAAGACAACCATCTCTCCAGTCATTCACTCCAAGCTACTAGGTGTAGAGACAGACTGCAACATGAGATCTGATATCCACATCTCACTCACCATAAAGAATGTACACAAAAAACTGGAAGGACTATATAGAAATAAACAATTCCTCGCAAACGGTACCAGAGCTAAAATAGCACAAACCCATCACATCTTCACACTTCTATATGCCTCTTCTATTCTCACCAATCTCAGAAAATCAGATCTAATTAAACTAAACACCTGCTATAACAAAATAGCAAGGTTCACCACCAATAGCCCTTATAAAATACACCACCTCCTAGCCCTTAAACAACTCAACTGGCTAGAACTCCCCCATCTTCTCCTGTACAGCCAGCTCACACTAACCTATAAGATTTTATACTACCCCTATAAAACCCCTGCATCACAAACTCTAATACACTCTTACTCCAATCTTAGGATTCAACACTCCAACAACAAACTACTTCATCAGGTCACAAAGTCCAATAACTCTGCAGGGGCCTCCCTCTATTCTAAAAACTCTGCAGGGGTCTGCCTCTGTTCTAATGACTCTGTAGGGGCCTCCCTCTATTCTAATAACTCTTCAGGGGCCTCCCTGTATTCAAACTATATTGCTAAAAAATGAAACTCTCTGTCCTCTAACATAACAGCTGTGACATCCTTATCTCAGTTCAAGAAATCTCTAAAAACATATCTTCACACTAACTGGGCTTGCCACTGTGACAACCCAGGCTAGGCCTACTCCAGCCTTTTCTTGCCCACCCCTAGACAAAGTCTTCATCCCTTATTTTCAGGCCATAGACTTCTCCTATTCTTTCTTTTATCTGTTCTCAAGCTACTCCCTGTTCTTTCCACACCTCTCCTTCTTCCAAGTCATAACAATAGATGTATACACCTTAGTATTATATTATTCTGAGTGTTTTTACTGATGTACTGTTTGATGTATGTGCCATAATATTATATAATTCTGAGCGTTTTTACTGATGTACTGTCTATTGCATAATCATAGCTTTATTTTATGCTCTGTTCATATGTAATTACATATAAACTTTAAGTGAAAAATAAACTATACAAAAATGCATCTGAGCAGTGTAATAAATGTAAAATAAAATGAAAACTACACGAATAAAAAAAAAAGGGGTAAACGCAACCAAATGTGTTAAACAATTTAATATAAAAGTACAATGATTAAGTGACAAGTGTAAATACTGTTTTAAGTGTATGATAACTGTAGTTATTTTTTTTTAAATTGCAGCATTATTATTATTGCTTGTTGAGATCATTCAAAACATGTGATTGGTTATTTTTTATTGGTGAGAGTATTTAAAAGTGTAAGGAATTAAATTTTCTTTATTCTAAACAAAGCCTGTCTGTTATGGCCGAAAGCACTTGATCTTTGTACTTTTATATTACATTGTTTAAGACATTTGGTGGTGTCTATCCCTTTTTTTGTTTTATTCGTGTAGTGTTTCATTTTGTTTGACAATTATTACATTACTCAGAGGCATTTTGGTATAGTTGATTTTTCACTATGGCATTATTTACTATTACCATGCCTCACGATGACATCATGGGAGAAGAAAATTTGTTGGAGATGATCATACACAGCAATCCTATGGGGACTCAATCAGTTGAAAACAACAGTGATTTTGCACAGCTGCCCAATCTCCCTATGGAAGGAAATCACAGTTGGAGAAATGTTGTCAAAAATTTAATGACAGCACCTGTGATCAACTTGAAGGATTTGGCAGACTTTTTCCAGATAATGGACAGTGCTCCAAGGGTATATTTGAACAAAACCTGGTTGTTTAATGATTTGGAAGCTTCCTTTGCTAAGTACAAATGTCTCCAGTGGGACATTGCCTTTTTCAACTTTTGTTTGGAGGTTAAGCGGGTTCCTAAGGGTTTATGAGTTTCAAACAAACCCAGTGGACAGTACACTAACTCATTTCACAATAAGTGGAATGAGATTTGTGAGAACGCAGGACTTGCCTTTGTAAAATTTTTTAAAGAGCATCAGGTACAGGAAGAAGCCTAGCTTCAAAATTGGATTGATGGTTTACTGGATAAATGTTCACTAGCTGCTTCTCTACAAGAAATGGATGATGCTTTTAAAACGATTCACTTTAAAGTTGACAAATTGAGTGAATCGCTCCATAAGAAAAAAGAAAATAAAATTGCTAGAGATTGTTCATATTACAGGCAAGCAAAGGAGTCCTCTGCTTTAAGAATGGTGCCCAAAGGTTTTAAAAGCAATCTGTAGCATGCACAAATGACTCACCTCAGAGAGGAAACAGTGAGACCTGTGGCAGAATGTGGTGATTCCATACTACCCAATGTGAGAAACAACAGTTTTTTTTTATCTCCTCATCATTCCAAATGACTGCAGAAGAGGAGAACACACAAGAAAACCAAACAGAGGCAGCAGGAATAATGATGGAGGAAGTATCTTGAGGGGAAACCAGCAGTGAACAGACAAACCATGTTTGGGCAAAAGTAGTACAAACATCCAGCAGTCAGAATTTGCATCCGCTATTTCAGAGGAAGAGAAACAAGCAGTTGAGTACATTTCCCAGGTTACGCCCGTGACTTTTAAAGTATACAATTGATCTAGTAGAACTTTAATGGAGCAAGAACTTGCAGTTTTGAGTAAAGGCTTCACCTTTATCCCTTCGGGGAGGGCAAATAACACACAGACTTTAATTGACTTAAAAGGATATGCATGTAAACTGAATTTAAGACTGCTTTTTGGGGAATATAATGTAAAAAATAAAAGTGATTTTGTTGTACCAAGTACACACTCAACCTGGAAACATCAAAAATCAGAACAAGGCCCATGAAAAATAGGTACAAATCCATACACTGATTAACATCTACTTTGCATACTTAATTACACAATCCCACCCACTCCAATGGAATTGTGGGATACCAACTTTCAAACACAAACTGAAGAACAGAAAACTAAAATATGGCACCAGAGTCCCCCTGCAGCCATTCCAACGTCCCATTACCTGGTGATTTCTCCCCATTTACCATAAACACTAATGTGTGCATACTGCTTTACTTCTACAATGATTATTTGGATTTTATTTTTACATTTTGCAGCACAACAATCCACAAAACACTAACAGACATCTGATAAACAAAGCAATACTGTCTCACAAAGAAAATAGACTTGGCATTAAAACCTATCTGCCCTTGAAACTCACATTCATTGAAAAAGCATTGAAATCCACACACCACATCCAAAGAAAATGCATCTGGCCAGTGGTGGATAAAGATTACCTTTGGGCTGTTTTCAAATCATTGGCCCCTTGCACACAAAACAAGAAACATACATGTGATCTTTTCTTTGATACACCTTCCTGACTTTATTAAGTTATATTCCTTGTATAATACAGTACACTTGTTAGACAGAGTGCATTTTAAATGTATTGTTTAAACATTTTTCCAGGAGGCTGTACTGTAGACAATGAAACAAAATGCATGAACCAATAATGACAAAAACTGCCCAATTCAGAACATTTCCATCATATTTCCACACGCACACTATAAATAGAATAACAGTATTGTAAGCCATAGGCATCTTGCACAGCTTCTTGCACTTATTTTCAACTTCATTTTTTTTTTGGGGGGGGGGCAAAAGGTGAGAAACCAGGGACACATTTTAAACATTGTTTGTATAGTTCTGTAAAATTGCTAGAATAAAATGTGCTACCACCATGCATGTCACTTCCAAGTCTTGAACCCAGGACCCTATGCACTACAGTCAGAGCAACATACCACTATGCCAAATCAGCAGTTTCCTGAAATAAGGAAGACTGAAATTTAATGGCTATCATTTATTGAATTCATTTCTCACTTCTCACCATAGCTCTCAACCTCTTAGCACAAAAAACCTGGAGAAACAATGCCAATAATGGGGAATACAAATTCAGTTCTCACTTTTCACCATACCTCTCAACTCTTTGAACAAAAAACCTGAACAAAGCTCACAAGTGGTGGTGGCTAGTGACTTACCTGGGACACATTTTAAACATTGCTTGTATAATTTTGGAAAGTTGGTAGAATATAATGTTATGTTACCACCCTGCATTTCACTGGCAAGACTTGAACCCAGGACCTTATGCACTACAGTCAGAGCAACATACCACTATACAAATCAGCAGTCCCCTAAAAAATAGGAAGACTGAAACTTAATGGCTGTCATGTAGTGAATTCAGTTCTCACTTTTCACCATAGATCTCAACCTCTTAGAACAAAAAACCTGGACAAAGCCAATAATGGTAGAATACAATTTCAGTTCTCACTTCTCACTCACTATAGCTCTCAGCTCTTAGCACAAAAAAAACTGGACAAACAACAAAGCCAATAATGGGGGAATACAAATTCTGTTCACTTCTCACCATAGGCTTAGCTCTCAACTCTTAGCACAAAAAAATCTAGACAAAGCTCAGAAATGGTGGTAGCTAGGGACATTAGGCTCTTTTTACCCTGTACGAAAAATACAGGAGTTGAGCCTGAATACCTCTACCCACCAGGTGTATAACATGGGGGCATTTACACACACACACACACACACACACACACCTCTTGAGTCCAACGATAATCCACTTCACGTGACCCCCCCCCCAACCTGATGAAATGAGTGCTGCATTCCCTGGCCCACTCTTGATAAATCCAAACCCCTGCTGTAAATCCAAAATACTTCATTCCCCGGCCTGCTGGAAATCCAAACCACTGATGTTTCCCACTTGCATTTGCTCTTGATAAATTCAAAATGCTGCTGCTGCTGTAAATCCAAACGAGTGCTGCTGTTTGCAGCCAGAAATGATGACATGAGCTTAAGGAGCTCAGTTCCAAGTGGCTGATACGCGATGACGTCAGCTCCGACAGAGCGATATTTGAAATAATCAAGAAACTAAAAGAAAAAAAATTGAAAATGAAGGGGTGCCACTTGGGAATGATGGCACTCCTTCATTTAGACCCCAAAACTTGGTAAAAAACGAGTAATTCAGTATGGTTGAGAGGTATTGTACCAGGTGTTTACAATCCCCCACTGCATCCTACCATCAAGGCCTTTGAAGAAATTTGTGAGGCAGAAATTAGGGATTTACTGAGTAAAAAAAGCAGTAAAAACTGTTATAATATAACAAAAGTTGAACGGCAATGTTTTATGTGTATTAAAAATGATCACTCTATTTGAGTTATGAAAGTGGACAAAGGTGGATAAATGGTATAAAGGATGCTACTTAGCGCTAGGGTCATACCTGCCTGGGCTATAAGATCGGACAGCTCCTCCATGTCCCTTTTCATGTAGTCCAGGGAGGTACATCTCAGGTCATTCACACTAACATGGACAATGACAGAGTTGTATTTGTACTTGTTGTGGAGTGACCTGAATGCATGTGTTATGTGGCAGATCCTGGCACCTGACAGGCAGCTGACAGTAAGTTTCACTTTGTTTAGCCTGGTGAGTGGAACATCAGTGTGCCTGACTATAGAGTCACCTATGACTACAGTGTTGGGTACGTTGTATGTCTTATGGGCTGTGGTTGAGTGGCACACTGCATTTGTGGGCTATGTGTCATTTGGGTTGCATTGGGGGGGGTGGATGTTGTTTGTTTTTCTGCTTTGGAGGTCCCTGTTGCTTGGGCAAGTTTTTAGTGAGAGCCTCTACAAATGTAGGTGTATGTTTTCTGTTTCTATGTGTGTGTTTAGTCAGACTTTATCTCTCCCTCTAGCTTCTAGATTGGAAGCTAAGTAATTTCTTAAAGATGGCCTTCATATTAGGCCTCCCAGGAAGCTTGTTCCTCCTTTCTGGGATCTTTTTTTTTTTTGCGGGGGGGGGTTGACTCAGGCTCCTTTTGAGTCTGCTGCATGTGTCTGAGCTTCAAGCCCTTATGGCTTGTGCTATTTTTTTTTTTTTTTTGGTGATTCAAAAGGACTGGGTGTTTTTGTGTACTAATCCTTCTTTTATACCCAAGGTGGTTAATGAGTTGTCACTTAATCAGTCTATTCATTTGCCTGCTTTTTTCCCATGTCAACAATCTGCCGGTGAGAGGTTGCTGCATACTTTGGATGTGCATAGATAACTCAGATTTTATTTGGATAAGAATAAGTCCATTAGAAAATCTGATGAGTTGTTTGTTTCTTTTCATCCTAGATCCCCATGATTAGCTAAATCCAAGCAAACTATTTCTTCTTGGATCTCTAAAGCTATGTCTTTTTGTTGTTCTTTTCTTGGTAAGAGCCTTCCTCCTTCTGTAGTAGCTCTTTCTACTAGGGCTCTGACAACTTCTGGTACTTTTTCCAAGTGTCTGGATACTAACTCTTTTCTTGAGGCAGCTTTCTGGACATCTCTGTATACTTTCACCAAGCAGTACCGTTTGGATGGAATCTCCAGAGCCAGAGCTAATTTTGAAAGGACCATCCTTCATAGCTTCCTAGAGGCCTCTTTTGGTCCATCCTCCTCCCAAGTTTCTTCTTGAGCTTTGGCAGTCTTACAAATAGACTACTGCAACAGTGTTATGGAAGGACATAGTGCAGTTATGTAAAACCTTACCATAACAGTAGATGTCCTTTCATTCAACATTGCTCTATTCACTCCCTAGCTCCTCCCCCCTGGTCTATTTCCCTTATGCATGTACTAGTTACCTCATGGCTTTCCTTGAACTGGTGCTCCTACTAGGGCTTTCAGTTCTGAGCATGGTATGTCTGTACATCACCTTTATGTCCTGTGCTACCTGAGGAGCTGTGTCACATGCAGTGTACCTTAAAGCAACCTAAGACTTTGGTATAGTGGACTGATGTCAAGCTGCCCTGGGCAGGGAATCTCAAATGTAAAGAATACTGCAACAATGAGCGAAGGACATCTACTGTTATAGTACGATTTTACACAACTGCACTTTACCATGGACACTGCTACATCTGAGATCATGTTGTCCTCCAGAAGGTACTCCTGTGGTTGAGGAAACAATGGCGTTGAGGTGCATGTGTTCTCTGCCAGCAGAGCCTGCAATGTAATGTTCCCAGCTATTAGACTTTGTGAATTAGTCTCACTTCTTGAAAAATTCTGTACCTGCTGTGGTGTGTAAGATCCTGCCATTAAACTTGGTAACTGTGTACCACTGTCCTCAGGTTGTCTCATAATTAGAATTGTTATTATCAGCATCAAACATCATACCGCTGAAATCTTCCGGCTGTCCATGTAAAGTAGGACTGCTCATTTCTACTGTTGACCTTGTAATTGATTACTTTATTAGTGAGACAGTGGCACACTCCTGAATGCTGTGTAATGTAACGTGGAGTACACTTAGCATGCACACTCATTTTCCTGTCATTATTGTCAGAAATGGATGGTTCACCTGTTGATACTAGATGACATATGCTACACAAAACCGGTTAAACTCTGCAGCTAATCTGTCATGTTGGATGCACTAAGCTTTAT
Source organism: Protopterus annectens (assembly GCF_019279795.1). Taxonomy (NCBI): domain Eukaryota; kingdom Metazoa; phylum Chordata; order Ceratodontiformes; family Protopteridae; genus Protopterus; species Protopterus annectens. The sequence goes on along the minus strand of NC_056750.1, from coordinate 737,476,883 downwards.
GAATTCATGCCTGTGGATGATGCTGTGGTGGGTACTTGCCGGTGTCTGCATGACCGCTAATTATGCTAGTGCCATCCTCAGTGTCATAATCATCTCACCATATGGAGAGGAAGTATTTTGCATTGGCTGTTAAAAATAAAAGTGTAGGAGGGTTCCCACCAGTGCATTCTGTCTTGCATTTGTTCTGGCATATTTTAACATATCTTTGGTTCTTTTCCTCTACTCTGTAAATTTAGTTTATCCTCCCCCAACAAGATTTATATCAATAAACACTTGGTGCCCACATCTTTGCTCTCTTAGCTTGTTTTGACCCTACTTTTCAAGGCACTTGCCATATGTCCTAAGGGCTCACATGAGGGCATGGTTCTCACCAAGTCTGAAATTGTCTTTAATTTGGCTGCTGCTGCATGATTCAGTAACCTTCATTAGCATGTATGAGTAATGTAAATGAAGTTTGATTTAACAAAAATGACACACTCATCACCCAGCAGCAAAGGACATGAAAGCTTATCAGAATTCCTTTCACCCATTGCCAGCTTTGGGCATAGGCCAACTAGGCAGCAGCCTAGGGCACCGCTCTAGCAGGGGCAATTTTACAGTAATCTGGATGGTGTAGGTAGACCAGAATGGGTGCACCGGGTGGTGGTGGGGGCACTGTGGAGCCCTTTTGCCTATGGCACAAGTTGACTAAAGGCCGGTCCTGCTTTCACCTAAATAACTTTTTATACCATGTTTGCAACACCATCAAAAATTTAATTCAGTGATCTAAACAAAATCATACCATCATTAACAAATAGTCTGCATACAGAAAAAGTGATAATTTTATCATATAAGTAAGGTGAAGCACAATTCATAAGTGAACAATGTTCTCTTCCTTTTACTGCTAACCTGTACATTATCAAGCACAATTGAAAACAAAAGTACTACAAGATTTTATAATTCCCAATGTCATCATATGTTACGAAAATAGATCTCTACACAATGAAGCAATCAGTGACCTCTATCCATACATTTCTTATATAAATAACCCTGCCATGGAAACTCAGCTCTAATAAACTACACAAATTCCTAACTCTTGTCATTGTCATCAATATGCAGCTATCATATAAAGCATTGACTTCAGTGTTTACAATAGACATTTTCCTGGAAGTAATTACCCATTAAGCTGAATTTCCATAGGCTGCTAATGTATAAGTTTAAAGTTGTTTTAAGCTTATTATAAACATTGTGTACTTACACAGCAGTTGCCAATGAACACAGCCAGTTGCAGGTATGTATAGCATCTGTACAGTTACTGATGGAAATTCAGGCTCATTTACACTTTTTGTATAAAATTGCACAGTGATGCACTGGTTTGCATTGCCCCCTTACAGCAAGAGATTCTCCAGTTCGATTCTTGGCCGGTGTACCTTCTGTGCGGACTCTTCATGTCCTGCCTGCATTTGTGTGGGTTTTCTCTGGGTGCTCCGGTTTCCTCCCACATTACAAAGACATGCCCATCTGGAGCATTTCTCCCCAGGGCTCTGCTGAAAATTGACTCGTTTCAAGTTGGACTTTCCCGGTAAACAATTGTTAAATACATTTTTTAAGCATTTAGAGACGGCTGTTAATGAAATATAACTGTATAAGTATTCTGCAACCATTACTTTAATCCAGAAAACTCATTTTCAATAATATATTGCAGATTATTTTTTATTGTGAAATTTGTTGCCATTCCATATTGTTAACCTTCTTATTTGAGGCATATCATTAGTATGATACCGTATATATTCTCAGCGTAAAATGTATTGCATTGCCATACCTTTCACCTGCTATTAGATGATTATCAGTAACAGTTTTCAGAACATTTTATTTGTATAAAAATGTAGTACCATTTCATATTGTAAACCTGCCTAAACAATGCTAAATAAGCATTATTAGTTAAGGATATATTAAAATCTGATCGAGCTATAAATGAAGTTGTGTCCATTTTGTGTGTCTCTCTCTCTAACCTTCATCTTTTTCTCTCTGTCTTTTTTATTTGAATTACCAATTGCCTTGCGATTTTTCCTTTCTCTCCCATTTATGCTCATTTTACCAGAGGTCCAGAGATCCCAGAAGCAGCCAGACCCATGTTCCTTCCATGTCAGGGAACACTCACCCTCTGCACATGCAGGCATGTCCTCAGAGAGTTACATTAGTGGCTTTGGTCCTGTAAGAACCCTGATGATATACAGTTGGTCATCCACAAACATAGTGAGCTTCAGGTCTTGGTAGAGGTGTAGTGGACTGTGTCCTGGAGAGGAAACTTTGGCCTAAGCAACATTGTCTACAGTGGGTGGAAGATTTGCTGCCCTAGTTTTTAACCACTCAGCCACTGCAAGCTCTGCCCTCATCATTGGGGTATTTCACTGCTCAACCATCAGGCAGTGAAAACTTTTGAGATTCTGCATACTGTGGTATTCCTGTCAACAACTTTTTATTTCCCTCTTTTTCCTAATCCTATGTCCTAAACCCTCTACTTTGTTCCCAAACTATCCTCCGAATAAAACATTGGGGGTTATTCCCAACAAAAATAATATTTGCTTCTCTCCCACCTCCTCAAGCACAACCATTTTGATGTGCTTCTCCTCCACATCCCTCTTTTAACATGTCTCTCATTCTTCCATCTTTCCAACCTTTCACATCCCTCTTTTAACGTCTCTGATTCTTCCATCTTTCCAACCTTTCACATCCCTCTTTTAACGTCTCTGATTCTTCCATCTTTCCAACCTTTCACATCCCTCTTTTAACATCTCTCATTCTTCCATCTTTCCAACCTTTCACATCCCTCTTTTAACATGTCTCTCATTCTTCCATCTTTCCAACCTTTCACATCCCTCTTTTAACATGTCTCTCATTCTTCCATCTTTCCAACCTTTCACATCCCTCTTTTAACGTCTCTGATTCTTCCATCTTTCCAACCTTTCACATCCCTCTCATGTATCTCATTCTTCCATCTTTCCAACCTTTCACATCCTTCTTTTAACATGCCTCTCATTCTTCCATCTTTCCAACCTTTCACATCCCTCTTTTAACGTCTCTGATTCTTCCATCTTTCCAACCTTTCACATCCCTCTCATGTATCTCATTCTTCCATCTTTTCAACCTTTCACATCCTTCTTTTAACATGCCTCTCATTCTTCCATCTTTCCAACCTTTCACATCGCTCTTTAAACATGTCTCTCATTCTTCCATCTTTCCAACCTTTCACATCCCTCTTTTTTGACATTCATTCACAGATTCATACTAGGTTAGCTGCATTTGTGAGCCTTTTTAAGCCTAGCCAATTACCCCTTGTGAAAATCAAACCTTGCACCTTGTGTCTGTAAAGTGAACACTTTAACCATTATGCCAACCTCCAACATGTCTCTCATTCTTCCATCTTTCCAACCTTTCAAATCCCTCTTTTAACATGTCTCTCATTCTTCCATCTTTCCAACCTTTCACATCCCTCCTTTAACATGTCTCTCATTCTTCCATCTTTCCAACCTTTCAGTGAAACAGTTAGGGTGTTCACATAAGGCCACTCTCATAGAAAATGCATAAAACCCTATATATTTAATTAATATGTATTATAATCATCTGTGCTGGCTGCCACTTGTCTTCTCTATCTGTCAATATTTCTACTGGGCTTTAATACAGCATTTATCATCTACAATATCTGAAAAATATCTGAATTTATCTGATCCTTTACACATGAACCTAGTATTTCCTACTTGCCTAAACCATCGCCAATTTTAAGCATTTTATGCAAGTGGGCATTTGCTTGTAGAAACGTTTGCAATGCAGTAGACACTGCAGATAACCCACACTCAGTATATTTGCATATAGGCATAATCACACTCGTCGTAGACAACCGATTTAAATGTATGACTCTTTGGGACTTTGAATACTACTCTGAAGATGTACGTGCCAAGTATTTTTATTTTAGTCCGAGTTATACAAATCTTGTATTTAATAGCAGGGCCATGGGGGCATAGACTCCCACACATAGGGTCTAGTGGGGTAAGTACCCACAGAAAAATAATTTCAAAGATGGAACAGAAAATTTCTGAATTAATTTTTTCTAAACTATAAGCTCTTAAAGTGCAGGTGTTGCAGATCTAATAGGAGGTCACAAGGATATATTAAATGCAACAGGTTTAAGCTATTGCAGGTTAATTAACCTTAAAATGAATTATTAAAGGGTAAGATCAAATTGTAGTGAAAAAAAAACAGAACAATAATGCAGACAGTGGTAATCATAATATGGATGCCACTTTTATACTTTATCTGTTATTCAAACTAAAATTTGACAAACATGTCTAATCTTTGTGTGCAAGTGTTGGAGTGAATAACTTGAGACGTACCTCCCTGGACTACAAGAAAAGAAATATGGAAGAGCTCTCGGATCATGCGGCCCAGGCAGGTATGACCCTAGCCCTGAGTAGCATCCTGCCTTCGCCCAGAATGATACCACAGTACAAGGACAAAATGGTTGACTTCAACAATTGGCTAAGCTTCTGGTGTCATTCAAATGGAATCCAGTATCTGTTTACCTGGGATGACATGATCAACAGACCATGATTCTTTGCCAGAGATGGTCTGCACCTGTCGCCCCTGGGATTCAGGTTACTGGCTAAGGCTCTTACCACCCCTATAGTGCCTTTTTTAGGCAAAGTTCAAAGGACAAAACCACCACTGTAACAGGTACAAGCATGCAAAATCTGAAGGTAATGCTAATCAATGCTAGAAGTCTAAACCTCAAAATGCACTCTCTGTCGAGGCACTCCTAAAAATGGAGAACATCAATATCTGTGCAGTAACTGAGACCTGGTACAAGTCTCCAGAGAACACCCCTGCAATACCAGGCTACAACTCTTACCACACTTTTCAGCCACCAAACCAGGACTGAAACACTAAAGGTGGAGGAGTGTCCATATTCACCAAGGATATTCACACCACCAGGCTAGTTGCCCAACACAATGCATCTGAAATTCTCCAGGTGCAACTAACACTAGGAAAGACTGCGATCCAAATTGTAGCTTTCTACAGATCCCCCACCATGCCCCAAGATTCTCATTACACCTTTCTAAACATCATCATCATCTTCTTTCGGCTGTTCCCGTCACCACAGCGGATCACCTGTTTCCATTTCTTCCTGTCCTCTGCATCTTGCTCTGTCACACCAACCACCTGCATGTCCTCTCTCACCACATCCATAAACCTTATCTTAGGCTTTCCTCTTTTCCTGTTACCTGGTAGCTTCATCCTTAGCATATTTTTCCCAATAAACTCTGCATCCCTTCTCAGCACATGTCCAAACCAACATAATCTTGCCTCTCTGGCTTTGTTTCCAAACCTTCCAACCTGGGCTGACCCTCTAATATACTTATTCCTAATCCTGTCCACCCTCGTCACACCCAGTGCAAATCTTAACAGCTTTAACTCTGCCACATCCAGCTCAAACTCCTGCCTTTTTGTCAATGCCACTGTCTCCAACCCATATAACATAGCTGGTCTCACTACCCTCTTGTAGACCTTCCCTTTTACTCTTACAGGTACTCGTCTGTCACAAATCACTCCTGACACTCTTCTCCACCCACTCCATCCTGCCTGTACTCTCTTCTTCACCTCTCTTCCACACTCACCGTTACTCTGAACTATTGACCCCAAGTATTTAAACTCATCCACCTTCGCCACCTCTACTCCTTGCATCCTCACCATTCCTCTATCCTCCCTCTCATTCACACACACATATATTCTGTCTTTGTCCTGCTGACCTTCATTCCTCTTCTCTCTCTAGAGCATATCTCCAGGGTCTCCTCTACCTGTTCCCTACTCTCACTACAGATCACAATGTCATCTGCAAACATCATAGTCCATGGGGACTCCTGTCTGATCTCGTCTGTCAACCTGTCCATCACCATTGCAAATAAGAAAGGGCTCAGAGCTGATACTTGATGTAACCCCATCTCCATCTTGAATGCATCCGTCACTCCCACCGCAGACCTCACCGCTGTCACACTACCCTCGTACATATCCTGTACCACTCTTACATACTTCTCTGACACTCCTGACTTCCTCATACAATACCACAACTCCTCTCTAGGCACCCTGTCATATGCTTTCTCCAAGTCTACAAAAACACAATGCAACTCCTTCTGACATTCTCTGTACTTCTCCATCAACACCCTCAGAGCAAACATCGCATCTGTAGTGCACTTTCCTGGCATGAAACCATACTGCTGTTCACTAATCATCACATCTCTTTTTAACCTAGCTTCCACTACTCTTTCCCATAACTTCTTGCTGTGACTGATCAATTTAATCTCTCTGTAGTTACTACAGCTCTGCACATCACCCTTATTCTTACACCTTTCTAAACATACTGGAAAAAATTAAGATACAACCAAACACCCTAATACTGGGTTATTTCAACTACCCTGCCATTAACTGGGAAAACTACTCATGTACCAGCACCTTTGCCCAACAGTTCTTGGAATTCATAAATTATATTGCCCTGGATCAACTAATTCATAGTCTCACCAGGGGCTCCAATATCGTAGACCTGGTTATTACCAACATGGGAAATCGATGCTCCACACCTATGGTCACCCCCTCGTTGGTCAGGTCTTACCATAAGCTAATCACCCTTGACATCCACATCTCTCCCCCACCCACCAGTAAGGAAACCTCTGTAAAAAAATTCTCCAAGGCCAACTTCCTGCTACTCAAGTCAGAAGTGACAAACTTCATGACACCCATGCAGACGGGAACTGAAAGTTCGACTGCTGAATCCTACACTAAGGCATTGTACGAGCACATCCACTTCTGCATGAATTGTGCCATTCCCAAATAGAGCCAAGATGTGCTCCTCCAAAAAAAGGAAGCCAATCTGATGGACCCCTGCCATAAACAAACTTTACAACTAAAGGAAGAAACTGTTGTAGAAAAGAGGAAAATCCCAGGATGCAAAAAACTCCCTTACCAGCCTCAGTAAGAAGCTGAGATCCCTCATAAAATCATACAAAGCTAGTTAAGAAAAAAAAATTGCCAAAGATTCCAAAGACAACCACAAGGCAGTCAATAGCTATGTCAAGAATCTAAATGGCAGTGCTCAGACCTGCTCTGAGCTACAAAGAATGGCATTAATTATACTGATCCCAAGGATATTGCCAATATCCTGGCAGATCAATTCAGTGCCAACTTCACCCCCCTCTCACCCTCTAAAGGGCCCATCTCAATACCAAGAGATTGCGAAAGTCTGGTAATAACGGCCACACAGGTAAAAAAACACACTCTCCAAAGCTAAGAATACAGCATCCATGGGAACAGATGACATCCCAGGCTGTGTACTACATGAACTACAAAATGAAATGGCACCTCATCTAAGTGTCATGTTTAATCATAGCCTCACCTCAGGTTTCATGCCCACAGAGTGGTGCACAGCTATAGTTATGCCACTCCACAAGGAGGGATCCACCTTGGATCCTGGGAACTACCTCCCCATCAGGCTGACGACCCTGATCTGCAAGGCCATGAAATGTATTATCATGGAACTTATGAACAAAAACATTGGCAACCTTCAAACACTGGACCCCATCCAGTTTAGGTTCATGAAGGGCTGATCTTGTCTCCTGAACCTAATTGACTTCTTCAAATCAGTCACCAGAGCTGTGGACGATGGTAAGGTGGTCCACACAGCCTATCTGGACCTCACCAAGGCCTTCGACACCATCCCCAATTCTGGAATCATAGATAAACTTACTAAGCTGGGCATTAATCCCTATGTCACTCAATGGGTTGCCAACTGGCTTACTGACAGAACCCACACTATAAAAATAGCCAACTCCAAATTCAGCTCCAGACAAGTGACAAGTGGAGTACCTCAGAGTTCAGTCCTGGGACCGCTCTTGTTTGGCATCTACTTCTCTGAAGTACAGGCCAATACTAAGGGACTCTGGCTAACAAAGATCACAGATGACTGCAAACTGGGAGCCATTAATGAATCCCCAAATGATGTGGTTATTCTACAAAAGGGCCTTACAGAAACAGATGCTTGGTGCCAGAGCCATGGGCTCAAGCTCAATGCCAAGAAATGTATAGTTATCCCCTTTGGGAAAAAACATGTACCCATGAATTACCACATAAGTGGCAGTACACTAAACACCGAAAGTGTGATAAGAAACTTAGGGACACAGCTGGACAGTGGTCTCACCTTCGATAACCACATCGCTGCAACAGTCAGGAAATCTTTCTATGTGGCACACCTCATCACTAAGGACTTTTCACCCAGAAAAAAGCAGGTCATTGACCCACTGTACTCATCCCTCATTAGACCCATTATAGAATACAACTCCCCGTTTGGTATGTACCTCTCAAGACATGTGCAACAACTGGAAAGGCCACAGAAATACTTCACTAAAAGAATCACAGGCCTAAAGCAGATGCCCTATGCTGACTGTAAAAAAACTCCAGCTATACTCTGTCACATATCGTCTTCTCAGAGGCAATCTCTGCTTAACATACAAGGCCATGTCAAACCCAGAGCTGTTGGACATGCTACACTTACAGAAATCCCAATCCTTCAGAGCCACACACTCCAGGGATCTAAACCTTGTCATCACAATGAACAAAACATGCTGGTGGGATAGGTTCTTGACCCAGAGACTCCCCAGACTCTGGAATAGACTGCCCATACATGTCAATCAGAGCACCTCTTTGGCTGTCTTCAAAAAGAACCTTGACGATTGGATGGGAGATAGCAAAATTCACCCAAGGGATCACATCAGTCACACTGCTAGACAGCGGTCCAGGGAAGTAAATATTGTGGGAAGAAATATCCAGGGAAGTGTTATGGCTGGCTTGTATAGGGCTGTTGGCCTAGTACCAACCTATGAACCTAAGTAACCTGATTATTTTTTAATGAAAAAATCCATGTTCCCATATGTCAGTGAAACAGAAAACTTGACCATGTATTTCAATTTGTATTTAATTGACCAATAATATCTACATGGTCTTTAGTCCACTTTCTACCATTAAGTTTATTTTGATGAACAGGTGTTTAGTTGCATTTGAAAATAACTGTATCAGAAAAATGCAGTGCATTATATTTCCCTGCTTTGAATCATATATAGGTGTCATGATTTCCAACTTGTCATATGATATAAGTTTCCATAGTTCCATAATCCAGATGTTAGCATTTTCAGAAAAGTAGTCTTTTATGGCACAGCCTGTTTATGCTTCCGCTTAACATTCATTCATATGTTGCCCCATATGATCAAACCAGGACAATATCTCTAATTATGCAAGCAACAGTGCCCAATAAGGTGTGTGTTACTGTGTAAATAATGCTCACCCAGGGGTGTTTGATGCCTGAAACTGCAGACTGAGGTGCTCTACACCTCTGGAAGGGTGTTATTTACAGAATAACACACACACCCCAGAGGGAATTATTGTGCTTGGAGTAAGGTTTCTCTGTAAAATTGCTGTATTTTACTTACCTATTTTTTATTACTATATTATTTTCATATGTTTTTCATATAAAATAGTTTGTCTGCCTAATGTCTCAAACTTGCTGTAGTACATGTAAGTGCTGTTGAAGGAAGTATTTTACATCTGAAGTATAACATTTTCAAAAAAAAAAAAATCTCCAGATATTTACTTCTTATGTTGGCTCCTTACTTCTAAAATGTGTAGTTTGTTACCAGTCACTGGAGACTGAATCATTAAATAATGACATATATTTGAGTTTCAGATTGCCTTCAGAAAATTCTTGCTAGCATAAATCCTGCTATTCAAACAACTTTGTAATGTTGTCTGTTCCTATTTTTGAGCATTTGTTCCCCTTTATTTCAGGCTTTATCATGATTTATCGAGCTAAGATAGCAAGAGGTATGCAAATCTCTCTGCTGCTGCTGCCAGTGGTTGATCAGTCTCGATCTCTGTCTCTCACACACACACACACACACACACACACACACACACACACACACACACACACACATACTTGCACTTCAGAAAAATGCATGCTAACACAAATCCTGTTATTCAAGCAAGTCTGTAATTTTATAAGAGCAGTACGTGTCCCTATTTTTGACCCTTCATTTTCCCCTTTATTTTAGGCTTTATCCAGATTTCTTGAGCTAAGAATTCGAGAGGCTTGCAAACTCCTTAACTGCTGCAGCTGACACTGCTTGATCACTCTCACTCTTAAAACACACACACACTTCCGCCTTCATGTATGCAAGCGTGTACAGACACACACAGACCCACACACGTGCGCGCGTGCATGCAGAAACATAAATATACATACACAAATACTTTTCTTTTTTATGTTTCTTTTACTTTTGCACCTGCTAAAAAAGGAAAAGCACTGCTTAGCGAATGTAAAATGGCTTGATCGATCGCACTTTCACTTTCATGCATGCCTACAGACAGATATACATGCACACACTTCTTTTTTTTTACTTTACACTCTTTAAACAGTAAAAGTGCTACTTACTGAGCATAAAATAATGGTGGTGATTAGCTTTCTTTCTGTCAAGCTCCATGACAGCTTAATATGCTCCCATGAAGTGGAATACTCATTTTCAGCGGATGTACCTGTAGATTAACATCCTACTTGAGAATTCTCCAGTTAGGGTGCTAATGTAGAGCTCACCCATTCCCTAAATCTGCATGTCATTGCTGGAGCCTTCCTGTGGCCTGACAGAGTGCTCTTCAAACTACCTGGAGATATACAGAGCTGAGTATATTTTTCTGGCACTTCAGAGATGTGTACTGGTAATTGTTGTTTGACTAATTTTATATCATTGCTGGGTGACGTCAGAGTTGTGCACTGTTATTTTTGCTTCACTTTACTTTTCTGTTACTAAGCAATATTGCATCAAAAGTTAACAATATCATATGAAATGAAGTGGGGGGCTTCGTTCACCACACCCCCCGTTGTGGGGGGGCTGTGCCCCCCACACCCCCCCTAACTATATATTCTAACTCCAGGGTCGCACTGTAGTGGGGAATGGGGCATATTCCATTTTCTTGCTAATAATACTTGTCAGGCAAATGAAGTGTCAGGCAAATGAAATTTCAGTCAAATGGGGTCAGGCAAATGAGTGTCAGGCAAATGAAAGTTAGGTCAAAAGAAGTAGACCCATATATACATATATATATATATATATATATATATATATATATATATATATATATATATATATATGTATGTATGTATATATGTATAGATATATATATATATATATATATATATATATATATATATATATATATATATATATATATATATATATATATATATATATATATATATATATATATATATATATATATATATATATATATATATATATATATATACACACACACATATATACATACACATTTAAATCCATAAGATTAATTGTACATCATTGTGACATATATAGTCTGTTGCTGAATCACAGGCAATTGCATGTCATTGTAATAAACCTTTCCTTTCTCTTTTTCCCGTTCATTCCAAATGCAGGTGCAACGTGGAAATGATTGAAGAGTATGCATTTCATTCCCTCTATAACCTTTTGACTCTAATACTTACTGGAAATCCAATTCGGTTCTTTGATAAAGAAGCTTTCAGTGGCATTCCAAATCTGACAAAATTGGTAGTCGTTGAAACTGGGATTGTCTCTCTCAGTGACTTGCCAATAAAGTACTTAAGCAAGTTAAAAGAACTTAATGTTGGATCAAATAAAATAACACAGCTAAATATTCCTGAGTTCTTGATAAACTCATGTTCTATGCAGTTTCTGGATCTCCATGACAATCAAATATCAAATGTGTTAACTGGAGATTTAAGCAGTACAGAAGGTGGACATACAATTAATTTTACAATAAATTTGTCAAGAAATAAGATACGATACATCCAAGCTGAGGCATTTGAAAGAGTTTTCATCAGAGAAATCTGGATGCGAGGCTGTTTTGAATCTTCTGAACTGATAAGGCAATCTCTTGATAACATGGCTGGACTAAAAGTGGAAAAAATTATTTTGGGACATTATACTGATCAGCCATATACACTGCATGTTAAAAATGATGACCTAAAGGGGCTGTGCAACATAGATCTTAAAGAATTAAAGCTAATTCATCTTTTTGCAGATGATGTAAACAGTCTTTTTCACTGTTTGGCTAATGCTTCTGCAATTAGTGTACTAGACTGTCGTCTTAAAAATATAAAAATTCCACATTTTTCTAATCTGAACTTTTTGGATGTTAGTAAGAGTAAATTTGAGGTAGTACCTGCATTCAGTCTTTCCTTCCTGGGTAATATTGAAATGATTAATTTATCCAACAGTCATATCACTGCAATGTTTCAGGGAAAGTTCACTAACCTGCCAAATCTGAAGAGTTTGGACATGAGCTACAATTTTATAAAAACACCAAATTGTTGCGGTGATCTTTTTGAAGCAGTACCAAGCCTAATGTTTTTGAATATTAGCAATAATATGGAGATTAAGTTTAAAGGTCATGCATTTAAAGGACTCTCTAATCTATTGTCCCTTGACCTTAAGCACACAAAAGCATGTAACTTGGGCATGTATGATATATTTAAACACTTACATAAACTAACATTTTTAGATATATCATATAGTGACACACATATATATTACAGGTATGTTTTCAGGGGACTTACCAGCTTACAAGTGCTTAATATGGCAGGCACTACATTTGAAGAAAATATTTTACAATATGTATTTAGGGACCTTACAGAAATAATTTCACTTGACATTTCAAATTGTAAATTGACACACCTAGAAAGTAAATCATTTGAAGGACTTAAAAAAATGCAGTCTTTAAATATAAGCAACAATGAACTGCTTTCATTTGACCTATTTTCTTATTCTTTTCTTGGTTTATTGACTGTACTTGATATACATAGTAATAATCTTCCTGGATTTCCAGAATATTCTTTGAAGGCATTGCCAGTGAATTTATCCTATCTAGACATATCAAATAATCCATTTGATTGCTCATGCAAGTACAGTTCTTTTTTGCAATGGTCAAGGAAAAAAAATGACATGTTACAAAATGCTGATATGATGATCTGCTTTAATAATGGTAAACAAAGTAATGCTACTGTTCTAGAGTCTGAAGTAGAATCGTGTATTCATAGGTATGTTAAAATAAGCATTGTTGCTGTCATCCCAATCACCATCTTAGCTGTTCTCACATTGGTGATATATAAGTATTACTTCTTTCTACGCTATAGTCTTTTATTCTTCAAGGGATATGCAAATGTTGCACCTTCAGAACTGATTTATGATGCTTTTGTTATTTACTCCAGCAAGGATGAAGAATGGGTAATGGAAGAATTGGTTGAAAATCTGGAGAATACTAGACCAGCACTG